>NC_048567.1:74937292-75244792 GCF_013265735.2 Oncorhynchus mykiss | reverse complement strand
TGGCTTCCCCGCTGTCCGCATTCACCTCGCCCAAGGTTCCGTTCGCGTGGTCTCCAGCTGATGACTGGGCATTCCGAGGCCTCAAACATTGTTTCACCACTGCTCCCATCTTGGTTCATTGGATCCTTCCCGTCAGTTCGTGGTGGAGGCCGATGCTTCTAATGTCGGAGTTGGGGCAGTCCTGTCCCAGCGTTCTGCCCTGGATCTCAAGCTACATTCCTGCACCTTCTTCTCCCACAACCTCAACGTCATGGAAAATAACTACGGAGGTGGGGAATTGTGAGCTTCTCGCGGTGAAGTTGGAGGAATGGAGGCACTGGCTGTAGGGGGCGTGTGGACCGACCACAAGAACCTGGATTATCTCTGCACTGCCAAGCACATCAACTCCAGTCAAGTCAGATGGGCCCTGCTGTTCACAAGGTTCAACTTCTCCCTCTCGTACCGGCCGGGATCCAAGAATTTCAAGCTGGATGCACTGTCCCGCTGCTATAGCCCCTCGGGTACCACCCCGGAGCCCGAGACCATCCTTCCCACCTTGTGCGTGGTGACGGCACTCAACTGGGGTGTAGGGAAATAGGTCCGGGAGGCACAGCGGTCTCAGCCAAACCCTGGGTTGGGGTTTGTGCCTGACTCTGTCCGCTCTAAACTGTAAGGGACAACACTCACTGCACAGAATTTTGATCTGCTGTTCGTTTGGCATTGTGTGTTTTAGGAACCACCCGCTGCCGGACATCTGACTGCCAACATTTTCACACAATTCTACATGATGAGTTAATTTACAAAATACTATATATACACACAATTTTCACATTTGTGTTTTTTCATCAGAAATGATGGGTACCTTTGCGTGTGTAAAATATTACTGTTTTCTAATTTTTTTATTCATCGATTTTTAGATATGTAGTTAAAAAACATTTTTTTTTGCTAAACGCTATGTCCATTATTTCGCTGGAATGGAATGTTCATATCCTGTATATTGACTGTGATATGCGGTTGTCTCAGCTATCTCAAGATCAATGCATCTGCTAAATTACTAAAAAAGTCAAATGATGTTTTACATACAGACTTCATATGACTATATTTACATTTTTTTGTACAATTTTTATTTATATTGATATCACAAATGTATAATTTGTACATTTCTTTATATAACATGTAGTTATTTAGTACATTTGACTGTATAAAACCTAGCAGTACTACTTATTTCTCTGAGACTGAGGCCAACGTGTAGAATTGTGCAAAAAAACATGTTTATTTTCCTCTTTGAAATGTAACTATCAAGTGATTTTAAACAAATGCAAATACGGAATTTTACCACCCTCACCATGATTAGACAGGGAAAAACACACTCATCTCTTTCCTAATTTCTTTAAAGAATAAAAGCTGATTTACCAACAGTTTTAAAAATGTATATGCTCTACTGTATATAACTTTTTGGAATGAAACTTCACATGTGGAGTTGGTTTGCTCTCGGTTTGCTAAGTACTTTCGGCCAGCAAACGCTACCGGTGTCTCCGTGCCTTAAAGTGAAATGTGTCCCTCCTGTCTTCCTGTACTAACCAGTTGGATGTGCTGATGTGCTGGAAGGCCGGGTTCACGCCCTCTTCATCAAACTCAGCAGGGTCTTCCTGGTGGCTACTGGTGGAGACCAACACCAACAAGAAACACAAATCATCTCCTGTCCTCTACTCTGTTTCTTTCTTCTTTCTCTTCTATCCTCCCCCATCCACCTCTCTTCTTCTGTCCTTTCCTCATATTTTCACACAATGTCATTTAAATAAATGAGTTATGTCACGTTCTGACCTCTATTTCCTTTGTTTTGTATGTAGTTTGTATGGTCAGGGCGTGAGTTGGGTGGGCAGTCTATGTTTGTTTTTCTATGATTTGGGTATTTCTATGTTTCGGCCTAGTATGGTTCTCAATCAGAGGCAGGTGTCATTAGTTGTCTCTGATTGAGAATCATACTTAGGTAGCCTGGGTGTCACTGTGTGTTTGTGGGTGATTGTTCCTGTCACTGTGTTTGTTGTCACAGGATAGGCTGTATAGGTTTTCACGTTCCGTTTGTTGTTTTGTAGATTTGAGTTATTTCATGTATCGTTCAGTTTTCCATTAAAGAACATGAATAACCACCACGCTGCTTTTTGGTCCGCTTCTCCTCCTACAGACGAACGTCGTTACAGAATCACCCACCGCAACAGGACCAAGCGGCGTGGTAACGGGCAACAGCGGCACAAGGAGGAATGGACTTGGGACGATGTGTTGGACGGCAAGGGTTGCTACAAATGGGAGGAGATCCTGGCGGGAAAGGATCTTCCATGGGAACAGGTGGAGGCAGCGAGGAGAGCAGAGGCAGCCGGAGAGAGGAGCCGGCGATATGAGGGAACACGGTTGGCAAGGAAGCCCGGGAGTCAGCCCCAAAAATTTCTTGGGGGGGGGCTAACAGGGAGTATGGCTACGCCAGGTAGGAGACCTGAGCCAACTTCCTGTGGTTACCGGGGGGCTAGAGAGACCGGGCAGGCACCGTGTTATGCTGTGGAGCGCACGGTGTCCCCAGTGCGGGTGCACAGCCCGGTGCGGTACATTCCAGCTCCGCGTATCGGCCGGGCTAGAGTGGGCATCGAGCCAAGTGCCATGAAGCCGGCTCTACGCATCTGGTCTCCAGTGCGTCTCCTTGGGCCGGCTTACATGGCACCAGCCTTGCGCACGGTGTCCCCGGTTCGCCTGCATAGCCCAGTGCGGGCTATTCCACCTCGCCGCACTGGCAGGGCTACCGGGACCATTCAACCGGGTAAGGTTGGGCAGGCTCGGTGCTCAAGAGCTCCAGTGCGCCTGCACGGCCCGGTCTATCCGTCACCACCTCCACGCACCAGCCCTCCGGTGGCAGCCCCCCGTACCAGGCTGTCTCTCCGGCCCATCCTTACAGGGGCTCCCTCCTCTCCAGCGCTGCCGGAGTCTCCCGCCTCTCCGGCGCTACCAGAGCCTTCCTCCTGTCCAGCGCTGCCGGAGTCTCCCGCCTGTTCGGCGCTACGAGAGCTACTCAGTCCGGCGCTTCCAGAGCCTTCCTCCTCTCCAGTGCCGCCAGTGCCGCCCGTCTGCCCAGCGCCGCCAGTGCCGCCCGTCTGCCCAGCGCCGCCAGTGCCGCCCGTCTGCCCAGCGCCGCCACTGCCGCCCGTCTGCCCAGCGCCGCCAGTGCCGCCCGTCTGCCCAGCGCCGCCAGTGCCGCCCGTCTGCCCAGCGCCGCCAGTGCCGCCCGTCTGCCCGGAGCCGCCAGTGCCGCCCGTCTGCCAGGAGCCGCCAGTGCCGCCCGTCTGCCAGGGGCCGCCAGTGCCGCCCGTCAGCCAGGGGCCGCCAGTGCCGCCCGTCAGCCAGGGGCCGCCAGTGCCGCCCGTCAGCCAGGGGCCGCCAGTGCCGCCAGTCAGCCAGGGGCCGCCAGTGCCGCCAGTCAGCCAGGGGCCGCCAGTGCCGCCAGTCAGCCAGGGGCCGCCAGTGCCGCCAGTCAGCCAGGGGCCGCCAATGCCGCCAGTAAGCCAGGGGCCGCCAGTGCCGCCAGTCAGCCAGGGGCCGCCCGAGCAGCTGCCCCTCTGTCCCGAGCAGCTGCCGCCCCTCTGTCCCGAGCAGCTGCCGCCCCTCTGTCCCGAGCAGCTGCCGCCCCTCTGTCCCGAGCAGCTGCCGCCCCTCTGTCCCGAGCAGCTGCCGCCCCTCTGTCCCGAGCAGCTGCCGCCCCTCTGTCCCGAGCTGCTATCGCCCCTCTGTCCCAAGCTGCTGCCGCCCCTCTGTCCCGAGCAGTTGTCCCTCTGTCCCGAGCAGCTGCTTCACCTCTGTCCCGAGCTGCCCCTCTGTCCAAAGCAGCCCCTCTGTCCAGTTGGGTCATTGAGAAGGGTGGCCATGGTGAGAAAGCCACGGAGGCGGACAATAAGGCGGACTAAGACAATGGTGAAGTGGGGTCCGCGTCCCGCGCCAGAGCCGCCACCGCGGACAGACGCCCACCCAGACCCTCCCCTATAGGTCAAGGTTTTGCGGCCGGAGTCCGCACCTTTGGGGGGGGGTACTGTCACGTTCTGACCTCTATTTCCTTTGTTTTGTATGTAGTTTGTATGGTCAGGGCGTGAGTTGGGTGGGCAGTCTATGTTTGTTTTTCTATGATTTGGGTATTTCTATGTTTCGGCCTAGTATGGTTCTCAATCAGAGGCAGGTGTCATTAGTTGTCTCTGATTGAGAATCATACTTAGGTAGCCTGGGTGTCACTGTGTGTTTGTGGGTGATTGTTCCTGTCACTGTGTTTGTTGTCACAGGATAGGCTGTATAGGTTTTCACGTTCCGTTTGTTGTTTTGTAGATTTGAGTTATTTCATGTTTCGTTCAGTTTTCAATTAAAGAACATGAATAACCACCACGCTGCTTTTTGGTCCGCTTCGCCTCCTACAGACGAACGTCGTTACAAGTTAATGAGTCATTTAATGTCCCTGACAGTATGACATAAAACGTAATGGTCTTCAACACTAACAGTCACTATGTTATGATATCATAAAACGTAATGTCTTCACCCCTAACAGTCACTATGTTATGATATCATAAAATGTAATGTCTTCAACAGTCACTATGTTATGATATCATAAAACGTAATGTCTTCAACAGTCACTATGTTATGATATCATAAAACGTAATGTCTTCAACAGTCACTATGTTATGATATCATAAAACATAATGTCTTCAACAGTCACTATGTTATGATATCATAAAACGTAATGTCTTCAACACTGTCACTATGTTATGATATCATAAAACGTAATGTCTTCAACACTAACAGTCACTATGTTATGATATCATAAAACGTAATGTCTTCAACACTGTCACTATGTTATGATATCATAAAACATAATGTCTTCAACAGTCACTATGTTATGATATCATAAAACGTAATGTCTTTAACAGTCACTATGTTATGATATCATAAAACGTAATGTCTTCAACACTAACAGTCACTATGTTATGATATCATAAAACGTAATGTCTTCAACAGTCACTATGTTATGATATCATAAAACGTAATGTCTTCAACAGTCACTATGTTATGATATCATAAAACGTAATGTCTTCAACACTGTCACTATGTTATGATATCATAAAACGTAATGTCTTCAACACTAACAGTCACTATGTTATGATATCATAAAACGTAATGTCTTCAACACTGTCACTATGTTATGATATCATAAAACATAATGTCTTCAACAGTCACTATGTTATGATATCATAAAACGTAATGTCTTTAACAGTCACTATGTTATGATATCATAAAACGTAATGTCTTCAACACTAACAGTCACTATGTTATGATATCATAAAACGTAATGTCTTCAACAGTCACTATGTTATGATATCATAAAACGTAATGTCTTCAACAGTCACTATGTTATGATATCATAAAACGTAATGTCTTTAACACTGTCACTATGTTATGATATCATAAAACGTAATGTCTTCAACACTAACAGTCACTATGTTATAATATCATAAAACATAATGTCTTCAACACTGTCACTATGTTATGATATCATAAAATGTAATGTCTTCAACCCTAACAGTCACTATGTTATAATATCATAAAACGTAATGTCTTCAACACTGTCACTATGTTATGATATCATAAAACGTAATGGTCTTCAACACTGTCACTATGTTATGATATCATAAAACGTAATGTCTTCACCCCTAACAGTCACTATGTTATGATATCATAAAATGTAATGTCTTCAACACTGTCACTATGTTATGATATCATAAAACATAATGTCTTCAACAGTCACTATGTTATGATATCATAAAACGTAATGTCTTCACCCCTAACAGTCACTATGTTATGATATCATAAAATGTAATGTCTTCAACCCTAACAGTCACTATGTTATGATATCATAAAACGTAATGTCTTCAACAGTCACTATGTTATGATATCATAAAACGTAATGTCTTCAACACTGTCACTATGTTATGATATCATAAAATGTAATGTCTTCAACACTAACAGTCACTATGTTATGATATCATAAAACGTAATGTCTTCAACCCTAACAGTCACTATGTTATGATATCATAAAACGTAATGTCTTCACCCCTAACAGTCACTATGTTATGATATCATAAAACGTAATGTCTTCAACACTAAGTCACTATGTTATGATATCATAAAACGTAATGTCTTTAACCCTAACAGTCACTATGTTATGATATCATAAAACGTAATGTCTTCAACAGTCACTATGTTATGATATCATAAAACGTAATGTCTTCACCCCTAACAGTCACTATGTTATGATATCATAAAACATAATGTCTTCAACAGTCACTATGTTATGATATCATAAAACGTAATGTCTTCAACACTAACAGTCACTATGTTATGATATCATAAAACGTAATGTCTTCACCCCTAACAGTCACTATGTTATGATATCATAAAACGTAATGTCTTCAACACTAAGTCACTATGTTATGATATCATAAAACGTAATGTCTTCAACACTGTCACTATGTTATGATATCATAAAACGTAATGGTCTTCAACCCTAACAGTCACTATGTTATGATATCATAAAACGTAATGTCTTCAACACTAACAGTCACTATGTTATGATATCATAAAACGTAATGTCTTTAACAGTCACTATGTTATGATATCATAAAACGTAATGGTCTTCAACACTAACAGTCACTATGTTATGATATCATAAAACGTAATGTCTTCAACACTAACAGTCACTATGTTATGATATCATAAAACGTAATGTCTTCAACAGTCACTATGTTATGATATCATAAAACGTAATGTCTTCAACAGTCACTATGTTATGATATCATAAAACGTAATGTCTTCAACACTAACAGTCACTATGTTATGATATCATAAAACGTAATGTCTTCAACACTAACAGTCACTATGTTATGATATCATAAAACGTAATGTCTTCAACACTGTCACTATGTTATGATATCATAAAACGTAATGTCTTCAACACTGTCACTATGTTATGATATCATAAAACGTAATGTCTTTAACAGTCACTATGTTATGATATCATAAAACGTAATGTCTTTAACAGTCACTATGTTATGATATCATAAAACGTAATGTCTTCAACACTAACAGTCACTATGTTATGATATCATAAAACGTAATGTCTTCAACACTAACAGTCACTATGTTATGATATCATAAAACGTAATGTCTTCAACACTAAGTCACTATGTTATGATATCATAAAACGTAATGTCTTCAACACTAACAGTCACTATGTTATGATATCATAAAACGTAATGTCTTCAACACTGTCACTATGTTATGATATCATAAAACATAATGTCTTCAACAGTCACTATGTTATGATATCATAAAACGTAATGTCTTCAACAGTCACTATGTTATGATATCATAAAACGTAATGTCTTCAACAGTCACTATGTTATGATATCATAAAACATAATGTCTTCAACACTGTCACTATGTTATGATATCATAAAACGTAATGTCTTTAACAGTCACTATGTTATGATATCATAAAACGTAATGTCTTCAACAGTCACTATGTTATGATATCATAAAACGTAATGTCTTCAACACTGTCACTATGTTATGATATCATAAAACATAATGTCTTCAACACTAACAGTCACTATGTTATGATATCATAAAACGTAATGTCTTTAACCCTAACAGTCACTATGTTATGATATCATAAAACGTAATGTCTTTAACAGTCACTATGTTATGACATCATAAAACGTAATGTCTTCAACACTATGCAATGTCTACACTACGTAATGTCTTCAACACTTCAGTCACTATGTTATGATATCATGGGAAAATCTGACTTATCGCCAATAAAATAGCAGTGGTCTTCAATTAACCAAAATAGTAAGAGCATCTTTTTTCCATGGAAGAATTATGTCTTCTATCTTGGCATCTGACACTGTTAGATGACGAAGATATTGATAAGGCCGACGACACACTGTCTGGCTGTCTGGACCACTTCAGTGATTCATTACATCCCCCATTACGTCTCTCTCTCTCTCTATTCAATTCAATTTCAATTCAAAGGGCTTTATTGGCATGGGAAACACATGTTAACATTGCCAAGGCAAGTGAAATAGATAATAGACTTAAGTTAAATAAGTTAACATAAAACATTACACTCACAAGAGTGCCAAAGTAATAGAGACAGTTCAAATGTCATATTATGTATATATACAGTGCTGTAACAATGTGCAAATAGTTAAAGTATAAAAGGGAAAATAAATAAACATAAATGTGGGTTTTATTTACAATAGTGTTTGTTCTTCATGGGTTGCCCTTTTCTTGAGGCAACAGGTCACAAATCTTGCTGCTGTGATGGAACACTGTGGTATTTCAACCAGTAGATATGGGAGTTTATCAAAATTGGATTTGTTTTCCAATTATTTGTGGGTCTGTGTAATCTGAGGGTAATAGGTGTCTTTACTATGGTCATACATTTGTCAGGAGGTTAGGAAGTGAGGCTCAGTTTCCACCTCATTTTGTGGGCAGTGTGCACATAGCCTGCCTTGTCTTGAGAGCCATGTCTTCCTATGGCGGCCTCTCTCAATAGCAAGGCTATGCTCACTGAGTCTGTACATAGTACATAGTCAAAGCTCTCCTTAATTCTTGTTCAGTCATGGTGGTCAGGCATTCTGCCGCTAAGTACCCTCTGTTCAGGGACAGAAAGCATTCTAGTTTGCTCTGTTTTTTTTTTATGTTCCAATGTGTGTGTTTCCCAGACAGTAGGTAGTGACCAGCTTCTTAATGAGAACCTCTAGCTAAACCTCCTCTCCTAAACCTCCTCCTCTCTGAAACCTCCTCCTCTCTGAAACCTCCTCCTGATATGCACGCACCATTGTGGGCTTCCCTGACTTCATGGTGAGAGACCAGACAACCTTACAGATAGTTCTCATTAGGGATATCATGACTTTTTTATTAGCTCTGTCATGACTTTTGGATTAGAAATATCTTGACTTTTCATATATATATACATACGTTTTATATACATATATACAACTTTTTTCACATTTTGTTAGGTTACAGCCTTATTCTAAAAAGTGTTACGTTGCTTTTTCCCCTATACAGACAATACCCCATCATGACAAAGCAAAAACAGATTTTTGACATTTTTGCTAATTTATAAAAAAATATAAAAACTTAAATACCACATTTCCATAAGTATTCAGACCCTTTACTCAGTACTTTGTTGAAGCACCTTCGGCAGCGATTACAGCCTCGAGTCTTCTTGAGTATAACGCCTTAAGCTTGGCACACTTGTATTTGGGGAGTTTCTCCCATTCGTCTCTGCAGATTCTCTCAATCGAACCCGGATCTGTAGCGACTCCTCAAGCACTGCAATGCCATAGACCTTTGCGCCACTCGGGAGGCCCATAAAAAATGTATTCAATCACATTTAGAATAAGGCTATAATGTAACAAGATGTGGAAAAGGTTAAGGCGTCTGAATACTTTTCGAAAGCACTGTATGAGGACTTTTGAGATACATAATTACTTTTACAATAACATAGCTGACTGAAAGACATCTTCTCCCCAGGTCAGAGCCTCACAATATCATAGCTGACTGAAAGACATCTTCCACCCAGGTCAGAGTCTCACAATAACATAGCTGATTGGTAGAGAGAACCATGTCTGAATCGTATACCTACAATATGTGGATTTGGGATTTGGGAGTAGTTGAAATGTTAAAGCATGTTGTAGTGCCATCCACCGGTCAATGGGAGTACTGCATCTGAATCCTCCTCCATCTTCTGATCGTGTCATTCTGTCATCTGTTTGGTTAGTTGACTAGTCCCCTCTGTCTGTAATTGTTGGTTTATCTGATTGACAGGTCTCTGAGTGTCTCTCCTTATGCAACATGGATATCGAAGGTGTCCGACTCTGACGTGCTATTGGCCGGTCTGGCCTCTGGGACGGGTGGTCACGGTGAATATTGGCAGGTATTTTTTTATTTTTTTTATTTCACCTTTATTTAATTAACCAGGTAGGCTAGTTGAGATCAAGTTCTCATTTGCAACTGCGACCTGGCCAAGATAAAGCGTAGCAATTCGACACATACAACAACACAGAGTTACACATGGAGTATACAAAACATAGTCAATAATACAGTAGAACAAAATTTTAAAAAAGTCTATATACAGTGAGTGCAAATGAGGAAGTTAAGGAAATAAAAAGGCCATGGTGGCGAAGTAATTACAATATAGCAATTAAACACTGGAATGGTAGATTGGCAGAAGATGAATGTGCAGGAAGGTATACTGGGGTGCAAAGGAGCAAAATAAATAAATACCAGTATGGGGATGAGGTAGGTAGATAGATGGGCTGTTTACAGATGGGCTATGTACAGGTGCAGTGATATGTAAGCTGCTCTGACAGCTGGTGCTTAAAGCTAGTGAGGGAGATGTGAGTCTCCAGCAATTCGTTCCAGTCATGGGCAGAAGAGAACTGGAAGGAAAGACGACCAAAGGAGGAATTGGCTTTGGGGGTGACCAGTGAGATGTATCTACTGGAGCGCGTGCTTCGAGTGGGTGCTGCTATGGTGACCAGTGAGCTGAGATAAGGCGGGGCTTTACCTAGCAGAGACTTGTAGATAACCTGTAGCCAGTGGTTTTGGCGACGAGTATGAAGCGAGGGCCAACCAACAAGAGCGTACATGTCGCAATGGTGGGTAGTGTATGGGGCTTTGGTGACAAAACGGATGGCACTGTGATAGACTGCATCCAGTTTGTTGAGTAGAGTGTTGGAAGCTATTTTATAGATGACATCACCGAAGTCGAGGATCGGTAGGATGGTCAGTTTTAGGAGGGTATGTTTGGCAGCATGAGTGAAGGATGCTTTATTGCGATATAGGATATAGGAAGCCGATTCTAGATTTAATTTTGGATTGGAGATGCTTAATGTGAGTCTGGAAGGAGAGTTTACAGTCTGACCAGACACCTAGGTATTTGTAGTTGTCCACGTATTCTAAGTCAGAGCCGTCCAGAGTAGTGATGCTGGATGGGCGGGCAGGTGCAGGCAGGGATCGATTGAATAGCATGCATTTAGTTTTATTTGCGTTTAAGAGCAGTTGGAGGCCACGGAAGGAGAGTTGTATGGCATTGAAGCTCATCTGGAGGTTAGTTAACACAGTGTCAAAGGAGGGGCCAGAAGTATACAGAATGGTGTCGTCTGCGTAGAGGTGGATCAGAGAATCACCAGCAGCAAGAGCAACATCATTGATGTATACAGAAAAGAGAGTCGGCCCGAGATTTGAACCCTGTGGCACACCCATAGAGACTGTCAGAGCCCGGACAACAGTCCCTCCGATTTGACACACTGAACTCTATCAGAGAAGTAGTTGGTAAACCAGGCGAGGCAATCATTTGAGAAACCAAGGCTGTCGAGTCTGCCAGTAAGAATGTTGTGATTGACAGAGTCGAAAGCCTTGGCCAGGTCGATGAAGACGGCTGCACAGTAATGTCTCTTATCGATGGTGGTTATGATGTCGTTTAGAACCTTGAGCGTGGCTGAGGTGCACCCATGACCAGCTCTGAAACCAGATTGCATAGCGGAGAAGGTATGGTGGGATTCGAAATGGTCAGTAATCTGTTTGTTAACTTGGCTTTCGAAGATCTTAGAAAGACAGGGTAGGATAGATATAGGTCTGTAGCAGTTTGGGTCTAGAGTGTCACCCCCTTTGAAGAGGGGGATGACCGCGGCAGTTTTCCAATCTTTGGGAATCTCAGACGATATGAAAGAGAGGTTGAACAGGCTAGTAATAAGGGTTGCAACAATTTCGGCAGATATTTTTAGAAAGAGAGGGTCCAGATTGTCTAGCCCGGCTGATTTGTAGGGGTCCAGATTCTGCAGCTCTTTCAGAACATCAGCTATCTGGATTTGGGTAAAGGAGAAATGGTGGGGGCTTTGGCGGGTTGCTGTGGAGGGTGCCGGGCAGTTGACCGGGGTAGGGGTAGCCAAGTGGAAAGCATGGCCAGCAGTAGAGAAATGCTTATTGAAATTCTCAATTATAGTGGATTTATCGGGGGTGACAGTGTTTCCTAGCCTCAGAGCAGTGGGCAGCTGGGATGAGGTGCTCTTATTCTCCATGGACTTTACAGTGTCCCAGAACTTTTTTGATTTAGTACTACAGAATGCAAATTTCTGTTTGAAAAAGCTAGCCTTAGCTTTTCTAACTGCCTGTGTATATTTGTTCCTAACTTCCCTGAAAAGTTGCATATCACGGGGGCTATTCGATGCTAATGCAGAACGCCATAGGATGTTTTTGTGCTGGTCAAGGGCAGACAGGTCTGGAGTGAACCAAGGACTATATCTATTCCTAGTTCTACATTTTTTGAGAGGGGCATGCTTATTTAAGATGGTGAGGAAGGCACTTTTAAAGAATAGCCAGGCATCATCTACTGACGGGATGAGGTCAATGTCATTCCAGGATACCCCGGGCAGGTCGATTAGAAAGGCCTGCTCGCAGAAGTGTTTTAGGGAGCGTTTGACAGTGATGAGGGGTGGTCGTTTGACCGCAGACCCATTATGGATGCAGGAAATGAGGCAGTGATCGCTGAGATCTTGATTGAAAACAGCAGAGGTTTATTTGGAGGGCGAGTTAGTTAGGATGACATCTATGAGGGTGCCCGTGTTTACTGATTTGGGGTTGAACCTGGTAGGTTCATTGATCATTTGTGTGAGATTGAGGGCATCAAGCTTAGTTTGTAGGATGGCCGGGGTGTTAAGCATATCCCAGTTTAGGTCACCTAGTAGCACGAGCTCAGAAGATAGATGGGGGGCAATCAATTCACATATGGTATTGAGGGCACAGCTGGGGGCAGAGGGAGGACTATGGCAAGCAGCAACAGTGAGAGACTTGTTTCTGGAAAGGTGCATTTTTAGAAGTAGAAGCTCAAATTGTTTGGGTACAGACTTGGATAGTAATACAGAACTCTGTAGGCTATCTCTGCAGTAGATTGCAACACCGCCCCCTTTGGCAGTTCTATCTTGGCGGAAAACGTTATAGTTAGGAATGGAAATTTCAAGGTTTTTGGTGGTTTTCCTAAGCCAGGATTCAGACACGGCTAAGACATCTGGGTTGGCAGAGTGTGCTAAAGCAGTGAGTAAAACAAACTTAGGGAGTAGGCTTCTAATGTTAACATGCATGAAACCAAGGCTTTTACGTTTACAGAAGTCAACAAATGAGAGAGCCTGGGGGATGGGAGTGGAGGTAGACACTGCAGGACCTGGATTAACCTCCACATCACCAGAGGAACAGAGGAGAAGTAGGATAAGGGTACGGCTAAAGACTATACGAACTGGCCATCTAGCACGTTCAGAACAGAGAGTAAAAGGAGCAGGTTTCTGGGCACGATAGCATAGATTCAAGGCATAGTGTACAGACAAAGGTAAGGTAGGATGTGAGTACATTGGAGGTAAACCTAGGCATTGAGTAATGAAGAGAGAGATATAGTCTCTAGAGATGTTTAAACCAGGTGATGTCATCGCACATGTAGGAGGTGGAACAACATGGTTGGTTAAGGCATATTGAGGAGGGCTAGCGGCTCTACAGTGAAACAAGACAGTAATCACTAACCAGGACAGTAATGGACAAGGCATATTGATATTAGAGAGAGGCATGTGACTCTGGGAGATGGGATTGGACAACCTGCAGTGCTCTCTGCTGGACTGGAGTACAATAAGGCTCAGAGGATGGCAGTACTGGGGTTGTGTTCAGTGAGGTGAAATGCTCAGAACTTGTTGATAGAAATGTAACGCATTAGAGGTAACATGATTGAACAAGTAGCCATTTTCCTTCATCCTTCATGTCCTAAAACAAAACCGTTCTAAAACCAGCACTGCAGCCTACATCCTGTAGTCCCAATCCTCACCACCAGCTGGCAGTGTTAAGTCATAAATATTCACACCTGATGTAGATTGTTGCTGAACCTGGAGGCTGCAACCCAGTCTGGAATACTAGTTTACAGTCCTCCCTGGTCTTTGTGAATGGGCACAATGTAAAGTACACAAAGTATAATTGTAGCACTTATGTAATGGAGTTGACCCTAGCTAGAGGTCAGACTGTGATGTAATGGAGTTGACCCTAGCTGGGGGTCATACTTTTTTATTTAGTTTATTTTTATTTCACCTTTATTTAACCAGGTAGGCCAGTTGAGAACAAGTGCTCATTTACAACTGCTACCTGGCCAAGATAAAGCAAAGCAGTGCGACAAAAACAACAACACAACAACACAACAACACACATAAACAAGCGTACAGTTAACAACACAATAGAAACATCTATGTACAGTGTGTGCAAATGGACCATATTAGGGAGGTAAGGCAATAAATAGGCCATTGAGGCAAAATAATTTCAATTTAGCATGAACAATGGAGTGATAGATGTGCAGGGATACTGGGGGGAAAAAAGTGCCTCAGATAAATAACAATATGGGGATGAGGTAGTTTGGTGTGCTATTTACAGATTGGCTGTGTACAGGTGCAGTGATCGGTAAGCTGCTCTGACAGCTGATGCTTAATTATTATGATGAAATGGAGTAGACCCTAGCTAGGGGTCAGACTGTGATGTAATGGAGTTGCCCCTCGCTAGGGGTCAGACTGTGATGTAATGAAGTTGACCCCAAACCTGGGTTGGCAGGTGATAATAGGCAGTGACACAGTCACTAATGGGGCTTTCAAGACGAAGTCAAATCATAATGTCAGTGATCTTCAGGTCGGAAAGTCGGAGCTTTAGAAAAAAAAAATCCAGTCAGAGCTTGGCTTTTTTCCAGTTCCTAGTTGGACACTGGATCGGAAGTCTGAGATTTCCGAGTTCTGAGTTCCCAGTTGTTTTGAACGCGGCATAAAAATTTTGTTGACAAGATTAGCAAATTTAGGCATGACATGCCAAAAACAAACGCTGAGCCTTCATATTCATTTATAACGGACCAAATAATGAAAGTCATGCGCTGTAGTTTTGAGTAACGCAAAGTTGGTATGGTAGAGGTAAAAAATGTTTTGCTATCTATAAATAAGGACAAGCCACCTGGTACAGACAACCTGGATGGTAAATTGCTGAAGTTGGTGAAGGAATACATTGTAAGTCCTGTTTGCCACATCTTCAACATAGAAGACGGTGTGTGCCCTCAGGCCTGGAGGGAGGTAAAGATCATTCTACTGCCCAAGAATATCAAAGCACCCTGTAGGTTTTCAAACAGATGACCAATGAGCCTGTTACCGTTGCTTAGCAAACTTTTGGAAAAAAATCTTTATTTTACTGAAAACCAATTAACAACATACTTATAGGGAATGGCACTCAACATGCTCAGCACTGACACAAATGACTGATGATTGGCTGAAGGAAATTGAAGATAATAAGATAGTGGGAGCTGTTTTGTTTGATTTCAGTGTAGCTTTTGATGTCAGTAATCATAATCTATTACTGAAAAAACATAGGTGTCGAGGATTTACATCTTCGGTCTTATCATGAAGTGAGAGTAACCTATCTAATAGAACACAGATGGTTTTCTTTAATCAAAGCCTCTCCAAGGCAGATTCGGTTGAGTGTGGTGTACCGCAATACAGCCTGCTAGGGCCATTATTGTTTTCTGCTTATACTGCTGACCTTCCACTGACCTTGAATAAAGCCTGCATGTATGCTGACGACTCAACCGTATAAACATCAGCTACGACAGTAAAATAAATAACTGACACCCTTAAAACCTCTTAGGGCTAGGGGGCAGTGTTCAGAAGTTCGGATGAATGACATGCCCAAGGTAAACTGTCTGTTACTAGCCCAGAAACTAGGATATGCATATAATTGGTAAGATTGGATAGAAAACACTCTGAAGTTTCCGAAACTGTTAAAAAAATGTCAGTAAGTATAAAAGAACTGATATGGCAGGCGAAAACCTGAGGTAAATCCATCCGGAATTCTTTTTTTTTTTAGGTCACAAGCCATTTCAATGGTGGTCTATGGGATATACACATAAATAGCTCCCAGATTGCAGTTCCTATGGCTTCCACTAGATGTCAACAGTCTTTAGAAATTGTTTCAGGCTTGTTTTTTGAAAAACGAATGAGAAGTTGCAGTTTTTCCCAAGGTGTCTTTCATTAGAAAAGTAGTCTTATTGCGTGCATGAATGAAGTGGGCACTCTTCATTATTTATCTTCCCTATTGAACATACTATTCCCCGTCTTAAATTTGACAATTTATTTAGATATTAGAGAACCTGAGGATTAGTTAGGACTGGGACCTCACCCCTGATTGATAAAGGACTGGGTCCTCATCCCTGATTAATAAAGGACTGGGACCTCATCCCTGATTAATAAAGGACTGGGTCCTCATCCCTGATTAATAAAGGACTGGGTCCTCATCCTCGATTAATAAAGGACTGGGTCCTCATCCCTGATTAATAAAGGACTGGGACCTCATCCCTGATTAATAAAGGACTGGGACCTCATCCCTGATTAATAAAGGACTGGGACCTCATCCCTGATTAATAAAGGACTGGGTCCTCATCCCTGATTAATAAAGGACTGGGACCTCATCCCTGATTAATAAAGGCCTGGGACCTCATCCCTGATTAATAAAGGACTGGGATCTCCTGGACCGGGAATGAAAAGCACCAATCCAGACTTATGTTTGATAATGCAATATGTGCCTTTGAGTGATGTCTGCTTCAAACTCACAAAGCCTTCAACTCAAAATAAATACGCAAGCTTCACTCAGGTCATAGGTGACACACACACACACACGTGTTTAATTAGGGAAGATCACTGCTGTTTTCCACTAACGGAGACAGATAGATGGCAGCTCCCTATTACCTCGTAATGGACCTATTCACACACAGTGTGTGTGTGTGTGTGTGTGTGTGTGTGTGTGTGTGTGTGTGTGTGTGTGTGTGTGTGTGTGCTTGTGTGTGTGCTTGTGTGTGTGTGTGTGTGTGTGTGTGTGTGTGTGCGCGTGTGCTCATGTGTGTGTGTGTGTGTGTGTGCGTGTGTGTGTGTGTGTGTGTGTGTGCGCGTGTGCTCATGTGTGTGTGTGTGTGTGTGTGTGTGTGTGTGTGTGTGCTCAATAGATAACTAACCATTTTCCACTCTGTTACAATGATATTAAAACCCTTTTATGCTGAGCTAGAAATTGCCACCAATATCTCAGTTCATATTTTATGATTGTATGTAGAGGTACTTTCATAAGTATTAAGGAATTCAATAATATGCCTCTGAGATGCAGTGTCTTGGAGCGCTGCGCCACTCGGAAACCCTGATGTTTGGTACACTCAGTGTATATATTAGTGACAATTTATTGTATGTAGTCAATCATGTCACTGCTTTACTGACACTGGTGACCCAAAATGTAGTCACGCTGGGACACATGTGTACTGACACTGATGAGCCAGAATGGAGTCACAGTCAGTCATCCTCTCTTTACAGGTACTGATGCATCAGCATGGAGACACGTGTTCGCCACGTTTCACCTCTTACGGGAAATGATCACTCTCAGACTGCATTATCTTCACACCTGGATGGTATGGAGTCAGTAGAGGTGTGTTAGGAGTGGTGGATGTGGAGTCAGTAGAGGTTCATTAGGAGTGGTGGGTGTGGAGTCAGTAGAGGTTCGTTAGGAGTGGTGGGTGTGGAGTCAGTAGAGGTTCATTACGAGTGGTGGGTGTGGAGTCAGTAGAGGTTCATTAGGAGTGGTGGGTGTGGAGTCAGTAGAGGTTCATTAGGAGTGGTGGGTGTGGAGTCAGTAGAGGTTCATTAGGAGTGGTGCGTGTGGAGTCAGTAGAGGTTCATTAGGAGTGGTGGGTGTGGAGTCAGTAGAGGTTCATTAGGAGTGGTGGGTGTGGAGTCAGTAGAGGTTCATTAGGAGTGGTGGGTGTGGAGTCAGTAGAGGTTCATTAGGAGTGGTGGGTGTGGAGTCAGTAGAGGTTCATTAGGAGTGGTGGGTGTGGAGTCAGTAGAGGTTCATTAGGAGTGGTGGGTGTGGAGTCAGTAGAGGTTCATTAGGAGTGGTGGGTGTGGAGTCAGTAGAGGTTCATTAGGAGTGGTGGGTGTGGAGTCAGTAGAGGTTCATCAGGAGTGGTGGGTGTGGAGTCAGTAGAGGTTCATTAGGAGTGGTGGGTGTGGAGTCAGTAGAGGTTCATTAGGAGTGGTGGGTGTGGAGTCAGTAGAGGTTCATTAGGAGTGGTGGGTGTGGAGTCAGTAGAGGTTCATCAGGAGTGGTGGGTGTGGAGTCAGTAGAGGTTCATTAGGAGTGGTGGGTGTGGAGTCAGTAGAGGTTCATTAGGAGTGGTGGGTGTGGAGTCAGTAGAGGTTCGTTAGGAGTGGTGGGTGTGGAGTCAGTAGAGGTTCATTAGGAGTGGTGGGTGTGGAGTCAGTAGAGGTTCATTAGGAGTGGTGGGTGTGGAGTCAGTAGAGGTTCATCAGGAGTGGTGGGTGTGGAGTCAGTAGAGGTTCATTAGGAGTGGTGGGTGTGGAGTCAGTAGAGGTTCATTAGGAGTGGTGGGTGTGGAGTCAGTAGGGGTTCATTAGGAGTGGTGGGTGTGGAGTCAGGCGCAGGGAGCAGCGCTTCCAATGTTTACGTTTTATTCAGCTGGGTCCAGCCAACAACCAGGCAAAATGACCAATAAACCGACAGCAAACACGTTAGAGGGAAACAATAATACACCACTGACATAAAAGATAGGCCCGCACAAAAGCAGTTTAAATAGCCCCTAATTAACAACAAATAAGATACAGGTGAAAACAATCAAGACAAAACCAACAGAAAAGAAAAAGGAATCGGTGGCAGCTCGTAGACCGGTGACAACGAGCGCCGAGCGCCGCCCGAACAGGAAGAGGAGCCACCTTCTAGCAAACTTTAGCAGGAGTTATAACGAGCCTATTTGCAATGTGTTTACACAGCTGGAAATACAGAAGTATGTTGTTTTTCGCAGGATTATGTGAGGTTTTATGTGTTGTTGTTGGAGGTGCGTCTTGGTCAGTTTAGCTCAGAGAACGCCACCCTCGTCAATCTGCCGTCTAATCATGCCTAATGAGCTGGCCAGCCATGCTCTCTCTCTCTCTCTCTCTCTCTCTCTCTCTTGAATTGTAACTAATTCAAGGAAAACTTAAATCAAGCTTGGTGTCAAGTTTGTATAGAAATCAGAGCTGAATACAAGTTCCTATAGGATTCAGAGGAGAATGAAAGTGCGTGTGTGTGTGCATGTGTGTGTGTGCACGTCTGTGAGTCTGTGTGTGCGAGCGTGGGCGTGAATGTGTGTGTGTGTGTGTGAGAGAGATTCAGAGGAGAAAGAAAGTTCATATAGGATTCAGAGGAGAATGAAAGTTCCTATAGGATTCAGAGGAGAAAGAAAGTTCCTATAGGATTCAGAGCAGAAAGAAAGTTCCTATAGGATTCAGAGGAGAAAGAAAGTTCCTATAGGATTCAGAGGAGAAAGAAAGTTCCTATAGGATTCAGACGAGAATACACATCTTAGTCGGTGTCATGGCACCTGGCTTCCAAGATTGTGATCTTGTCTCAGCCAAAGGGTGTCTGATCTTGACAGAGAGGAGAGTGTGAGAACTGGGGATAAATGCTTGGGAACAGCGTGAACAATTGTGTGACTGAGGTTAAATGCGTGTGTAAGTGTGTGCATGTGTGTGTGCACGTCTGTGAGCGTGTGTGTGCGCACGCGTGTGTGTGCATGAGTCTGTATGTGCGAGCGTGGGCGTGAATGTGTATGTGTGTGTGTGAGAGAGAGAGAGATGTTGTCTAAGAGAGTGTCACTAAGCAGGGGCTCTGACCTCTCTCCCTCGCAGCCTCTCTCCTCCCCCTCTTCCTCTCACCGATGGATACAGAGCCCATCCTGTCTATCCTGTCTATCCTGCCTATCCTGTCTATCCTGCCTATCCTGTCTATCCTGCCTATCCTGTCTATCCTGCCTATCCTGTCTATCCTGTCTATCCTGCCTATCCTGTCTATCCTGTCTATCCTGCCTATCCTGTCTATCCTGTCTATCCTGTCTATCCTGCCTATCCTGTCTATCATGTCTATCCTGTCTTCAATGAAAGTGAAGAGAGATAAAGTGCACATTCTCTAGCTGAATGATATAGAATACTGTGACAGGTGACACTGTGTTTCTGTGTATTGCATACTGATAGAGCGCAGGCAGAAAACTTGTCAACATCTAAAGGCTCAGATAAAGGGTTTGGGATAGGAGGTGTTTTTGATGTACTCTCCCTCTCCTTCCTCCCAATCACTCCTTCTCTTCAACCCCCCCTCTCTGTCTCTCCCTCTATCTCTCCCTCTATGTCTCTCCCTCTGTTTCTCCCTTAAACTAGTTGTCGAAAAATGAGATTATTTCCACAAAGAGCAGCCAGAGAGATGGGAGAGAAGACTTTCAAAGAAAGGTGTGTGCGTTTATGTGTGTGTGTGAGCGTTTGTCTGTTAACCTTTGCCTGTGCCTCTGTGGCTAAGATGGAATGAACAGACTAGGCTGGGGCCTGCATGAATGCTGTGATTGATTCTCCTGGCAAAGGGAATGTGTGTGTGTGAGTGAGAGTGTGTGTGTGTGCATGTGTGTGCATGTGTGTGCGTCTCTCTGTGTGTGTGTGTGTGTGTGAGTGTGTGTGAGTGTGCACGCGCTCAGGGTGTGGGGTTGAGAGGGCACCCTTTTCAATAGCAATTACATCTCTCTCTGTTCTCTCCCTCTCTATTTCCAGTCTCTCTTTTCATCTCTCTTCCTATACAGTATAGAACATGTAGTCTAGTAGTATAGCCTATAAACACTGAGTATCACAGGTGGCTGGTGGCACATTAATTGGGGAGGACCGACTCATAATAATGGCTGGAAGGGATTACATGGAATGGCATGGAACACATCAAACCCATGGTTACCATGGAATGGCATGGAACACATCAAACCCATGGTTACCATGGAATGGCATGGAACACATCACACCCATGGTTACCATGTGGTTAATACCATTCCATTTACTCCAGTCCAGACATTATTATGAGCCTTCCTCCCCTCAGCAGCCTTTTGCGCTGATTATACAAACATTAGGAACACCTGCTCTTTCCATGTCACAGACTGACCAAGTGAATCCAGATGAAAGCAATGATCCCTTATTGAGGGATCTTCCATTCCTTCTCCATCTCTCTCTGTCTCCTATCCCTCTCCCCCCTATATCTCCATCACTGTCTCTCTCCTTATCCCGCTCTCTCTCTCATCCCTCTCCCCCTCTATCTCCATCACTCTCTCTCTCTCTCTCATCCCCCCTCTCCCTCTCCCTCTCTCTCTCTCTCTCTCTCTCTCTCACTCTCTCATCCCCCCTCTCTTTCTCTCTCTCCTATCCCTCTCCTATTCTCTCTCCTTCTCCCCCTCTCTCTCCTATCCCTCTCCCCCTCTATCTCCTGCTCTTTCTCTCCTTCCCGCCCCCTCTCTCTCTCACTCTCTCTCCCCCTTTCTCTCCCTTACCCCTTTGATCTTCCATTCCTCCTCCATCTCTCTCTCAATTCAATTCAATTCAAGGGCTTTATTGGCATGGGAAACATGTGTTAACATTGCCAAAGCAAGTGAGGTAGATAATATATAAAGTGAATATATACAGTGAAATAAACAATACAAATTAACAGTAAACATTGCACATACAGAAGTTTCAAAACAATAAAGACATTACAAATGTCATATTATATATATATACAGTGTTTTAACAATGTACAAATGGTTAAGGTATACAAGGGAAAATAAATCTCTCTCCCTCTCTCATTCTCCCTATTGTGTTGGTGTCAGACTAGGCTTAGCGTAAGCCAAGTTGTTGCATGCTGATAGTCACGTTCCAAAAAACTGTCACCATAGAACCACTCCTCAATAGTAGATCATCACTCGTGACTTCTGTTGTTCTAGTCATTCTGTCTTCTTCTATGCTAAAAGCAGACAGTGAGCGACAGCTATAAGCATGCTGTAACTACTAACCTACCCTAAGGCACTGGAAACAAGAGAGAGAGAGAGAGAGAGAGAGAGAGAGAGAGAGAGAGAGAGAGCGCTTTCCCCTCTGCAAAGGTTGACTTAGTTATCTACGTAGGACAGAACTGTTTTTCAGTTCTGTTTTAAATTAAAGGCTGAGCATCAATCAGCTCCTTATCTTTCAGACATCACAATAACATGCTGATACCTGGTACTCATGTGCACGCACTGACAAACACGCACACACACACACACACACACACACACACACACACACACACACACACACACACACACACACACACACACACACACACACACACACACACACACAAAGACAGACACTACCGATAGATGTGATGTGATTGTGAATAGTGGGGAGAGTAGATGTGTTGATGTAGTGAGTCACACTCTGGGTACTTGTTGTTGGGGTGAACAATGATTCAGTATTCTGGACATCTTTATGCATCTCTCTCTGCTCTGGAATGTTCTGGGTGAAGTAGCAGTGGCTGGGGGCTAACCGTTCTCTCTCTCTGGTCTGTGGAACGTTCTGGGGGAAGTAGCCATGGCTGGGGGCTAACCGTTCTCTCTCTCTCTGGTCTGTGGAACGTTCTGGGTGAAGTAACAGTGGCTGGGGGCTAACCGTTCTCTCTCTCTGGTCTGTGGAACGTTCTGGGTGAGGTAGCAGTGGCTGGGGGCTAACCGTTCTCTATCTCTGGTCTGTGGAACGTTCTGGGTGAGGTAGCAGTGGCTGGGGGCAAACCGTTCTCTCTCTCTGGTCTGTGGAACGTTCTGGGGGAAGTAGTCGTGGCTGGGGGCTAACCGTTCTCTCTCTCTGGTCTGTGGAACGTTCTGGGTGAGGTAGCAGTGGCTGGGGGCAAACCGTTCTCTCTCTCTGGTCTGTGGAACGTTCTGGGGGAAGTAGTCGTGGCTGGGGGCTATGTCACGCCCTGACCTTAGAGAGCCTTTTTTATGTCTCTATTTGGTTTGGTCAGGGTGTGATTTGGGGTGGGCATTCTATGTTTTGTTTTCTATGATTTTGTGTTTCTATGTTTTGGCTGGGTATGGTTCTCAATCAGGGACAGCTGTCTATCATTGTCTCTGATTGGGAACCATACTTAGGTAGCCCTTTTTCCCTCCTTTAGTTGTGGGTAGTTAACTTTGTTTGTGGCACTAATGCCATTTGTTGTTTTGTTAGCGACATTTTGAAATATAAAGACAAATGTACACTCAGCACGCTGCACCTTGGTCTTCTTCCAGCAACGGCTGTGACAGAACTTCCCACCACCAAAGGACCAAGCAGCGTGGTAAAGAGGACTCCTGGACATGGGAGGAGATCCTGGACGGAAAGGGACCCTGGACGCAGGCCGGGGAGTATCTCCGTCCGAGGGAGGGGATGGAGGCAGCTAAGGTGGAGCGGCTGGGATATGAGAAGGCAAGTCAGCGAAGCAGGCACGAGAGGCGCCCCCAAAAAAATGTTTTGGGGGGCACACGGGGAGATTGGCGGAGTCGGAGGTTAGACCTGAGCCAACTCCCCGTGCTTACCGTGGAGAGCATGTGACTAGTCAGGCACCGTGTTATGGGATGATGTGCACGGTGTCTCGAGTGAGCATTCACAGGCCGGTGTGCTCTGTGCCAGCTTCCCACATTTGCCTGTTGGAAGTGGGCATCCAGCCAGATCGGGTTGTGCTCTGCGTTCGAGGCCGCCAGTGCGCCTTGGCCCAGCCCAGTGTATCCGATACTCTCCACACGCACCAGGCCGCCGGTGTGTCTCTCCAGCACGGTGAGTCCTGTGCCTGCGCCCAGGAAGAAGCCTCCAGTGATGATCCATGGCAGGAAGCTTCCAGTGAGGAGTCATGGCACAAAGCCTCCCACGACGGCCTCCAGCGACGGTGCCCATTCCTGGGCCCGCAATGAGGGTGCCCATTCCGGGGTCCCCAGTCCGGGGTCCCCAGTCTGGGGTCCCCACACCAGAGGTGGAACAGAGTGGGGTGAGCCAGTGGTGGAGCGGGGCCGCCACCGCGGATAGATGCCCACCCAGACCCTCCCCAGGTTTTGCGGCCAGAGCCCGCACCTTTGGGGGGTGGGGGGTGCTGTCACGCCCTGACCTTAGAAAGCCTTTTTATACAGTATCTCTATTTGGTTTTGTCAGGGTGTGATTTGGGGTGGGCATTCTATGTTGTGTTTTCTATGATTTTGTGTTTTCTATATTTTGGCCGGGTATGGTTCTCAATCAGGGACAGCTGTGTATCGTTGTCTCTGATTTGAATCATACTTAGGTAACCCTTTTTCCCTCCTTTCTATAACTTTGTTTGTGGCACCAATGCCCTGTAAGCTTCACGGTTGTTTTTTCGTTTGTTGTTTTGTTTGCGACATTTTGAAATAAAATGGAAAATGCACGTTGCACTATGGTCTTCTTCCAGCTACGGCTGACAGATTTAAGCTGAATGCTAGGCTAGCAGTGAGGGCAGATTGTAGTTGAAGGTAGCAGTGAGGGCAGATTTAAGCTGAATGCTAGGCTAGCAGTGACGGCAAATTGAAGTTGAATGCTTGCAGTGAGTTTGTATCTTAATGTGCACACCTGTCCCATAAAGCGGGCCTCTCTGTACCCACTGTGCTAGTTTCCAGTGGTAGGGATTTGACTCGTGTGTTTTAAACACTGCTACATGACAGGACAAAGCTAGACTGATGGGATGGCTGATACACACACAGCCACAATACCACCCCCAGGCACACCGATTCTGATAACACACACATACATAAACCCTCACACACACCATCTTGTCATGCTCTGGTTCTAAACTGTGAACTCAAACACTTCATAGGCAATCCCCCAGCAGGCCCTCAGGGAGAGAGTGGTGGTCTCATACCTGCCTTCCCATATTTACCTGTGTGTGTGTGTGTGTGTCTCCCCGCATGCGTGATTATCAGGGGCTAGCAGTACTCCAGTCAGGAGTCAGTCAGCCCACCTGCACATGAACACACACACACACCTCCTACTGGCCGTTATAAAGTAATGCTGGCCCCTGTCTTTTGCTCCTTAGGTGTGCTGAGCTCATCTTTTTCACAGTTCTCACACATGCTAACATGATGGTGTCAATACCCATTAGCTTTCATTTAAGATGAATGCTGTACACATTGGCTCTGATCTAGGTAGTTTTAACCAATTTGAAAAATGGCAACAGTAGCCCAATCTTATCTAACTCCCCCTTCTCTCTCCACCTTCCCCCCTCTCCCATCCCTCACACCCCCTCCCTCTCTCTCTACCTCTCTCCTCCCTCACTCTATCCCCTCAACCTCTTTCTGTCTTTCTCTCTCTCTCCCCTCCAACGCTCTCTCCCTCTTTCTCCCTCCCTCTATTTATCTCTCCCCTCCCTATCTCTCTACCTCTCTCTCCTAACTCCCTCTTTCTTTCTTTCTCTCTCTCTCTCTCTCTCTCTCTCTCTACCTCTCTCTCTCCTCCCTCTCTTTGTTTCTTTATTTCTTTCTCTTTCTTTCTCTCTTTTCTTTATCTCTCTCTACCTCTCTCTCCCTCTCTTTGCCTCTCTCCCCTCCCTCTCTCACTACCTTCACTCCTCTCTCTCTACTCTTCCCTCCCTCTCTCTCTCTACCTCTCTCTCTACCTCTCTCTGTTTCTCCCCCTCCCTCTCTCATTACCTTCCCTCTTCTCTCTATACCTCTCTCCCCTCCCTCTCTCACTACCTTCCCTTCTCGTTACTTCTCTCCCCTCCTCCCTCTACGTCTCTCTCCCCTCCCTCTCTAACTACCTTCCCTCCTCTCTCACTACCTCTCTCTCTACCTGGCCCCTGTCTTTTTCTCCATAGGTGTGCCCTCTCTCCCTCCTCTCCCTCTCTCCCCTCCCTCCTGCTCTCTCCCTCCCTCTCTTTCCCTTCCCAATCTACCTCTTTCTCCCTTTATATCTACCTCTCTGGAAACCTCAGAAGACAGGTCCAGTCTACCCATTATTCTGGACAGTTTACAGGTAACATCTAAATCTCTGGGAATATCCAATAATACCGTTCCCATGTTGGGAATGCAAGTCCTAAGTGTGTTAGAACATGTGCACACCCTGGGGTAAAATAGTAAAGAATGGGACTGCACTAACGTTTCGGGGTGAATGACCTCTACAAGCCACAAAACAATTGCCACCATGTGACATGGGCACTGACCTCAAGTAACTACATATGTGTGAAAATAAGATGAAGGACTGTTTCTGTTAGGTAGTTGTTAGGTAGTTGTTTCCGGTAGGTAGTTATTTCTGGTAGGTAGTTGTTTCCGGTAGGTAGTTGTTTCTGGTAGGTAGTTGTTTCCGGTAGGTAGTTGTTTCCGGTAGGTAGTTGTTTCCGGTAGGTAGTTGTTTCTTTTACGCACTGTAGTTGTTTCCGGTAGGTAGTTGTTTCCGGTAGGTAGTTTTTTCTGGTAGGTAGTTGTTTCCGGTAGGTAGTTATTTCTGGTAGGTAGTTTTTTCTGGTAGGTAGTTGTTTCCGGTAGGTAGTTATTTCTGGTAGGTAGTTGTTTCCTGTAGGTAGTTGTTTCCGGTAGGTAGTTGTTTCCGGTAGGTAGTTATTTCTGGTAGGTAGTTATTTCCTGTAGGTAGTTGTTTCCTGTAGGTAGTTGTTTCCTGTAGGTAGTTATTTCCTGTAGGTAGTTATTTCCTGTAGGTAGTTGTTTCCTGTAGGTAGTTGTTTCCTGTAGGTAGTTGTTTTCTGTAGGTAGTTGTTTCCTGTAGGTAGTTGTTTCCGGTAGGTAGTTGTTTCCTGTAGGTAGTTGTTTCCTGTAGGTAGTTATTTCTGGTAGGTAGTTGTTTCCTGTAGG
The DNA here is from genome assembly GCF_013265735.2 of Oncorhynchus mykiss. NCBI lineage: Eukaryota > Metazoa > Chordata > Actinopteri > Salmoniformes > Salmonidae > Oncorhynchus > Oncorhynchus mykiss. The sequence goes on along the minus strand of NC_048567.1, from coordinate 75,217,977 downwards.
TAGTTGTTTCCTGTAGGTAGTTGTTTCCGGTAGGTAGTTGTTTCCGGTAGGTAGTTATTTCTGGTAGGTAGTTGTTTCCGGTAGGTAGTTGTTTCCGGTAGGTAGTTGTTTCCGGTAGGTAGTTATTTCTGGTAGGTAGTTGTGTCCGGTAGGTAGTTGTGTCCGGTAGGTAGTTGTGTCCGGTAGGTAGTTGTGTCCGGTAGGTAGTTGTGTCCGGTAGGTAGTTGTGTCCGGTAGGTAGTTGTGTCCGGTAGGTAGTTGTGTCCGGTAGGTAGTTGTTTCTGGTAGGTAGATGTTTCTGGTAGGTAGTTGTTTGTTTTACGCACTGTAGTTGTTTCTGGTAGGTAGATGTTTCTGATAGGTAGATGTTTCTGGTAGGTAGATGTTTCTGGTAGGTAGATGTTTCTGGTAGGTAGATGTTTCTGGTAGGTTTTAGGCTGAGTTTCTGTACAGCACTTTGAGATATCAGCAGATGTACGAAGGGCTATATAAATACATTAGATGTTTCTGGTAGGTAGATGTTTCTTTTACGCATTGTAGGTGTTTCCGGTAGGTAGTTGTTTCCTGTAGGTAGTTGTTTCCTGTAGGTAGTTGTTTCCTGTAGGTAGTTTTTTCTGGTAGGTAGTTGTTTCCTGTAGGTAGTTGTTTCAGGTAGGTAGTTTTTTCTGGTAGGTAGTTGTTTCCGGTAGGTAGATGTTTCCGGTAGGTAGTTGTTTCCTGTAGGTAGTTGTTTCAGGTAGGTAGTTGTTTCCTGTAGGTAGTTGTTTCCTGTAGGTAGTTGTTTCCTGTAGGTAGTTGTTTCCTGTAGGTAGTTTTTTCTGGTAGGTAGTTGTTTCCTGTAGGTAGTTGTTTCCTGTAGGTAGTTGTTTTCTGTAGGTAGTTGTTTCCTGTAGGTAGTTGTTTCCTGTAGGTAGTTGTTTCCTGTAGGTAGTTGTTTCTGGTAGGTAGTTTTTTCTGGTAGGTAGTTGTTTCCGGTAGGTAGATGTTTCCGGTAGGTAGTTGTTTCTGGTTGGTAGTTGTGTTTGTGTGTATGCATGTGAGAAGAGTGGAAGAATGTTAAGCGTGTGATGATGATTACAGAGGAATCATTTGAGGACCAGCTCTGTGATTCTCCAGTCCAGGTGTGTATGTTTGTGTTTGTGTTTGCACTAATAAGCCAGGTGTGAATCTCTATTATCCCTGTCTTTGAACATGCATATGTGGGTTTTTTGTACATACAAATATATTAACTATGAGATATGTGTATGATGTCATGTGCTTTCTTAACATACCTTCTTACAGAATGAATCAGGGAAGGGAGTATAGCTGGGCTGTATGGACAAAAAAATCCATATCGTCATAAATAAACAATACGTTTATTGTTATCCTTTATAAGGTAGAAATAATTAGAGCCTTTGCACACATGACTGAAGTATTGTTACCCATCGCTCCCATTGCTCCACAAAACTCTTGCAGAGCAAGGGAAACAACTACTTCAAGGTCTCAGAGCGAGTGACGTCACAGATTGAAAGGCTATTAGCTAACTAGCTAGCCATTTCACACCGATACATTGGCTTAGTGCTAGCACACTAGCTGATTGATGTTGGGAATCTATCTATTTGGGATTTTTCTCACAATATAGCTATTATATATCCCTCACTGGTAGCCAACTCTTTGGTAGCCTGCACCAACTCTTTGGTAGCCTGCACCAACTCTTTGGTAGCCTGCACCAACTCTTTGGTAGCCTGCACTCTTTTAAAAGTTTTACCATTGGATGGACCCCAGCCATCAATCTGTAAGTCTCTGCTATCTCTTTGCTTTTGATCTGCTGCTATGTTTTAGTTTTGTTGTGTTAGTTGTGTTCTAGCTGGTATCCAGTTGTTGGGCTCTGGCTTGCCAACCATAATCATGGTGATTGGCTACTTAGCTAGTTGGCTAAGTAGCTTTGCATATACAGTCGCTAATATTCACTGATAACTGGTTAGGTGGCATTATGTATTTCCAGAAACTTTGTTTTAACGCATCTGGCTGACTTGTCCCACACACACACACACACACACACACACACACACACACACACACACACACACACACACACACACACACACACACACACACACAGTAGAGCTGGCAGGTTCCCAGGGAAATGAAATGATACCCGGTTGTTTCTCTGTTGAGATCAGAGGAGACCGCCCCATGGGGAATCCCCTCTGATATCACACACACAGAGCAGTCCAATATAGGAATCCCCTCAGTGTTTTCTCCTCAACATGCTCTGTTGTCATGTCAGCCAGATTGAGACATTATTATTCTTTTTCTCATAGGCCCATTTTATGTGAGCAGTGACACATCTAGTTCTAAGACCCTGTCCAGCTGGTGGATATTATGGACTGTTTTCTGTTAGAAGTGAACCTTTTTCTGGTGTCTTTGTTATCCTACTTAATCAGTCTTTCTTTGTTTGCACTGTCAAATGTAAAGAGAAAGATTTGTGTTTGCGCGCACACACACACACACACTAACACGCACACACATCCCCGCTATACTCACATGCACACAACAAAAATGAACACGTATACTCACTAACCAAAATACACACACATTCTCAATTTCATTTAGCTCTAAGCTAAATACTTTGGGTCTGTCTAGAGACCATCCGTCTATGATAACGTAGATATATGAAAGAGAAACAAAGAACACGTTTCTCCGCCAATCTAAAGTCACTTAGGAATATGTAGCTAATTCAATTAGTGGCCCTTTTTTCCATGGTTATCCACTTACAGTGATAACCCGTTTTTCTCAATGAATAAGCCCCACCCCCCCGTCTGTATTTGTTCTGAGAATAATGTTTAATCCTCTCTGGGGTGTTTAGGTACATAGAGATACATGAGGATTATACAGTGCCTTGCGGAAGTATTCGGCCCCCTTGAACTTTGCGACCTTTTGCCACATTTCAGGCTTCAAACATAAAGATATAAAACTGTATTTTTTTGTGAAGAATCAACAACAAGTGGGACACAATCATGAAATGGAACGACATTTATTGGATATTTCAAACTTTTGTAACAAATCAAAAACTGAAAAATTGGGCGTGCAAAATTATTCAGCCCCTTTACTTTCAGTGCAGCAAACTCTCTCCAGAAGTTCAGTGAGGATCTCTGAATGATCCAATGTTGATCTAAATGACTAATGATGATAAATACAATCCACTTGTGTGTAATCAAGTCTCCGTATAAATGCACCTGCACTGTGATAGTCTCAGAGGTCCGTTAAAAGCGCAGAGAGCATCATGAAGAACAAGGAACACACCAGGCAGGTCCGAGATACTGTTGTGAAGAAGTTTAAAGCCGGATTTGGATACAAAAAGATTTCCCAAGCTTTAAACATCCCAAGGAGCACTGTGCAAGCGATAATATTGAAATGGAAGGAGTATCAGACCACTGCAAATCTACCAAGACCTGGCCGTCCCTCTAAACTTTCAGCTCATACAAGGAGAAGACTGATCAGAGATGCAGCCAAGAGGCCCATGATCACTCTGGATGAACTGCAGAGATCTACAGCTGAGGTGGGAGACTCTGTCCATAGGACAACAATCAGTCGTATATTGCACAAATCTGGCCTTTATGGAAGAGTGGCAAGAAGAAAGCCATTTCTTAAAGATATCCATAAAAAGTGTTGTTTAAAGTTTGCCACAAGCCACCTGGGAGACACACCAAACATGTGGAAGAAGGTGCTCTGGTCAGATTAAAACAATTTTTTTTTGGCAACAATGCAAAACGTTATGTTTGGCGTAAAAGCAACACAGCTCATCACCCTGAACACACCATGCCCACTGTCAAACATGGTGGTGGCAGCATCATGGTTTGGGCCTGCTTTTCTTCAGCAGGGACAGGGAAGATGGTTAAAATTGATGGGAAGATGGATGGAGCCAAATACAGGACCATTCTGGAAGAAAACCTGATGGAGTCTGCAAAAGACCTGAGACTGGGACGGAGATTTGTCTTCCAACAAGACAATGATCCAAAACATAAAGCAAAATCTACAATGGAATGGTTCAAAAATAAACATATCCAGGTGTTAGAATGGCCAAGTCAAAGTCCAGACCTGAATCCAATCGAGAATCTGTGGAAAGAACTGAAAACTGCTGTTCACAAATGCTCTCCATCCAACCTCACTGAGCTCGAGCTGTTTTGCAAGGAGGAATGGGAAAAAATTTCAGTCTCTCGATGTGCAAAACTGATAGAGACATACCCCAAGCGACTTACAGCTGTAATCGCAGCAAAAGGTGGCGCTACAAAGTATTAACTTAAGGGGGCTGAATAATTTTGCACGCCCAATTTTTAAGTTTTTGATTTGTTAAAAAAGTTTGAAATATCCAATAAATGTTGTTCTACTTCATGATTGTGTCCCACTTGTTGTTGATTCTTCACAAAAAAATACAGTTTTATATCTTTATGTTTGAAGCCTGAAATGTGGCAAAAGGTCGCTAAGTTCAACACTGTATATGTGACGTGTCTCAGGTAGTATCTGAGAACAAAATGTATTATTGTTTTCCAGTTCTAGAGCACCCCATCCTGCAGAGAAGTGTGGGTACGTGTTCAACCCTTTGTGCTCTGTTTATGTGTCTGCGCATGTGCTTCTGTGTGTGTGTGTGTCTGTGTGTGTGTGTGTACATGTGTCTGCGTTTGTGTGTGTGTGTGTGTGTGTGTGTGTGTGTGTGTGTGTGTGTGTGTGTGTGTGTGTGTGTGTGTGTGTGTGTGTGTGTACATGTGTACATGTGTCTGCGTTTGTGTGCGTGTGTGTGTTTGTGTGTGTGTGTGTGTGTGTGTGTGTACATGTGTCTGCGTTTTTAGCGTGTGTGTATGTGTGTGTGTGTGAGCTGATGTACCGTTTCAACGATGTGGACGGCAGTGTGGACAGATTCATGGAAGCTGTGTGCATGCTGAGGAGTACAACAGAGCAGCCACATGAACGGTGGGTATTTCATATCAAGCGTTGCTAGTAAAGTTGACATGTCATCTTTGATAAGGTATTGTAGTCGTTGTTTTGCTGACATATTGACAGACATTGTGTTGTTAGTTTCTTCAGACTCTGTGGTATCTTTCACCTTCTCATCTTGACCTCCTGTCCCCTGTTATCTGTATCTGTGACAGCAGCTTGGAAGAGAATAGAGATGTGGAGAAAGAGATAGGGGGGGTAAAGAGAGAGCAAAGAGAGAGAGAAGTTGTAGGGGAGAGAAAGAGGGTTAGAGAGGAAAGGGGCAGAGTGATGAATCGATAGACAGAGGGAGGAATGGATAGAGAGAGGGAGGAATGGATAGAGGTGAGGGAGGAGTGGATAGTGGTAATTTCAGAAGTGTGTGAGGAGAGGAGGGGTGGAGTGACAGACTGCATTCTCTACTGCTTGCGTAACATGCCTTACATAAAACCACACACACACACACACACACACACACACACACACACACACACACACACACACACACACACACACACACACACACCCCAGCCTGGGTGTGGGTTTGACCTGTAGGTGAGCATCTCACATACCCTGGAAAGATATTTGACTGACATTTGCAGAGTTATAAAAGAAAGGAGGAAGCTTTAGTGTTCTGTACTAGAGCATAATAAAATCATGTTTTGAAGAAGCTAAGTCCATGTTTAGTCAACAGCACAGACACACACACGTATGTAAGAGTGAGCGCCACAGACACATACCTCAGTCGGCTGCTATAAATTCCCTTGTCATAAACAACACCAGGAGTAAGACACGGGGCCGGGGGCCTATGCATTTATGTAAACAGCAGCTGTTGCACGATATCTAATGAAGTCTCAAAGTTTGCTCGCCTGAGGTAGAGTATCTCATGACAAGCTGTAGACCACACTATCTACCTAGAGATTTTTCATCTGTATTTTTCGTAGCTGTCTACATACCACCACAGAACGAGGTTGGCACTAAAACCTCACTCAATGAGCTGTATTCTGCCATAAGCAAATAGGAAAAACACTCTTCCAAAGGCGGCGCTCCTAGTGGCCAGGGACTTTTAATGCAGGGAAACTTAAATCTGTTTTACCAAATATCTATCAGCATGTTAAACGTGCAACCAGAGGGAAAAACATTCTAGACCACCTTTTCTCCACACAGAGAGAGGTGTACAAAGCTCTCCCTCGCCCTCCATTTGGCAAATCTGACCATAACTCTATCCTCCTGATTCCTGCTTACAAGCTAAAATTAAAGCAGGAAGCACCAGTGACTTGGTCAATAAAAAAGTGGTCAGAAGAAGCAGATGCTAAACTACAGGACTGTTTTGCCCGCACAGACTGGAATATGTTCCGGGATTCCTCCGATGGCGTTGAGGAGTACACCACATCAGTCACTGACTTTATCAATAAGTGCATTGAGGACGTCGATGCACGTATGTACGTACATACTCTAACCAGAAGCCATGGATTACAGGCAACATTCGCACTGAGCTAAAGGGTAGAGATGCTGCTTTACCTGAAGCAACCTCTTATGGATAGGGGAGACGCTAGCGTCTCAAGTGGCCAATAGCCTCGGGAAATGCAAAGCGCCAAATTCAAATAAAACTCAAACTTTCATTAAATCACACATGCAGGGTACTCAATTTAAGCTACACTCCTTGTGAATCCAGCCAACATGTCAGATTTTTAAAATGCTTTTCGGCGAAAGCATGAGAAGCTATTATCTGATAGCATGCACCCACCTGAACCACCTGAGCCAGTTGTAAACAAAAGAACTAGCGTAGCAGGCGCTACACAAAACGCTGAAATAAAATATAAAACATGCATTACCTTTGACGAGCTTCTTTGTTGGCACTCCAATATGTCCCATAAACACCACAATTGGTCCTTTTTTTTCGATTAATTCCGTACATGTATACCCAAAATGTCCATTTGTAAAGTAGGTTTGATCCGGAAAAAAACAGCTTTCCAAAACACAACGTCACTACAAAACATTTCAAAAGTTGCCTATAAACTTTGCCCAAATATTTCAAACTACTTTTGTAATACAACTTTAGGTATTTTTAAATGTTAATAATTGATAAAATTGTAGACGGGGCAATCTGTATTCATTAGAGCAAGTAAACAAAACATGCACCATTTTCCCTCTTGCGTAACTCTCAACAGTGTAACGTTGTTCCAGGATGTGCCTCTTCTTCATTTCACCAATGATTAAATTCAACCCAATTCCAAAGACTGGTGACATCCTGTGGAAGTCGTAGGAACTGTAAAATGGTCGCTATCAAATTTCCCTTGGCAAAGACAACTGAGGGAACGGTCAGAGGAAAAAAATAAAATAATTCTGAACAGTTTTTCCTCGGGGTTTTGCCTGCTACATAAGTTCTGTTATAGTCACAGACATGATTGAACCAGTTTTAGAAACGTCAGAGTGTTTTCTATCCACACCTATTAATCATATGCATGTAATATATTCCTGGCATGAGTAGCAGGAAGTTGAAATTGTGCACGCTATTTATCCAAAAGTGGAAATGCTGCCACCTATCCCCAAGAAGTTTTAACCTATATAGGCTAGGTGGGACGCTACCGTCCCACCTGACAAACATCCAGTGAAAGGGCAGGCGCCAAATTCAAACAACAGAAATATCATAATTAAAATTCCTCAAACATGCAAGTATTACACACCATTTTAAAGATAAACTTCCTGTTAATCCAACCACAGTGTCCAATTTCAAAAAGGCTTTACGGCGAAAGCATACCGTGCGATTATGTTAGGTCAGCACCTAGTCACAAAAAACATACAGCCATTTTCCAGCCAAAGAGAGGAGTCACAAAAAGCAGAAATAGCGATAACATTCAAATCAAATCAAATCAAATGTATTTATATAGCCCTTCTTACATCAGCTGATATCTCAAAGTGCTGTACAGAAACCCAGCCTAAAACCCCAAACAGCAAGCAATGCAGGTGTAGAAGCACGGTGGCTAGGAAAAACTCCCTAGAAAGGCCAAAACCTAGGAAGAAACCTAGAGAGGAACCAGGCTATGTGGGGTGGCCAGTCCTCTTAATCACTAACCTTTGATGATCTTCATCAGATGGCACTCATAAGACTTCATGTTACACAATACATGTATTTTTGTTTGATAAAGTTAATATTTATATCCAAAAATCTCAGTTTACATTGGCGTGTTATGTTCAGTAATGTTTTGCCTCCAAAACATCCAGACATCAATTTGCCTCCAACATCAATTTACAGAAATACTCATCATAAACGTTGATGAAAGATACAAGTGTTATTTAAACATAGTTTTAAAGATGAACTTCTCCTTAATGCAACCGCTGTGTCAGATTTCAATAGCACACCATGCGATAATCTGAGTACAGCGCTCAGCCATCAAAACAAGCCATACAGATACCACCAGCCTTGTTGTCGAGTCAACAAAAGTCAGAAATAGCATTATAAATATTCACTTACCTTTGAAGATCTTCATTGGAATGCACTCCCAGGAATCCCAGTTCCATAATAAATGTTATTTTTGTTCGATAAATTCCATCTTTATGTCCAAATACACGCGTTTAGTTCACTAATTCAAATGCACAGAGCTCGGGCACTAGGTCCAGACAAAGTCAAAAAAGTTCCATTGAAGTTCGTGAAACATGTCAAACGATGTATATAATCAATCTTTAGGATGTCTTTATCATAAATCTTCAATAATATTTCAACCGGACAATTCCTTTGTCATTAGAAAGGAAAGGGAACGGTGCTTATGCTCACTGCCTTGCGCGATAAACATAGCTTTCACTTGAACCACTTACTGTGAGTGGTCTTTTTCTCTCCCCTTTCACAATAGAAGCCTGAAACAATTTTCTAAAGACTGTTGACATCTAGTGGAAGCCTTAGGAAGTGAAATCTGACCCCATGTATACTATATATACACTAGGCAGGGTAGCCTAGTGGTTAGAGCATTGGACTAGCAACCAGAAGGTTGCAAGTTTGAATCCCTGAGCTGTAAAGGTACAAATCTGTCGTTCTGCCCCTGAATAGGCAGTTAACCCACTGTTCCTAGGCCGTCATTTAAAAAAAGAATTTGTTCTTAACTGACTTGCCTAGTAAAATTCAAATAAATAAATATTGGATAGACATTCACTTGAAAAACTACAGATCTCAGATTTCCCACTTCCTGGTTTGATTCTTCTCAGGTTTTGCCTGCCATATGAGTTCTGTTATACTCACAGACATCAATCACTTTTTGAAAAACTTTTAGAAACTTCAGAGCGTTTTCTATCCACATCTATTAATAATATGCATATCCTAGCTTCTGGGCCTGAGTAGCAGGCAGTTTACTCTGGGCACGCTTTTCATCCGGACATGAAAATACTGCCCCCTATCCCAAAGGCGGTCCAGACCTCTTCTGGATCGTCTGGGATATTGTGGGTGAGAACAGAGAAGCGGTTCTGCAGCTCAAGTTTGAATGTGGATGTGACATCAGGAATCTATATCTTAGCAACTTCAAACCTGTGTTGATTGGAAGAGGACACAATTTGATTTAGGTGAAGATGGAGGGACATGGATAGAAGCCTGTGATCGGTGTTCTCAACTTTCGCTCTGCAGTAGACCTGGCAATTTGAGGAAGCATGCCAGCAGGGGTTAGTTGAGAATTTGATCTATATTTCCTTGGTTGTCCAGCCATCATCACTGATCCATGTCATGCAGTGTATGTGTTTATGAGCGTAGAAGGATCATTCAGTCCATAGTCCGTGGCTCGTGCAAAACTCCAGGAGTCTGTTTCCATTGTCGTTGCAGGTGCCAGTGCCCTGGGGTTCTAGTGCGCTTTCATAGCCAGTCCTGTCGGAGCCTGTGTCTGAATTGAAGTGGGATAAACAAACTGACGGTTAAAGTCGTTCCAGTCATTGGCAGCAGAGAACTGGAAGGAAAGGCGGCCAAAGAAGGTGTTGGCTTAAGGGATGACCAGTGAAATATACCTTCTGGAAGTTTACATACACCTTTTTTCACAAATCCTGAAATGTAATCCTGGTAAAAATTCCCTGTTTTAGGTCAGTTAGGATCAGAACTTTATTTTAAGAATGTGAAATGTCAGAATAATAGTAGAGAGAAGGATTTATTTCAGCTTTTATTTCTTTTATCACATTCCCAGTGGGTCAGAAGTGTACATACACTCAATTAGTATTTGGTAGCATTGCCTTTAAATTGTTTGACTTGGGTCAAACGTTTCAGGTAGCCTTCCACAGCTTCCCACAATAAGTTGGGAGTATTTTGGCCTATTCCTCCTGACAGAGCTGGTGTAACTTAAACAGGTTTGTAGGCCTCCTTGCTCGCACACTCTTTTTCAGATTTCCCCACACATATTCTAGAGGATTGAGGTCAGGGCTTTGTGATGGCCAATCCAATACCTTGACTTTGTTGTCCTTAAGCAATTTTGCCACAACTTTGGAAGTATGCTTGGGATCATTGTACATTTGGAAGACCCATTTGCAGCCAAGCTTTAACTTCCTGACTGATGTCTTGAGATGTTGCTTCAAGGTATCCACATAATTTTCGTTCCTCATGATGCCATCTATTTTGTGAAGTGCACCAGTCCCTCCTGCAGCAAAGCACCCACACAACATGATGCTGCCACCCCCGTGCTTCACGGTTGGGATGGTGTTCTTCGGCTTGCAATCCTCCCCCTTTTTCCTCCAAACATAACGATGGTCATTATGGCCAAATAGTGTAGTTCTATTTTTCTATCATCAGACCAGAGGACATTTGGTAAAGTACGTTCTTTGTCCCCATGTGCAGTTGCAAACCATAGTCTGGCTTTTTTATGGCGGTTTTGGAGCACTTGCTTGCTGCGTGACCTTTCAGGTTATGTTGATTTAGGACTCGTTTTATTGTGGATATAGATACTTTGTAACTGTTTCCTCCAGCATCTTCACAAGGACCTTTGCTGTTGTTCTGGGATTGATTGGCACTTTTCGCACCAAAGTACGTTCATCTCTAGGAGACAGAACACGTCTCCTTCCTGAGCGGTATGACGGCTGCGTGGTCCCATGGTGTTTATACTATTGTTTGTACAGATGAACGTGGTACCTTCAGGCATTTGAAAAATTGCTGCCAAGGATGAACCAGACTTGTGGAGGTCTACAATTTTTTTCTGAGGTCTTGGCTGATGTCTTTTGATTTTCCCATGATGTCAAGCAAAGAGGCAGTGAGTTTGAAGGTAGGCCTTGAAATACATCCACAGGTACACCTCCAATTGACTCAAATTAGCCTATCAGAAGCTTCTAAAGCCATGACATAATTTTCTGGAATTTTCCGAGCTGTCAAAAGGCACAGTCAACTTAGTATATGTAAACTTCTGACTCACTGGAATTGTGATACAGTGAATTTAAGTGAAAACATCTATCTGTACACAAATGTTGGAAAAATTACTTGTGTCATGCACAAAGTAGATGTCCTAACCGACTTGCCAAAACTAAAGTTTGTTAAATTAACAAGAAATTTGTGTAGTGGCTGAAAAACAAGTTTAAATAATGACTCCAACCTAAGTGTATGTAAACTTCCGACTTCAACTGTATGATGATAAATGTGATATATCATATTATGATATATATAATATGTATGATGATATATTTGATGATATGTAAGATTATATATATATATATATATATATATATATATATATATATATATATATATATATATATATATATATGATAACATGTATGATGAAAGGTATGATTATATATCTGATGATATATTTGATGGTATGTATGATGATATATATAATGATATCTATAATATGTATGATGATATATAAAATATGTATGATGATATATATACTCCAATTGTGCAAGTTCTCCCACTTAAAAAGATGAGAGAGGCCTGTAATTTTCATCATAGGTACTCTTCAACTATGACAGACAAAATGAGAAAAAAAATCCAGAAAATCAAATTTTTAATGAATTTATTTGCAAATTATGATGGAAAATAAGTATTTGGTCACCTACAAACAAGCAAGATTTCTGGCTCTCACAGACCTGTATTTTCTTATTTAAGAGGCTCCTCTGTCCTCCACTCGCTACCTGTATTAATGGCACCTATTTGAACTTGTTATCAGTATAAAAGACACCTGTACACAACCTCAAACAGTCACACTCCAAACTCCACTATGGCCAAGACCAAAGAGCTGTCAAAGGTCACCAGAAACAAAATTGTAGACCTGCACCATGCTGGGAAGACAGAATCTGCAATAGTTAAGCAGCTTGGTTTGAAGAAATCAACTGTGGGAGCAATTCTTAGGAAATGGAAGACATACAAGACCACTGATAATCTCCCTCAATCTGGGACTCCACACAAGATCTCACCCCGTGGGGTCAAAATGATCACAAGAACGGTGAGCAAAAATCCCAGAACCACATGGGGGGACCTAGTGAATGACCTGCAGAGAGCTGGGACCAAAGTAACAAAGCCTACCATCAGTAACACACTACGCCGCCAGGGACTCAAATCCTGCAGTGCCAGATGTGTCCCCCTGCTTAAGCCAGTACATGTCCAGGCCCATCTGAAATTTGCTAGAGAGCATTTGGATGATCCAGAAGAAGATTGGGAGAATGTCATATGGTCAGATGAAACCAAAATATAACTTTTTGGTAAAAACTCAACTCGTTGTGTTTGGAGGACAAAGAATGCTGAGTTGCATCCAAAGAACACCATACCTACTGTGAAGCATGGGGGTGGAAACATCATGCTTTGGGGCTGTTTTTCTGCAAAGGGACCAGGACGACTGATCCGTGTAAAGGAAAGAATGAATGGGGCCGTGTATCGTGAGATTTTGAGTGAAAACCTCCTTCCATCAGCAAGGGTATTGAAGATGAAACGCTGGGTCTTATGACAATGATCCCAAACACACCGCCCGGGCAACGAAGGAGTGGCTTTGTAAGAAGCATTTCAAGGTGTGGCCTAGCCAGTCTCCAGATCTCAACCCCATAGAAAATCTTTGGAGGGAGTTGAAAGTCCGTGTTGCCCAGCAACAGCCCCAAAACATCACTGCTCTAAAGGAGATCTGCATGGAGGAATGGGCCAAAATACCAGCAACAGTGTGTGAAAACCTTGTGAAGACTTACAGAAAAGGTTTGACCTCTGTCATTGCCAACAAAGGGTATATAACAAAGTATTGAGATAAACTTTTGTTATTGACCAAATACTTATTTTCCACCATAATTTGCAAATACATTCATTAAAAATCCTACAATGTTATGTTCTGGATTGTTTTCTTCTCCTTTTGTCTATCAGAATTGAAGTGTACCTATAATGAAAATTATCTTCCACCAAGGCACCTGCAATTTCCCGGACATTTCTGGGGGGAATGGCCCAAGCCCTCACCCTCCGATCCAACAGGTCACAGACGTGCTCAATGGGATTGAGATCCGGGCTCTTCACTGGCCATGGCAGAACACTGACATTCCTGTCTTGCAGGAAATCACGCATAGAACAAGCAGTATGGCTGGTGGCATTGTCATGCTGGAGGGTCATGTCGGAATGAGCCTGCAGGAAGGGTACCACATGAGGGAGGAGGATGTCATAGGCGACGTTGTTGACGGTGATGTCTGGTGAGGACCTGCCTCTCAGCCTATTGCGGACAGTCTGAGTACTGATGACGGGATTGTGCATTCCTGGTGTGACTCGGGCAGTTGCTGTTGACATCCTGTACCTGTCCTGCAGGTGTGATGTTTGGATGTACCGATCCTGTGCAGGTGTTGTTACATGTGGTCTGCCACTGCGAGGACGATCACCTGTCCATCCTGTCTCCTTGTTGCGCTGTCTTAGGCGTCTCACTGTAGGGACTTTGCAATTTGTTGCCCTGGCCACATCTGCAGTCCTCATGCCTCCTTGCAGCATGCCTGAGATACGTTCACACAGATGAGCAGAGACCCTGGGCATCTTTCTTTTGTTGTTTTTCAGAGTCAGTAGAAAGGCCTCTTTAGTGTTTTAAATTTTCATAACTATGACCTTAATTGCCTATGTTGTTTACAATGTTTATTTTTTGCTGAGTTATTATTATATGTACTGTATGTGTCAGAGTTCTGGCACAGCTCATAGCCCTGCACTATAAGGGAAAGGAAAGGGAAAGGGAAAGGTGGATAACTGCATACGTACACACGCACAAAGTCATGTTTGTGCTGTGTGGGTTGGAGGTGAACTTCAGGAGAGCGTATCTGTTTTTGTACTTCCTGTGTCTTCTGCCCTTTGACCTGGCACACACACACACACACACACACACACACACACACACACACACACACACACACACACACACACACACACACACACACACACACACAATACCAAGGGATGGCCGGCAGAAACTGGGCTCTTGTGGAATGCAGGGACTGTGTACAGGGTACTTTCCCACCTGAGTGCACAAGCTCAGCTAAATGTTGAACAACACCTTCCTCTAAGTGTCTGTGTGTGTGTGTGTGTGTGTGTGTGTGTGTGTGTGTGTGTGTGTGTGTGTGTGTGTGTGTGTGTGTGTGTGTGTGTGTGTGTGTGTGTGTGTGTGTGTGTGTGTTTAAGTGTGTGTCTGCCTGTGCGTGTGTTCCTGAGCTCTATCTATATCAACAAGTGCGGCTCCTTTCCTTCCTGGAAACTGGATACTGTGACGCCCGCGCAGCACCTCTAATCACCACTGTTCCTCACAACCCCACTCTCCTCCTCTCAGCTCCACTCTCCTCCTCACAACCCCACTCTCCTCCTCTCAGCCCCACTCTCCTCCTCTCAGCTCCACTCTCCTCTCAGCTCCACTCTCCTCCTCTCAGCTCCACTCTTCTCCGCTCAGCTCCACTCTTCTCCTCTCAGCTCCACTCTCCTCCTCTCAGCTCCACTCTCCTCCTCTCAGCTCCACTCTTCTCCTCTCAGCTCCACTTTCCTCCTCTCAGTCCCACTCTGTTCCTCTCAGCTCTACTCTCTTCCTCTCAGCTCCACTCTCCTCCTCACAACCCCACTCTCCTCCTCTCAGCTCCACTCTCCTCCTCTCTGTCCCACTCTCCTCCTCTCAGCAACACTCTCCTCCTCTCAGCTCCACTCTCCTCCTCTCAGCTCCACTCTTCTCCTCTCAGCTCCACTCTCCTCCTCTCAGCTCCACTCTCCTCCTCTCCGCTCCACTCTCCTCCTCTCAGTCCCACTCTTTTCCTCTCAGCTCCACTCTCATCCTCTCAGCTCCACTCTCCTCCTCTCAGCTCCACTCTCCTCCTCTCAGCTCCACTCTCCTCCTCTCAGCTCCACTCTTCTCCTCTCAGCTCCACTCTCCTCCTCTCAGCTCCACTCTTTTCCTCTCAGCTCCACTCTCCTCCTCTCAGCTCCACTCTCCTCCTCTCAGCCCCACTCTGTTCCTCTCAGCTCCACTCTTCTCCTCTCAGCTCCACTCTCCTCCTCTCAGCCCCACTCTGTTCCTCTCAGCTCCACTCTTCTCCTCTCAGGCCTGCTCTCCTCCTGTATGCTAATCTGTGCTCCAAACTGCTTCTTTCAGCACTACTCTCCTCCTCTCAGCTCCACTCTCCTCCTCTCAGCTCCACTCTTCTCCTCTCAGCTCCACTCTCCTCCTCTCAGCTCCACTCTTTTCCTCTCAGCTCCACTCTCCTCCTCTCAGCTCCACTCTTTTCCTCTCAGCTCCACTCTTCTCCTCTCAGCTCCACTCTCCTCCTCTCAGCTCCACTCTCCTCCTCTCAGCTCCACTCTCCTCCTCTCAGCTCCACTCTCCTCCTCTCAGCTCCACTCTCCTCCTCTCTGTCCCACTCTTTTCCTCTCAGCTCCACTCTCCTCCTCTCAGCTCCACTCTTTTCCTCTCTGCTCCACTCTCCTCCTCTCAGCTCCACTCTTTTCCTCTCTGCTCCACTATTCTCCTCTCAGCTCCACTCTTCTCATCTCAGCTCCACTCTTCTCCTCTCAGCTCCACTCTCCTCCTCTCAGTCCCACTCTGTTCCTCTCAGTCCCACTCTGTTCCTCTCAGCTCCACTCTGTTCCTCTCAGCTCCACTCTCATCCTCTCAGCTCCACTCTCATCCTCTCAGCTCCACTCTCCTCCTCTCAGTCCCACTCTGTTCCTCTCAGTCCCACTCTGTTCCTCTCAGCTCCACTCTGTTCCTCTCAGCTCCACTCTCCTCCTCTCAGCTCCACTCTCCTCCTCTCAGTCCCACTCTTTTCCTCTCAGCTCCACTCTCATCCTCTCAGCTCCACTCTCATCCTCTCAGCTCCACTCTCCTCCTCTCAGTCCCACTCTCCTCCTCTCAGTCCCACTCTGTTCCTCTCAGTCCCACTCTGTTCCTCTCAGCTCCACTCTCCTCCTCTCAGCTCCACTCTTCTCCTCTCAGCTCCACTCTCCTCCTCTCAGTCCCACTCTGTTCCTCTCAGTCCCACTCTTCTCCTCTCAGCTCCACTCTCCTCCTCTCAGCTCCACTCTTTTCCTCTCAGCTCCACTCTTCTCCTCTCAGCTCCACTTTCCTCCTCTCAGTCCCACTCTGTTCCTCTCAGTCCCACTCTGTTCCTCTCAGCTCCACACTCCTCCTCTCAGCTCCACTCTGGTCTGTAAATATGAGAAGCACTTGCAGGATGCAGAGGGTGACGTTAGAGAGGACAGAGGAACAGGAGTAAATGAGGGCAAGTTCAGAGAAAACAACTATTGAGAAAGAGAGTGGAATAGAAGGGGGAGAGGTAGAGGGAGAATGTCTGCGCATCTATCAAAGGATCCTTTCTTTAACTTGCCCTTCCAGTGTTGGTCAGCTCAGTTCCCATCGGCAAAATCCTTATCATTTCACTCAATAGGCTGATTTCTTTCTAGATGTCTCTTATGTGATGTTGGGATAGCATGGTGGAGGGGTAGACGGATAGCCTGATGGAGGGATAGCATGGTGGAGGGATAGACGGATAGCCTGATGGAGGGATTTTTATTTATTTTATTTCACCTTTGTTTAACCAGTTAGGCTAGTTGAGAACAAGTTCTCATTTACAGTTGCGACCTGGCCAAGATAAAGCAAAGCAGTTCGACACATACAACAACACAGTTACACATGGAGTAAAACAAACATACAGTCAATAATACAGTAGAAAAATAAGTCTATATACAATGTGAGCAAATGAGGTGAGATAAGGGAGGTAAAGGTAAAAAAAGGCCATGGTGGCAAAGTAAATACAATATAGCAAGTAAAACACGGGAATGGTTGATTTGCAGTGGAAGAATGAGTAGAGATAGAAATAATGGGGTGCAAAGGAGCAAAATAAATAAATAAATATGGTAGGGAAAGAGGTAGTTGTTTGGGCTAAATTATAGATGGGCTATGTACAGGTGCAGTAATCTGTGAGCTGCTCAGACAGCTGGTGCTTATTAAAGCTAGTGAGGGAGATACGTTTTTCCAGTTTCAGAGATTTTTGACGTTCGTTCCAGTCATTGGCACGTGCTACGAGTGGGTGCTGCTATGGTGACCAGCGAGCTGAGATAAAGGGGGACTTTACCTAGCAGGGTCTTGTAGATGACCTGGGGCCAGTGGGTTTGCCGACGAGTATGAAGCGAGGGCCATCCAACGAGAGCGTACAGGTTGCAGTGGTGGGTAGTATATGGGGCTTTGGTGACAAAACGGATGGCACTGTGATAGACTGCATCCAATTTTTTGAGTAGGGTATTGGAGGCTATTTTGTAAATGACATTGCCGAAGTCGAGGATCAGTAAGATGGTCAGTTTTATGAGGGTATGTTTGGCAGCATGAGTGAAGGATGCTTTGTTGCGAAATAGGAAGCTGATTCTAGATTTAACTTTGGATTGGAGATGTTTGATGTGAGTCTGGAAGGAGAGTTTACAGTCTAACCAGACACCTAGGTATTTGAAGTTGTCCACATATTCTAAGTTTCGTGTCTTTGGCTATGCCGGATTAAGCGATATGACATGCTGTTCTATAAAATCATTTCTCTGTAATTAATATTACCTGATTGAGCTAATCATGTAAATGTAATTAACTAGAGAGTCGGGCACCACAAAATAATATTTATAGAGCTGTTATCTTCCGAATAAACTCTTAAAGACCTAGTATTATTTTACATCAATAGCAGTAAATATTAATCGTCATCTTAATTCAGTCTCATCTGAAAGTTGTAAATTCTTGGTTATCTTCATGAACCCTGGCTAACAAGTTGAATCAGCAATACAAAATGGGGTTTAATTATTTATTTACTAAATACCTAACTATCACACAGAATTACACATACACATAATTAAGCATAACTTGATTACAAATTACGTCATAAAGGAAAACGCCCCTAAAGCGGGTGGATCAGATATGACAGCTTGTTACACAAAATAAAAGGGGCTGGGTCTGAATGAAAGAGCTGGAAGACTGAGGAACAAAGGGTGAAGCTGTGCTATGGTAAATACAGTATCTTATGCATTCTAAATTACAAAAAAAGGAAAATGCAATAAATATTTACTCTGAGCTGCGCTTCAGTAGGTTGGTGATAGATGGAAGACCGTGTTGCCAAACCAAGTCCTTTGTCCTTTGAAGAATGTATCTGGTTGTCAATTGGATACGTTGTAGGAACGTCGTTGTTTGATGGACGGGATACTCTGTCTGTTCCTTCCTAACCCTCGTTTACAGCTGCTGTTGCTAACTCAATGGCTAGGAGGTATCACTTCTGTAGTGAATAAGAGTTCAAAGTTCATACCATTCGCAACCAAAGCTCATGCTGATGTTGGCTTCGTTCTGTAGTTATTATCTGAACCATTCTGACATCGGACCGATTGTCCTCACATCCTCGGAACAGGAGGTTACATTGTTTTAGAAGCTAAAATCACATTTCATCGCATCATGAATAATTTCATATTCAAACATTTAATTTGAACAACAATTCCATGTGAATCCGATAACTCTGATGTGTAGACTTTCCACTGTAGGGTTTATGTCATCTTATCATTGATGAGAATGTCTCAGATGACAACCGAACTGACATCATATTCATTAAGTACCACTGCATATGTTCAATTGGTCGGATTACCAGAATATAGTTAATTTCCCCCCACCTTCTGATGTTCCCAGAATATCTATGTTAACCGAAGGGGTTTGCAAATGTAACATCAGTAGGGTGGAGAGAAGAAAAAGGGGGAAGATGTATTTATGACTGTCATAAACCTACCCCCAGGCCAACGTCATGACATAAGTCAGAACCGTCCAGAGAAGTGATGTTGGACAGGCGGGCAGGTGCAGGCAGCGATCGGTTGAAGAGCATGCATTTAGTTTTACTTGTATTTAAGAGCAATTGGAGGCCATGGAAGGAGAGTTGTATGGTATTGAAGCTCGTGTCCAAAGAAGGGCCAGAAGTATACAGAATGGTGAGATCTGCGTAGAGGTGGATCAGAGACTCACCAGCAGCAAGAGCGACATCATTGATGTATACAGAGAAGAGAGTCGGTCCAAGAATTGAACCCTGTGCCACCCCCATGGAGACTGTCAGAGGCCCGGACAACAGACCCTCCGATTTGAAACACTGAACTCTATCAGAGAAGTAGTTGGTGAACCAGGCGAGGCAATCATTTGAGAAACCAAGGCTGCCGAGTCTGCCGATGGTGTGACGGAGGGATAGCGTGGTGGAGGGATAGCGTGGTGGAGGGATAGCCTGATGGAGGGATGGCATGGTGGAGGGATAGCATTGTGGAGGGATGGCGTGGTGGAGGGATAGCGTGGTGGAGGGATAGCGTGGTGGAGGGATAACCTGGTGGAGGGATGGCATTGTGGAGGGATGGCATTGTGGAGGGATGGCATTGTGGAGGGATAGCCTGGTGGAGGGATAGCCTGGTGAAGGGATAGCGTGGTGGAGGGATAGCGTGGTGGAGGGATAGCGTGGTGGAGGGATAGCGTGGAGGAGGGATAGCGTGATGGAGGGATAGCGTGGTGGAGGGATAGCTTGGTGGGGGGATAGCGTGATGGAGGGATAGCGTGGTGGAGGGATAGCGTGGTGGAGGTATAGCGTGGTGCAGGGAAAGCGACCTGTTTTCACTCTGACTCTGTTGCTCGGTTTTACAGCGATGGTTGTTGGTGTGTGTTTCACTCACTGTATGCTGGATGTGTTTGACTAGATTGACTACAGACCCAAACCAAGTGTCATGATTCAACTTTGGGCTTTTTAAATACTGCTGTATATCAGATATTTTCCATTATTTTTCCAGTAATTCTTAACATTGCTGCTGTAATTTATTGAACTGTATCATCCATTTGTTTCATGCTTCCTGTGAATTGTTTTTCATTGATTGTAATGGTATAAATATGAACAAAGATTTCCTGTGCGGTGTTGCAAGATTATTAGTGTTTGTTTTCTGTGTTTGGTAAGTAGTGTGTTATGATTGAACCCAATTGTTCAAGCAAAGACCAGTAGCCCTGTTCTCAGAATCTCAGGGAGTTCCTGGAACGCTTCCACGACAGTTCCAAGTCAAACATTGATGCTTATCATCAGTAGCGGCAGGGAGTGTGGATGTGGTGTGTGTGTGTGTGTTTCCTGATGCAACCCAGCTGTCTTTGCATTTCTTTTTTTACTTTTGCTCTCTGGCCACATTTTCCAAGTCCTGTTATGAGCCTTGTAAGCCTTATCCCCACAAAAAGTACTTGGACCTCCTTAAGGCTGGATTAAGCCTGCAATTTAGACCTCCTTATTGCTGGGTTAAGCCTTCTCGTTGGACCTTCTTAAAGCTGGGTAAAGCCTCCTCCTTAAGGCTGGATTAAACCTTCTCCTTAGACCTCCTTAAGAACTCCTTAAGGCTGGATTAAACCTCCTTAAACCACCGTAAGGCTGGGTTAAGCCTCCTCCTTAAACCACCGTAAGGCCGGGTTAAGCCTCCTCCTTAAACCACTGTAAGGCCGGGTTAAGCCTCCTCCTTAAACCACCGTAAGGCCGGGTTAAGCCTCCTCCTTAAACCACCGTAAGGCCGGGGTAAGCCTCCTCCTTAAACCACCGTAAGGCCGGGTTAAGCCTCCTCCTTAAACCACCGTAAGGCCGGGTTAAGCCTCCTCCTTAAACCACCGTAAGGCCGGGTTAAGCCTCCTCCTTAAACCACCGTAAGGCTGGGTTAAGTCTGATTCCTGAGCCCCAGGCCAAGGTTTACCCCATTCCACTCTTGAGATAGGGACCACAGATCTAGGATCAAATCACCCTACCCCCTCATAAATAACAATTAAGGGGGTAAATGTAAATCTGACTATGAATCTGTGATTAGTGTGAACTTCTGCCTGTAGGGTGTATACACCCTGGAGTGTGTTGTTAATACTTCTACCACATAAACACACACTCACAATGTCATAATGCACACCTGTCTGGACCTGCTATTCTCTCCCTGATTGCAATGGAGAGATAAGGTGTCTAGACGCGTGGGATGTTCTCTGAGTCAATCTCTGATAGCTGTGTTTGTTTGTGTATGACATGCAATTCAGACTACTGTTGAGGCACCTAGAACACACAGACAAACATACAGCTCTTTGTTATTAAGTTGTGGGTTCTAGTTGAATGATGTCATGTTTGAGTCAGGTTCAGTGTCTTAGGGTCATTTAGTCCATAGTATATAATAGTCTAGTCAGTCATGGACACAACAGTCTCCAGAGCTATGGACACAACAGTCTCTCAGAGCCATGGACACAACAGTCTCTCAGAGCCATGGACACAACAGTCTCTCAGAGCCATGGACACAACAGTCTCTCAGAGCCATGGACACAACAGTCTCTCAGAGCCATGGACACAACAGTCTCTCAGAGCCATGGACACAACAGTCTCTCAGAGCTATGGACACAACAGTCTCTCAGAGCCATGGACACAACAGTCTCCAGAGCCATGGACACAACAGTCTCTCAGAGCCATGGACACAACAGTCTCTCAGAGCCATGGACACAACAGTCTCTCAGAGCCATGGACACAACAGTCTCCAGAGCCATAGACACAACAGGAAACACACTGGAAAATAGCTAGTTACACTTGACAGAACAACTAGAACTACATAACAGTCATAGACTGTAGTGGGCTCAAGTGGAACATCACTTAGAGAGGGTTACTGTAGAGCAGTGGTTCCCAAACTTTTTATAGCCCCGTACCCCTTCAAACATTCAACCTCCAGCTGCAAACTCCCTCTACACCAGGGTCAGAGCACTCTCAAATGTAGTTGACATTGTCCGTAAGCTTGAGTTAATTTGCACACAAAAAAATCATACAATGATTGAAAGACCTGTGTATTTTCCTTGTTAATGCAGACAGAAAAGAGCTCCAACTTCTTAGTCATAGCTACAATTTTATCCCGCATATTGAATGTAGTTGCGGAGAGTCCCTGTAATCCTAGATTCAGATCATTTAGGTGAGAAAAAACATCACCCAGGTAGGCCAGTCGTGTGAGAAACTAGTCATCTTGCAAGCTGTCAGACAAGTGAAAATTATGGTCTGTAAAGAAAACGTTAAGCTCATCTCTCAATTAAAAAAAATGTGTCAATACTTTTCCCCTTGATAACCAGCGCACTTCTGTATGTTGTAAAAGTGTTACATGGTCGCTGCCCATATCATTGCATAATGCAGAAAACACATGAGAGTTCAGGGGCCTTGCTTTAACAAAGTTAACAATTTTCACTGTTGTGTCCAAAACGTCTTTCAAGCTGTCAGGCATTCCCTTGGCAGTAAGAGCCTCTCAGTGGATGCTGCAGTGTACCCAAGTGGCGTCGGGATCAACTGCTTGCACGCGTTACCACTCCACTATGTCTCCCTGTCACGGCTTTTGGCCATCAGTATAGATACCAACACATCATGACCACCAAAGTCCATTTGATGTCACAAAGCTGTCCAGTACTTAAAAAATATCTTCTCATGTTGTCCTGGTTTCCAATGGTTTGCAGAAGAGGATGTCTATACCAGGAGCTGTGCCAGGCCCTCCACTTCTGTTGACTCATCCAGCTGTAACGGATATAATTCACTGGCTTGTAATTGTTTCAAAACAACTCCTGCCATGTCGCTGATGCGTCTTGAAGCAGTGTTGTATGATGAAGTCATTGTCTGTATCGTATTTTTTGGCCTTTTCCCCCAGCATTGGCAGCAGGAAGAACTAAGTCCTCCACAATAGTTTGGGGCCTGCCTGTCCTAGCCACTCATTAGCTCACCATTTAAGATGATTCTAGCCCCTTCTTAATAATGGTATCTGTTGCTTTTTAAACATGTCGAAAGTCTTCTTTATTCTCTTTCCAAAAACTTGGCCTATTTTTCAAATTGACATGCTTTGTTTCTAAATGTCTGCACAAGAGTGAAGTTTCCCGCAAGAGAGTAACAGTTAATGTGATTGGATGTTAATTATTTGACTAAGCTACCTGTTCTTGACATTGTGTTGTTATTTCGCTGAAAACTAGATGGTTGAATTTTATTTTTGGCAGTGAAACAAGGCAATAAATCAACCTCACCCAAATGTATAGCCCCGTTGAAAACATTATTTGAAAATGTGAAGAAAATGAACAATGTTTTAAAAAAAATGAAATTTGTGAATTACATTTTTATTTGATGTACCCCCAACGGCATTCGGCGTACGTACCCCAGTTTAGGAATACCTGATGTAGTGGACTCAAGTGGATTATCATTTAGAGAGTGTTACTGTAGTGGACTCAAGTGGATTATCATTTAGAGAGTGTTACTGTAGTGGACTCAAGTGGATTATCATTTAGAGAGTGTTACTGTAGTGGACTCAAGTGGATTGTCACTTAGAGAGTGTTACTGTAGTGGACTCAAGTGGGTTATCATTTAGAGAGTGTTACTGTAGTGGACTCAAGTGGATTATCATTTAGAGAGTGTTACTGTAGTGGACTCAAGTGGATTATCATTTAGAGAGTGTTACTGTAGTGGACTCAAGTGGATTGTCACTTAGAGAGTGTTACTGTAGTGGACTCAAGTGGATTATCATTTAGAGAGTGTTACTGTAGTGGACTCAAGTGGAGTATCACTTAGAGAGCATTACTGTAGTGGACTCAAATGGATTATCATTTAGAGAGCATGACTATTTGACCTGGATCTGTTCCAGAAGTGGAACGGTTAGTTACAACGACAGTCTGACATCTGTTGTCATCTCTCTTCACTCCAGGGCTCACATGACATTGATCAGTAAATTCGTGGAACACACACGCACACACAAAGACACATGCACAAACACACATGCACACACACACGGACAATGTGACCTATCTTCTATGGCCTCTTTACCCCAGTGTGAAAGTGCAGTGCCAATGATAAGGAATCAGGAATGACTGATCACTTGTTACCATGGAGACCCAGAGGGTGGAATAGGACAGCTAGATTAACAGTTGATTGTTTATCAACCATAGTGAAAAATTTGACTCACATCGTCACGATCAAGGTTGGCATGTCAGCGTGTTTGACTGTGTGTAGTTCATGAGCATTAATATGGAGTTGGTCCCCACTTCGCTGTGCTATCAGCTTTCAGGGAAAGTTCTCCACTTGATGTTGGAACATTGCTGTGGAGACTTGCTTACATTCAGCCACAAGAGCATTAGTGAGGTTGGGTACTGATGCTGGGTAATTACAGTGCCTTGCGAAAGTATTCGGCCCCCTTGAACTTTGCGACCTTTTGCCACATTTCAGGCTTCAAACATAAAGATATAAAACTGTATTTTTTAGTGAAGAATCAACAACAAGTGGGACACAATCATGAAGTGGAACGACATTTATTGGATATTTCAAACTTTTTTAACAAATCAAAAACTGAAAAATTGGGCGTTCAAAATTATTCAGCCCCTTTACTTTCAGTGCAGCAAACTCTCTCCAGAAGTTCAGTGAGGATCTCTGAATGATCCAATGTTGACCTAAATGACTAATGATGATAAATACAATCCACCTGTGTGTAATCAAGTCTCCGTATAAATGCACCTGCACTGTGATAGTCTCAGAGGTCCGTTAAAAGCGCAGAGAGCATCATGAAGAACAAGGAACACACCAGGCAGGTCCGAGATACTGTTGTGAAGAAGTTTAAAGCCGGATTTGGATACAAAAAGATTTCCCAAGCTTTAAACATCCCAAGGAGCACTGTGCAAGCGATAATATTGAAATGGAAGGAGTATCAGACCACTGCAAATCTACCAAGACCTGTCCGTCCCTCTAAACTTTCAGCTCATACAAGGAGAAGACTGATCAGAGATGCAGCCAAGAGGCCCATGATCACTCTGGATGAACTGCAGAGATCTACAGCTGAGGTGGGAGACTGTCCATAGGACAACAATCCTATATTGCACAAATCTGGCCTTTATGGAAGAGTGGCAAGAAGAAAGCCATTTCTTAAAGATATCCATAAAAAGTGTTGTTTAAAGTTTGCCACAAGCCACCTGGGAGACACACCAAACATGTGGAAGAAGGTGCTCTGGTCAGATGAAACCAAAATTGAACTTTTTGGCAACAATGCAAAACGTTATGTTTGGCGTAAAAGCAACACAGCTCATCACCCTGAACACACCATCCCCACTGTCAAACATGGTGGTGGCAGCATCATGGTTTGGGCCTGCTTTTCTTCAGCAGGGACAGGGAAGATGGTTAAAATTGATGGGAAGATGGATGGAGCCAAATACAGGACCATTCTGGAAGAAAACCTGATGGAGTCTGCAAAAGACCTGAGACTGGGACGGAGATTTGTCTTCCAACAAGACAATGATCCAAAACATAAAGCAAAATCTACAATGGAATGGTTCAAAAATAAACATATCCAGGTGTTAGAATGGCCAAGTCAAAGTCCAGACCTGAATCCAATCGAGAATCTGTGGAAAGAACTGAAAACTGCTGTTCACAAATGCTCTCCATCCAACCTCACTGAGCTCGAGCTGTTTTGCAAGGAGGAATGGGAAAAAATGTCAGTCTCTCGATGTGCAAAACTGATAGAGACATACCCCAAGCGACTTACAGCTGTAATCGCAGCAAAAGGTGGCGCTACAAAGTATTAACTTAAGGGGGCTGAATAA
The DNA here is from genome assembly GCF_013265735.2 of Oncorhynchus mykiss. Lineage (NCBI taxonomy): Eukaryota > Metazoa > Chordata > Actinopteri > Salmoniformes > Salmonidae > Oncorhynchus > Oncorhynchus mykiss. Next base: position 75,192,019 of record NC_048567.1, on the reverse strand, counting down.
TTTTGCACGCCCAATTTTTCAGTTTTTGATTTGTTAAAAAAGATTGAAATATCAAATAAATGTCGTTCCACTTCATGATTGTGTCCCACTTGTTGTTGATTCTTCACAAAAAAAATACAGTTTTATATCTTTATGTTTGAAGCCTGAAATGTGGCAAAAGGTCGCAAAGTTCAAGGGGGCCGAATACTTTTGCAAGGCACTGTAGGCCTGGTTTGCGGGCGGCATTCCAATTCATCCCAAAGATGTTCAATGGGGTTGAGTTCAGGGATCTGTGCAGGCCAGTCAAGTTCTTCCACACCGAACTCAACAAACCATTTCTTTGTGGACCTCTTTTTGTGCACGGGGTCATGCTGAACAGGAAAGGACCTTCCACACAAAGATGGAAACACAGAATCGTCTAGAATGTCTTTGTATGCGGTAGCGTTATGTCCCTTCACTGTAACTAAGGTGCCTAGCCCAAACAATGAAAAACATCCCCAGGCCATTGTTCCTCCTCCACCAAACTTTACAGTTGGCACTATGCATTCAGGTAACATTCCCCTGGAAAACACCAAACCCAGATTCGTCCATCAGACTGCCAGAGGTGGTGGGGCACAGAGGTGCAGGCATGAAATTCCGGGAAAAAATCATTCAAAAACAAATCCAATTTTGATAAACTCCCATATCTACTAGGGGAAATACCACAGTGTGCCATCACAGCAGCAAGATTTGTGACCTGTTGCCACAAGAAAAGGGCAACCAGTGAAGGACAAACACCATTGTAAATACAACCAATATTTATGTTTACTTATTTTCCCTTCTGTACTTTAACTATTTGCACATCGTTACAACACTGTATATAGACATCATTTGATATTTGAAATGTCTTTATTCTTTTGGTGTAACTTTTACTGTTAATTTGACATGTTTGTGTATTATCCATTTCATTTGTTTTGACAATGTAAACATATGATTCCGATGCCAAAAAATCCCCTTAAATTGAAATTGAATAGAGAGAGACAAGTTGTGTAGACAGGAGTTAGCGGCCCCAGTGTTTTATGGACTCTGCATTAATGACAGCTCTGCTATAACTGCCCTCACTAATCACCACTTGGGTTTGTTGCTGGGACCCCACCACACTGACGGATGGATGGAAGGGGGTTCTACACACACACACACACACACACACCCACACACACACACACACACACACACACACACACTTTGGAAGCCCAATGAGATTCTAATATATCATACTGTTGACAGACAGACTGCCCTAGGGACAGACAGACATAATTTGACTGCTGACAGACTGACCACCTTAATGAGCAGAATATCAGATCAGGTTTCACTCAGATTCTTACCCTAAGAACCATGTAGCCTGCTGATGAGATGGCTCTTTAGTCCTTCCTTCCAAACAGGAATCATGTTTTGAATAGTGGAAAGTCGTACTTCTCCCTCAACAGAACCCGAGGCTTAGTCCAGTACGCAGTTAAAGGTTCAGCAGTGTAACTGATTAACATATATAACACCATATGGAAAAGACATTGTGTGACCTGCTGTGACCTTGGCGCTGGAACGCACCAGAACATCAGTGAGGGAAAGAAAGACAAGCTTTTATAGATGAAACTATGTATGTGTGATTTAAACAACATTATCAGTGTGTGTCGATTCATCGTAGGCAGAATTTCAGTATAATAACGAAGCAAAAGGTTTAAAAGGAGCACCTGATGATGTTTTTGGAGTGTTTCTGACGTCATCCAGAGGAATGGTTTACCTCTGTGTTTCTGGGTTTCCTCACCCATGTGGATAAGAAAGGGCCGTTTCTCCTGGCAACATTGGCAGGTGTCTTCACTGACATTTTCAACATGTCCCTGATTGACTCTGTAGTACCAACATGCTTCAAGCAGACCACCATAGTCCCTGTGCCCAAGAACATTAAGGTAACCTGCATAAATGACTACAGACCCTTAGCACTCACATCCTTAACCATGAAGTGCTTTAAAAGGCTGGTAAATCCCCCACATTAACACCATCATCCCAGAAACCCTAGATCCAATTTGCATACCGCCCAAACAGATCCACAGATGATGCAATCTCTATTGCACCCCACACTGCCCTTTCCCACCTGGACAAAAGGAACACCTATGTGAGAATGCTATTCATTGACTACAGCTCAGAGTTCAACACCATAGTGTCCTCAAAGCTCATCACTAAGCTAAGGACCCTGGGACTGAACACCTCCCTCTGCAACTGGGTCCTGGACTTCCTGACGGGCCGCCCCCAAGTGGTGAGGGTAGGTAGCAACACAACAATTGATACCCTCAGGGTTGCATGCTCAGTCCCCTCCTGTACTCCCTGTTCAACTATGATTGCATCACCAGGCATGACTCCAACACCATCATTAAGTTTGCAGACAACACAACAGTGGTCGGCCTGATCACCGACAACGACAAGAAAGCCTATAGGGAGGAGGTCAGAGACCTGGCAGGGTGGTGCCAGAATAACAAGCTATCCCTCAACGTAATCAAGACAAAGGAGATTATTGTGGACTATAGGATAAGGAGGACCGAGCACGACACCATTCTCATTGATAGGGCTGTAGTGGAGCAGGTTGAGAGCTTCAAGTTCCTTGTTGTCCATATCACCATCAAACTATCATGATCCAAACACACCAAGACAGTCGTGAAGAGGGCAGGACAAAACATATTCCCCCTCGGGAGACTGAAAAGATTTGTCACGGGTCCTCAGATCCTCAAACGGTTCTACACCTACAACATTGAGAGCATCCTGATGGGTTGCATCACTTCCTGGTACGGCAAATGCTCGGCCTCCGACTGCAAGGCACTACAGAGGGTAGTGCGTATGGCCCAGTACATCACTGGGGCTAAGCTGCCTGCCATCCAGCACGTCTACACCAGGCGGTGTCAGAGGAAGGACCAAAATATTGTCAAAGATCCCAGCCACCCCAGTCATAGATTGTTCTCCCTGCACTGCATGGCAAGTGGTACCGGAGCGTCAATTCTAGGACCAAAATGCTTCTCAACAGCTTTAGCCCCCAAGACTCCTGAACAGGTAATCAAATGGCTACCTGGACTATTTGCATTGTCCCACCCCCCTTTGTAGAGACACCTTTTGCAGCAATTACAGCTTCAAGTCTCTTGGGGTATGTCTCTGTAAGCTTGGCACATCTAGACACTGGGATTTTTGCCCATTCTCAAAGGCAAAACTGCTCCAGCTCCTTCAAGTTGGATGGGTTCCGCTGGTGTACAGCAAGCTTTAAGTCATACCACAGATTCTCAATTGGATTGAGGTCTAGGCTTTGACTAGGCCATTACAAGAAATTTGAATGTTTCCCCTTAAACCACTAGAGTTTTGCTTTAGCAGTATGCTTAGGGTCATTGGGACCCAAGATGGCATAGCAGTCAGACGTCCTTTGTCCTCGTCTTGTCTTGTCCCGTGTATATATTTACATCTTTTCCACCTGGAAATATATTTGTATATATATTTTTTCTAAAACTCTCAACTTCAAAACACTCTCCTGCAACCCACCTAAAGTGGTGATCCTAACTGACCTGAGACAGGGAATTTTTATACGGATTAAATGTCAGGATTTGTGAAAAACTGAGTTTAAATGTGTTTGGCTAAGGTGTATGTAAACTTTCGACTTCAACTGTATTGTTTACCTAATACCTATTTTTTACATAAAAATGTCACTGTTTTTTAGTGCTTGTAAGTTAGCGTTTCAATTTTAGGTTTTACACCTGTTGTATTCAGCGAACGTGACAAATAATACTTGGATTTGATTTAATCTAAACAACCTTATATCTCTGTGTAAACTTGTCATGTTCATGTCAGTTTCGTCATAGTGCAAAGTGACAATATTAAAGTATCAGATGATGTAATGATTTGATAGAGAAGTCCATGACAATATGACAACCATTATTTCAAACATTAGAACAAATATCTTTCTATATCAGCGCAACGTTGTCTGGTTGTCATTTTTGTGTAAGTTTCCAAACTTTATCTAAAGTGATTTAAAGAACAGGCCTACTTTGTTTTTGAAAACATAAAAATGGCTTGGTATCTCTGCATGCTTGCGTAGATTCATCCTTCATCACTAGATGTGTTGTTTTTGTATCATGTAGATCTACCTACTCATCTCATGGGGAAAACATTTCCAATATTAGTTTTGCAGCAGGTTTTGCCATAGGTCTCTCTAAAATGATATGATGGGGACTGCAGATGGAAATGAGCTGTTAGCTAAGTCTGGTGCAAAACATCACATCTCACTTTTGAGATGTGTTTTTGTTGTACATTGTCCATGTCCAAATAAACATATGAAATAAAATAATGATGGGTTAGTAGTCCTAGACAATAGCAAAACATTGTTTCTCAGAATGACCCTGTACACCAATAATTTATATGTACCCTAAATGATTGATAGGCGGTGAAGTCTTGAAGCCACCGTACCTACATCTTGGCACTCACTCACCATTGTAAAAAAAAACATATTTTGGAGGATTTAGAAATGCATTTACTAATGTCCACAGTCATACAGACACCTTAATACATAGTTTTAAATTATATTGTGAACAGGTTGTTTGGAACCTGGGCTCAGATTGCAACTCCTGCAAAATAACATGAGGTGTTAGTGTCATAATTCCACTGTCCTTCAGCCCAAACAGGAAATTCAAAAAACGTAATCTCCCTCTGGAAAGAAAACATATACATATTATTTTTCCATATTACTATTTGGTTTCCAACAGTTGGGTGTTGAATGAAACTACCTGTCTGCCACTAAGAACTGTGCAACAAAATCAAATCAAATGTATTTATAAAGCCATTCTTACATCAGCTGATACAGTGCCTTGCGAAAGTATTCGGCCCCCTTGAACTTTGCGACCTTTTGCCACATTTCAGGCTTCAAACATAAAGATATAAAACTGTATTTTTTTTGTGAAGAATCAACAACAAGTGGGACACAATCATGAAGTGGAACGACATTTATTGGATATTTCAAACTTTTTTAACAAATCAAAAACTGAAAAATTGGGCGTGCAAAATTATTCAGCCCCCTTAAGTTAATACTTTGTAGCGCCACCTTTTGCTGCGGTTACAGCTGTAAGTCGCTTGGGGTATGTCTCTATCAGTTTTGCACATCGAGAGACTGACATTTTTTCCCATTCCTCCTTGCAAAACAGCTCAAGCTCAGTGAGGTTGGATGGAGAGCATTTGTGAACAGCAGTTTTCAGTTCTTTCCACAGATTCTCGATTGGATTCAGGTCTGGACTTTGACTTGGCCATTCTAACACCTGGATATGTTTATTTTTGAACCATTCCATTGTAGATTTTGCTTTATGTTTTGGATCATTGTCTTGTTGGAAGACAAATCTCCGTCCCAGTCTCAGGTCTTTTGCAGACTCCATCAGGTTTTCTTCCAGAATGGTCCTGTATATGGCTCCATCCATCTTCCCATCAATTTTAACCATCTTCCCTGTCCCTGCTGAAGAAAAGCAGGCCCAAACCATGATGCTGCCACCACCATGTTTGACAGTGGGGATGGTGTGTTCAGCTGTGTTGCTTTTACGCCAAACATAACGTTTTGCATTGTTGCCAAAAAGTTCAATTTTGGTTTCATCTGACCAGAGCACCTTCTTCCACATGTTTGGTGTGTCTCCCAGGTGGCTTGTGGCAAACTTTAAACAACATTTTATGGATATCTTTAAGAAATGGCTTTCTTCTTGCCACTCTTCCATAAAGGCCAGATTTGTGCAATATACGACTGATTGTTGTCCTATGGACAGAGTCTCCCACCTCAGCTGTAGATCTCTGCAGTTCATCCAGAGTGATCATGGGCCTCTGATCAGAGATGCAGCCAAGTCTTCTCCTTGTATGAGCTGAAAGTTTAGAGGGACGGCCACGTCTTGGTAGATTTGCAGTGGTCTGATACTCCTTCCATTTCAATATTATCGCTTACACAGTGCTCCTTGGGATGTTTAAAGCTTGGGAAATCTTTTTGTATCCAAATCCAGCTTTAAACTTCTTCACAACAGTATCTCGGACCTGCCTGGTGTGTTCCTTGTTCTTCATGATGCTCTCTGCGCTTTTAACGGACCTCTGAGACTATCACAGTGCAGGTGCATTTATACGGAGACTTGATTACACACAGGTGGATTGTATTTATCATCATTAGTCATTTAGGTCAACATTGGATCATTCAGAGATCCTCACTGAACTTCTGGAGAGAGTTTGCTGCACTGAAAGGAAAGGGGCTGAATAATTTTGCACGCCCAATTTTTCAGTCTTTGATTTGTTAAAAAAGTTTGAAATATCCAATAAATGTCGTTCCACTTCATGATTGTGTCCCACTTGTTGTTGATTCTTCACAAAAAAATACAGTTTTATATCTTTATGTTTGAAGCCTGAAATGTGGCAAAAGGTCGCAAAGTTCAAGGGAGCCGAATACTTTCGCAAGGCACTGTATATCAAAGTGCTGTATAGAAACCCAGCCTAAAACCACAAACAGCAAGCATTGCACGTGTAGAGGCACGGTGGCAAGGAAAAACTCCCTAGAAAGGCCAAAACCTAGGAAGAAACCTAGAGATGAACCAGGCTTGAGAGGTGGCCTGTCCTCTTCTGGCTGTGCCAGGTGGAGATTATAACAGAATATGGCCAAGATGTTCAAATGTTCATAAATGACCAGCATGGTCAAATAATAGTAATCACAGTGAACAGGGCAGGGTTCCATAGCCGCAGGCAGAACAGTTGAAACTGGGGACAACAAAGAGCCATCATGCCAGGTAGTCCTGAGGCATGGTCCTAGGGCTCAGATCCTCCGAGAGAGCGAAAGAAATTAAGAGAGAAAGGGAGAATTAGATAGAGCATACTTAAATTAACACAGGACACCGAATAAGACAGGAGATACACTCCAGATATAACAAACTGACCTTAGCCCCCCGACACATAAACTACTGCAGCATGAATACTGGAGGCTGAGACAGGAGGGGTCAGGAGACACTGTGGCCCCGTCCGTTGATACCCCATGGACAGGGCCAAACAGGCAGGATATAACCCCACCCACTTTGCCAAAGCACATCCCCCACACCACTAGTGGGATATCTTCAACCACCAACTTACCACCCTGAGACAAGGCTGAGTATAGCCCACAAAGATCTCCGCCACGGCACAACCCAAGGGGTGGAGCCAACCCAGACAGGAAGGCCACGTCAGTGACTCAACCTACTCAAGTGACGCACCCCTCCTAGGGACGGCATGGAAGAGCACCAGTAGGCCAGTGACTCAGCCCCTGTAATAGGGTTAGAGGCAGAGAATCCCAGTGGAGAAATTGGACACGGCCAGGCAGAGACAGCAAGGGTGGTTCGTTGCTCCAGTGCCTTTCCGTACACCTTCTCACTCCTGGGCCAGACTACACTCAATCATAGGACCTACTGAAGAGATGAGTCTTCAATAAAGACTTAAATGTTGAGACCGAGTCTGCGTCTCTCACATGGGTAGGCAGACCATTCCATAACAATTGAGCTCTATAGGAGAAAGCCCTGCCTCCAGCTGTTTGCCTCCAGCTGCTCCAGAGGCCTGCGTCTTGTGACCGTAGCGTACGTGTAGGTATGTACGGCAGGACCAAATTGGAAAGATAGGTAGGAGCAACCCCATGTAATGCTTTGTAGGTTAGCAGTAAAACCAACGTATCAATTCACAAATGTATTCTCTCACGTGCTAGTAGGCTAGCTAGCCTAAGAATGAATGTAAAACTAATAATTCACCATGACAAGCGCAAACAGAATTCGATTAATACGTTCATTCCTATGGGTGCTCCTACAAGGGAGTGTCACTATGGCCAACAGGTGGCTCTACTCAGAAGTAGTGCGCTATACAGGGAATGGTGTGTCATTTCACTAACTCTTTCATCATGTAGTGGTGGATAACTCATTTGAACACATACATCTGTTGTCATAGCTACAGACAGTGTCTGACATGGGGAACTCTTTTTGGTGTGAGCCCTATTTTGTTAGTGCCATAGATATGGTCTGTGGTCTGTGAGTGCACCGTCACTCACTCCACTCCCTACTGGGTGTGGTGTGTTAAATGTCTGTCAGACTGTGTGTGTGTGTGGACAGACAGGGTGACACGTCTCTGAGCAAGGTAGCAGTGTGTTGCTCTACAGAGTCAAATATTTTTTCCCCTTCTCCTTTCTCTCCTTCCTCCCTCTTTCTTTCCTCCCTCTTTCTCTCCTCCCTGACCTTGGTGAACATGGTGACTAGTCACCTTCAACATACAAAATCTTATCATCATTTTATTTTTAGATTTTCAATACAATGCAAATGCACACACTGCTGAAACGACGACTGGACCTGAACGTCAACGGAGGCCAGGCAAGTTGCATCAAGGCCTTTTAACTGACCACCCACAGAGGGTCCTCTGATGAACTGACCCTGAACACAGGGGCACCCCAGGGGTGTGTCCTTTCACCGTTGTTGTTCTCTATCTACACTAACGAGATGAAAATCCGGGGAAACAATGTGAGGCTTTATAAGTATGCGGATGACATGGCTCTGGTAGGACTCTTTTTTAAAGACGCTACTTCAGATGGGGACAGCTATTTATAAACAGACCAACAACCTTCAAGAATGGTGCCAGTCAAGTGCCCTCCACATCAATGTGGAAAATACAAAGGAGCTGATCATCAATGGCAACAACTTACCAATGTTCCAACCACTCTTCCTGAACCAGTGGAGGTGGATGAGTGTTTCACATACAGCGGGACACACATTGATAACAAGCTGAGTTTAAGAGTGAATTCAGACTGTATTTTTTTTTAAAGCAAGCCAACGTCTGTTCTTAATCATTAATGGGGTTTGGGGTCAGCCAGGCTGTTCTGGAGAATGTGTACAGCAGCTTGTTGGAGAGAATCCTCACATTCAATATGAAAGTCTGGTATGGTAATCTGAGCATGAGGAGCAAAAGTAAACTGACCAGAATAGTAAACACAGCCAGCAAAGTAATTGGTCGACCACAGGCACATTTGAGCAATCTATTCCACAAGGCAACCAAAAAGAAGACACTGGCTGTCGTTGGAGACCCTTCTCACCCTCTACACCCTCAGGTGGAGACCCTTCCCACCCTCTACACCCTCAGGTGGAGAGTCTTCCCTCTGGCCGGCACTTCAGAATGCCCATGGCCAAGAAGAACGGGTTCAAACATTCGTTCCTCGTTCCGCTGTAGGACTACTAAATGCTAAGTCAGTTGTGTCTGTATATGTACTTATCTATCTAGGGCAGTTGGGACAGCGGTCTGTTTTGAGTGAATGTATCAATGTCCTCTATGTTGTTAGTGTACAACATGATGGACTGACTGGTTTAAATGTGTATGATGTGAGAATGTACGTGTATTTGATTATTTTAATGGAAGGTGATAACAAAGAAACATTTCCATCCTGGATGGACATAAAGCCAACCAAGGCTGGTTACAGTAGCTGGTTACAGTAGCTGGTTAAAGTGGCTGGTTACAGTGGCTGGTTACAGGAGCTGGTTAAAGTGGCTGGTTACAGTGGCTGGTGACAGTAGCTGGTTACAGTAGCTGGTTGCAGTAGCTGGTTACAGAAGTTGGTTACAGTAGCTGGTTACAGTGGCTGGTTACAGTAGCTGGTTACAGTAGTTGGTTACAGTAGCTGGTTACAGTAGCTGGTTACAGTGTCTGGTTACAGTAGCTGGTTACAGTGGCTGGTTACAGTAGCTGGTTACAGTGGCTGGTTACAGTAGCTGGTTACAGTAGCTGGTTACAGTGACTGGTTACAGTGTCTGGTTACAGTAGCTGGTTACAGTGTCTGGTTACAGTAGCTGGTTACAGTAGCTGGTCACAGTGTCTGGTTACAGTAGCTGGTTACAGTGGCTGGTTACAGTAGCTGGTTACAGTGGCTGGTTACAGTAGCTGGTTACAGTAGCTGGATACGGTGGCTGTTACATTAGCGCATTAGGTCATTCCTGTATATCTGAGTGGATGGTTACAGTAGCTGGTTACAGTAGCTGGTTACAGTGGCTGGTTACAGTAGCTGTTACAGTGGCTGGTTACAGTGGCTGGTTACAGTGGCTGTTACAGTGGCTGGTTACAGTAGCTGGTTACAGTAGCTGGTTACAGTAGCTGGTTACAGTGGCTCATTAGGTCATTCCTGTATATCTGGGTGGATGGTTACAGTGGCTGGTTACAGTGGCTGGTTACAGTAGCTGGTTACAGTGGCTGGTTACAGTGGCTGTTACAGTAGCTGGTTACAGTGGCTGGTTACAGTGGCTGGTTACAGTGGCTGGTCACAGTAGCTGGCTACAGTAGCTGGTTACAGTGGCTGGTTACAGTAGCTGGCTACAGTAGCTGGTTACAGTGGCTGGTTACAGTAGCTCATTAGGTCAGCAGGAGGCAGTTAGCCTAGTGGTTAGAGCATTGGGCCAGTTACTGAAGGTTGCTAGATCGAATCCCTGAGCTGACAAAGTAAAACATCTGTTGTTCTGCTCCTGAACAAGGCAGTTAACCCACTGATCCTAGACCAGTTAACCCACTGATCCTAGACCAGTTAACCCACTGATCCTAGACCAGTTAACCCACTGATCCTAGACCAGTTAACCCACTGATCCTAGACCAGTTAACCCACTGATCCTAGACCAGTTAACCCACTGATCCTAGACCAGTTAACCCACTGATCCTAGACCAGTTAACCCACTGATCCTAGACCAGTTAACCCACTGATCCTAGACCAGTTAACCCACTGATCCTGGACCAGTTAACCCACTGATCCTAGACCAGTTAACCCACTGATCCTAGACCAGTTAACCCACTGATCCTAGACCAGTTAACCCACTGATCCTGGACCAGTTAACCCACTGATCCTAGACCAGTTAACCCACTGATCCTAGACCAGTTAACCCACTGATCCTAGACCAGTTAACCCACTGATCCTAGACCAGTTAACCCACTGATCCCAGACCAGTTAACCCACTGATCCTAGACCAGTTAACCCACTGATCCTAGACCAGTTAACCCACTGATCCTAGACCATTATTGTTCATAAGAATTTGTTCTTAACTGACTTTTCTAGTTAAATAAAATAAAAGATAGGTCATTACTGTCTCTGTGGCTAGAGTTAATTAACTTATTGCTGAGCCTGGAACAAAGCCTCTGAGGAGTGCCTGTCTGTCTAAATCACAATTAATTTATGTTTGGGAAAACATCCCTTCACTCAACAACCATAAATCTGGACAAGTATGGACTTAGTTACGTAGGACGCACGCGCACGCACACGCACACACACACACACACACACACACACACACACACACACACACACACACACACACACACACACACACACACACACACACACACACACACACACACAGTGGTAGTGACAAAGACCTCTAAACACTCTTAGCCTGTTTTCACTGACCGCGTTTAGAGCAGCAATTAGACAGAGTAATTTACACCAACCCTGCAGCTCTACTGTTGTCAGACTCAGTGTTGGTATTTGTAGTCAGTACATGGTGTTACCAGACACAGTGTTGGTATTTGTAGTCAGTACATGATGTTACCAGACACAGTGTTGGTATTTGTAGTCAGTACATGGTGTTACCAGACTCAGTGTTGGTATTTGTAGTCAGTACATGATGTTACCAGACACAGTGTTGGTATTTGTAGTCAGTTCATGGTGTTACCAGACTCAGTGTTGGTATTTGTAGTCAGTACATGGTGTTACCAGACACAGTGTTGGTATTTGTAATCAGTACATGGTGTTACCAGACTCAGTGTTGGTATTTGTAGTCAGTACATGGTGTTACCAGACACAGTGTTGGTATTTGTAGTCAGTACATGGTGTTACCAGACACAGTGTTGGTATTTGTAGTCAGTACATGGTGTTACCAGACTCAGTGTTGGTATTTGTAGTCAGTACATGGTGTTACCAGACACAGTGTTGGTATTTGTAGTCAGTACCTGGTGTTACCAGACACAGTGTTGGTATTTGTAGTCAGTACATGGTGTTACCAGACACAGTGTTGGTATTTGTAGTCAGTACATGGTGTTACCAGACTCAGTGTTGGTATTTGTAATCAGTACATGGTGTTACCAGACACAGTGTTGGTATTTGTAGTCAGTACATGGTGTTACCAGACACAGTGTTGGTATTTGTAGTCAGTACATGGTGTTACCAGACTCAGTGTTGGTATTTGTAGTCAGTACATGGTGTTACCAGACTCAGTGTTGGTATTTGTAGTCAGTACATGGTGTTACCAGACTCAGTGTTGGTATTTGTAGTCAGTACATGGTGTTACCAGACACAGTGTTGCATGGAGTATTTCTCTTCTACTGCTTCCCTGATGCTAACATGGTGGCATCACAATTCTAAATGTTCAGAAATATTTGGCCAAAGTCTGCATATCTTTGGCTCTGGGTAACGCTATTGACAGGTAGTAATGGCAAGGACTGGGCCAGTCTGTGAACACCAGGAGGTATAGGTGACCAAAAGGGCTGAGTGACCTTCCCTGACTCCAGGGTCCAGGAGTTACAGAGACTCCAGTCACTAGTGAACCAGGACTCAATGAAAGGACTCAATGCAAACGCATATAACAACTGACCAACCACTCTAACCTGGATGGCTGGGTAGGAGAGAGAGAACCAACTCCCTAACCTGGCCAGAGGGTGGATGGCTGGGTGGGAGAGAGAGAACCAACTCCCTAACCTGGCCAGAGGGTGGATGGCTGGGTGGGGAAGAGAGGGAGGGAGACCCACCTCACTAACCTGGCCAGAGGGGTAGGAGGCTGGGTGGGGGAGGGAAGAAGACCCATCTCCCTAAGAACTGGCCGGAGGGATGGGAGGCTGGGTGGGGGAGGGAGGGAGCCCCACCTCCCTAACCTGGCCAGAGGGTTGGGAGGCTGGGTGGGGGAGGGAGGGAGCCCCACCTCCCTAACCTGGCCAGAGGGGTGGGAGGCTGGGTGGGAGAGTGAGAGTGAGTGAGAAAGAAAGAAAGAAAGAGAGGGGGTGGGACAGCTAGATAGATAGACAGAAGAGGAGGGGGACAGAGGTAAAATGAGGGAGACAGGGGAAGATGGGAGAGAAAGGGAAGGGACGTGGAGTTGAGAGAATGGGAGAGATTGAAAGAGGGAGGTAAAGCATTACAAGCTGTTTCCTTCTTGTCCTTATCTGGACATCTGTTAAAGTGAATAATTAACAGTGATTATCTCTGTCTGACCAAGTAGCTGTATGTCCCATTTCAAATCTGTAGTTAAAAATCATCTCTTTAACCTTCCAATTCAGGAGCTCATTTTGGGCACATTTAGTGCCCTGTGCATTGAGAAATGTAATGAGTAACCTATAATATGCTCTTAGATTGACGGGAAATGACAAACTCATCAGAATTTGTTTTCCGAGATGACATGCTAGTGTAAGTGACAAGAACAGAGTCTACCAGAGCCCTTATTCACATTTTAACACACTATTTTCTTTCTCACTTGCAAGGCACATAAAATGTAGCTGCATTTGACAGAAGTGAAGCCAAGCAATTAGTTGAATTAGTCGAGCTACAATTGTCACATCTCATTCACATCACAACACGTTTATCTCCTTTTGAAGAGATTAAACAGAAATGTTACACTCAACTAGCACTATCAACTCAATTACCAACGCGACATATTTTGCATTTTGTTGGGAAGGTTTTAATGTGGGAATAGATTGGTTTAACTTGTTTTTCACTCTATCTCTATTTTTCTTACTCAATCTCTCTCTCTTTCTCTCTCTCTCTTTCTCTCTCTCTCTCTCAATCTCTAATACACTTTCACTCACCACTCCCTTGTCATTGTTTGAGTTATTGACTTAGCCTCTTTAGCTAATGATAAAACAACTATCTGTTCTGCCATATGATGGGTGGAGCTGCATGGGAGCTGAGGATTGGGTGTCTGGCAGACAGACAGGCAGAAAGGCCTATGGACCACTATACTAAGAAGTAAACTAAGATCAAATCAAAATCACATGTATTTATATAGCCCTTCTTACATCAGCTGATATATCAAAGTCCTGTACAGAAACCCTGCCTAAAACCCCAAACAGCAAGCAATGCAGGTGTAGAAGCACAGTGGCTGGGAAAAACTCCCTAGAAAGGCCAAAACCTAGGAAGAAACCTAGAGAGGAACCAGGCTACCAGGCCTGTTCTGGCTGTGCCGGGTGGAGATTATAACAGAACATGGCCAAGATGTTCAAATGTTCATAAATGACCAGCATGGTCAAATAATAATAATCACAGTAGTTGTCGAGGGTGCAACAAGTCAGCACCTCAGGAGTAAATGTCAGCTGGCTTTTCATAGCCGATCATTGAGAGTATCTCTACCGCTCCTGCTGTCTCTAGAGAGTTGAAAACAGCAGGACTGGGACAGGTAGCACGGCCGGTGAACAGGTCAGGGTTCCATAGCCGCAGGCAGAACAGTTGAAACTGGAGCAGCAGCACGGCCAGATGGACTGGGGACAGCATGGAGTCATCATGCCAGGTAGTCCTGAGGCATGGTCTTAGGGCTCAGGTCCTCCGAGGGAAAGAAAGAAAGAAAGAAAGAAAGAAAGAGAGCATACTTAAATTCACACAGGACACCGGATAAGACAGGAGAAATACCAGATACAGATACTGCAGCATAAATACTGGAGGCTGAGACAGGAGGGGTCAGGAGACACTGTGGCCCCATCCGATGATACCCCTGGACAGGGCCAAACAGGCAGGATATAACCCCACCCACTTTTCCAAAGCACAGCCCCCACACCACTAAAGGGATATCTTCAACCACCAACTTACCATCCTGAGACAAGGCCGAGTATAGTCCACAAAGATCTCCGCCACGGCACAACCCAAAGGGGGGCACCAACCCAGACAGGAAGATCACATCAGTGACTCAACCCACTCAAGTGAGGCACCCCTCCTAGGGACGGTATGAAAGAGCCCTAGGAAGCCAGTGACTCAGCCCCTGTAATAGGGTTAGAGGCAGAGAATCCCAGTGGAGAGAGGGGAACCGGCCAGGCAGAGACAGCAAGGGAGGTTCGTTGCTCCAGAGCCTTTCCGTTCACCTTCACACTCCTGGGCCAGACTACACTCAATAATTTGACCCACTGAAGAGATGAGTCTTCAGTAAAGACTTAAAGGTTGAGACAGAGTCTGCTTCTCTCACTTGGGTAGGCAGACCATTCCATAAAAATTGAGCTCTATAGGAGAAAGCCCTGCCTCCAGCTGTTTGCTTAGAAATTCTAGGGACAATTAGGAGGCCTGCACCTTGTGACCATAGCGTACATGTAGGTATGTACGGCAGGACCAAATCGGAAAGATAGGTAGGAGCAAGCCCATGTAATGCTTTGTAGGTTAGCAGTAAAACCTCGAAATCAGCCCTTGCCTTAACAGGAATTCAGTGTAGGGAGGCTAGCACTGGAGTAATATGATACAATTTTGGGGTTCTAGTCAGGATTCTAGCAGCCGTATTTAGCACTGACTGAAGTTTACCTAGTGCTTTTGCCGGAAAATAGAGCATTGCAGTAGTCTAACCTAGAAGTAACAAAAGCAAAAACTAAGACCCCTTCATGTCACAGACTCTGATCACTAATGTAAATTATACAGTGCCTTGCAAATGTATTCATCCCCCTTGGCATATTTCCTATTTTGTTGCATTACAACCTGTAATTTAAATTGAATTTTATTTGGATTTTTTTGTAATGAACACACACAAAATAGTCAAAATTCGTGAAGTGAAATTTAAAAAGTAACTTGTTTCAAAAAATAAAAAAAAAAGAAAGAAAAAAGTGGTGCGTGCATATGTATTCACTCCTTTGCTATGAAGCCCCTAAATAAGAGAGAGGGCCGCCCACCAAAACCCACAGACCAGGTATGGAGGACATTAATCAGAGAGGCAACAAAGAGACCAAAGATAACCCTGAAGGAGCTACAAAGCTCCACAGCGGAGATTGGAGTATCTGTCCATAGGACCACTTTAAGTCGTACACTCCACAGAACTGGGCTTTACAGAAGAGTGGCCAGAAAAAAAGCCATTGATTTTTCCACCATAATTTGCAAATCATTTCATTAAAAATCCTACAATGTGATTTTTTGAAAATGTTTGTCTATCATAGTTGAAATGTACCTGAAAATTACAGGCCTCTCTGTCACGAGTCCGACCGAGGGTGTTTCCCTTTCCCGGGCAGGTGGCGCTCGGCGGTCGTCGTCACCGGCCTATTAGCTGCCACTGATTGTTTTTCCTTCCCCTCCTTGTATGTTGAGTGGTAGCACCTGTGAATGTTTATTAGTTTGTCTTTATTAGACAGCCGGCCCGCCTGGTTGTTGTGCGGGATTATTTCTATGTAAACCTTCGGCTCTGTGGTATAGGCACGTGTTAGTGTCCGGTCGGGATTGTTTCCCATTGTACATTTTGATTCCCTGTGTTTTGGGAACGTAACGTTTTTGTGAGCACCCTGTGGTGCATTGGTGCGATTAAAAGACGCGCAGCATTGAACTCTCTGTCTCCTGCATTTGACTCCACACCCACGACACCCGGAGCATTACACTCTCTCATCTTTTTAAGTGGGAGAACTTGCACAATTGGTGGCTGACTAAATACTTTTTTGCCCCACTGTATTTCAGCCACTCTCTCAGGCATACTTCGTCTCAAGGTGCTAATCTCTAGTCTCAATTCTCGAGATTCACTTGTGCGTCCCGTCCCTTCTTTCGCTTCCTTCAGAGTTTAGCTCCTATAACACATCCAAACAATGCATCCAAACAACACATCCAAAGAACAATGTAAATAATGAATCCTTATAACAATGCATTAAAACAATTCGACCTCACTCTTCCTAAACTACTGACCTGCCGAATTTCACACTTGGAAGATTATTGTTATCTATTGTAACTCCCATAGCCTGGGTTTGTGGATGTCCAGATGGAGGGATGGAGGGAAGAGATAGAGATTGATTGTTGCAGAGATGGACATCCTCCATACAGAAGGCCGCAGAAACTACAGATGGAATCCAGACAGTCCTGGAGAGGAACCAGAGAGGAGTGGTGACCGCACCATAGAACCATTTAGTTGGATGTTGATGTGATGTCTACTGTCTTCAAACTGACTTTCTCTCTGAGAAGCTGGGCTCAGATACAAGCTGCTGTATGATTATGGATAAGGAGAATGAACTACTGCCATAGATTTGGCTGTGAAACTATTCTGATCCTTTGGCTAAGCTGGCCTGCCGGTGGGGGTGAGAGTTCATTGGTGTTACTGGGAGGTCAGGAGAGGTCAGACGGGTGGGGGAGGGGTGATACAACCACAATGGTAGAGCTGAATGGAAGAACTGAGGTCTGGGAGCCCCATCACTTTAAATCACTGTGTCTAAGCTGTGTTGCCTTAGGGAAGCATTCCATACCCCACACACACACACGCACTCACAAACGCACGCACACACACACACACACACAGGTACCACCATAAATTAGTCCGACATGTACAGAGAATTATCTTTAAATCAGTGTTCTATATAATAATGGTGAATATGTCTGAAACATTTTGTTCACCAATGTATACCTAGGGCTAGATTCAATCATCCGCATAGCGTTGTTTTGGCTACGTCGGAGGTGTCAAATCCACAAGTGGCTTGTTACCTTATCGCGTACAATGCCATTGGATGCAACGAAAAACCACACCTGACTATAATCCAACAAATCTCATGTAGCCGAGTTACTAATTCAAACACTCAAATTAGACTGATAGGCATGAACTTCTAAAGCGGTAGGGATAGTAGAGAAGGGAGTGGTTTGTAACAGACAAGAGAAGCCACTCACGATGTGTCAGGTAGGGATAGTAGAGAAGGGAGTGGTTTGTAACAGACAAGAGATGCCGCTCACCGATGTGTCAGGTAGGGATAGTAGAGAAGGGAGTGATTGGTGACAGATAAGAGAAGCCGCTCACCGATGTGTCAGGTAGGGATAGTTGAGAAGGAAGTGGTTTGTGACAGACAAGAGAAGCCGCTCTCCGATGTGTCAGGTAAGGATAGTAGAGAAGGGAGTGGTTTATGACAGACGAGAAGCCGCTCACCGATGTGTCAGGCAGGGATAATAGAGAAGGGAGTGGTTTATGACAGACGAGAAGCCTCTCACCGATGTGTCAGGCAGGGATAATAGAGAAGGGAGTGGTTTATGACAGACGAGAAGCCGCTCACCGATGTGTCAGGCAGGGATAATAGAGAAGGGAGTGGTTTATGACAGACGAGAAGCCTCTCACCGATGTGTCAGGCAGGGATAATAGAGAAGGGAGTGGTTTATGACAGACGAGAAGCCGCTCACCGATGTGTCAGGTAGGGATAGTAGAGAAGGGAGTGGTTTGTGACAGACAAGAGAAGCCCGTCACCGATATGTCAGGCAGGGATAGTAGAGAAGGGAGTGGTTTATGACAGACGAGAAGCCGCTCACCGATGTGTCAGGTAGGGATAGTTGAGAAGGAAGTGGTTTGTGACAGACAAGAGAAGCCGCTCACCGATGTGTCAGGCAGGGATAATAGAGAAGGGAGTGGTTTATGACAGACGAGAAGCCTCTCACCGATGTGTCAGGCAGGGATAATAGAGAAGGGAGTGGTTTATGACAGACGAGAAGCCGCTCACCGATGTGTCAGGTAGGGATAGTTGAGAAGGAAGTGGTTTGTGACAGACAAGAGAAGCCGCTCACCGATGTGTCAGGTAAGGATAGTAGAGAAGGGAGTGGTTTATGACAGACGAGAAGCCGCTCACCGATGTGTCAGGCAGGGATAATAGAGAAGGGAGTGGTTTATGACAGACGAGAAGCCTCTCACCGATGTGTCAGGCAGGGATAATAGAGAAGGGAGTGGTTTATGACAGACGAGAAGCCTCTCACCGATGTGTCAGGCAGGGATAATAGAGAAGGGAGTGGTTTGTAACAGACAAGAAGCCGTTCACCGATGTGTCAGGTAGGGATAGTAGAGAAGGGAGTGGTTTGTGACAGACAAGAGAAGCCCGTCACCGATATGTCAGGCAGGGATAGTAGAGAAGGGAGTGGTTTGTAACAGACAAGAGATGCCGCTCACCGATGTGTCAGGTAGGGATAGTTGAGAAGGGAGTGATTGGTGACAGATAAGAGAAGCCGCTCACCGATGTGTCAGGCAGGGATAATAGAGAAGGGAGTGGTTTATGACAGACGAGAAGCCGCTCACCGATGTGTCAGGCAGGGATAATAGAGAAGGGAGTGGTTTATGACAGACGAGAAGCCTCTCACCGATGTGTCAGGCAGGGATAATAGAGAAGGGAGTGGTTTATGACAGACGAGAAGCCGCTCACCGATGTGTCAGGCAGGGATAATAGAGAAGGGAGTGGTTTATGACAGACGAGAAGCCTCTCACCGATGTGTCAGGCAGGGATAATAGAGAAGGGAGTGGTTTATGACAGACGAGAAGCCGCTCACCGATGTGTCAGGTAGGGATAGTAGAGAAGGGAGTGGTTTGTGACAGACAAGAGAAGCCCGTCACCGATATGTCAGGCAGGGATAGTAGAGAAGGGAGTGGTTTGTAACAGACAAGAGATGCCGCTCACCGATGTGTCAGGTAGGGATAGTAGAGAAGGGAGTGATTGGTGACAGATAAGAGAAGCCGCTCACCGATGTGTCAGGTAGGGATAATAGAGAAGGGAGTGGTTTATGACAGACGAGAAGCCGCTCACCGATGTGTCAGGCAGGGATAATAGAGAAGGGAGTGGTTTATGACAGACGAGAAGCCTCTCACCGATGTGTCAGGCAGGGATAATAGAGAAGGGAGTGGATTATGACAGACGAGAAGCCGCTCACCGATGTGTCAGGCAGGGATAATAGAGAAGGGAGTGGTTTATGACAGACGAGAAGCCTCTCACCGATGTGTCAGGCAGGGATAATAGAGAAGGGAGTGGTTTATGACAGACGAGAAGCCTCTCACCGATGTGTCAGCTCGTACCGCTGTTACACCTCCAACACCGCCAAAACATCTGCTATGTGGATGTGGGCCAACGCTGCTTAAAGCTGGTTAACGCTGGTTAATGCTGGTTAATGCCCTAGAGACATTCTGTATTTGCCTTTACAGTAATTCCACATCACACTGTATATCCACATCGGGCTATATATCCTCACCACCTTAATTAATTAAGCATGCCCCAATCAAAAATGAAGAACTAAGAACAAATATAGCCCTTGGTTTACTCCAGCCTGGACTGCCCTTGACCAGCACAAAAATATCCTGTGGCGTACTGCATTAGCATCGAATAGCCCCCGCAATATGCAACTTTTTAAGGAAGTGCCAATAGGTGCCAATACACAGAGTCAGTTAGGAAGGCAAAGGCTAGCTTTTTCAAACAGAAATGTACATCCTTTAGCACAAATTACAGAAGGTTTGGGACACTGTAAAGTCAATTGAGACTTTACAGCTGCTCACTGCACTGAGGCTAGGAAACACTGTCACCACCGATAAATCCAAGATAATCCTGAATTTCAATGAGCATTTTTCTACGGCTGGCCATGTTTTCCACCTGGCTACCCCTAAGCCAGCCAACAGCTCTGCACCCCTTGCAGCAACTTGCCCAAGCCCCTCCCAGCTTCTCCTTCACCCAAACCCAGATAGCTGATGTTCTGAATGAGCTGCAAAATCTGGATCCCTACAAATCAGCTGGGCTTGACAATCTGGACCCTCCCTTTCTAAAATGATCCGCCGAAATTGTTGCAACCCCTATTATTAGCCTGTTCAACCTGTCTTTCATATCGTCTGAGAATCCCAAAGATTGGAAAGCTGCTGCTGTCATCCCCCTCTTCAAAGGGGGAGAAACTCTAGACCCAAACTCTTATAGACCTATTTCCATCCTAACCTGCCTTTCTAAAGTCTTCAAAAGCCAAGTTAACAAACAGATCACCAACCATTTAGAATTCCACCGTACCTTCTCAGCTGTGCAATCTGCTTTCCGAGCTGGTCATGGGTGCGCCTCAGCCACACTCAAGGTTCTAAATGATATCATAACTATCATCGATAAAAGACAGTACTGTGCAGCCGTCTTCATCGACCTGGCCAAGGCTTTTTTGTCAATCACCGCATTCTTATCGGCAGACTCAACAGCCTTGATTTCTCAAATGACTGGCTCGCTGGTTCACCAACTACTTCTCCGATAGAGTTCAGTATGTCAAATCGGAGGGCCTGTTGTCCGGACCTCTGGCAGACTCTATTGAGGGTTAAATTCTCGGGCCGACTCTTTTCTCTGTATATATCAATGATGTCACTCTTGCTGCTGGGGATTCTCTGATCCACCTCTACGTAGACAACACCATTCTGTATACTTCTTGCCCTTTTTTGGACACTGTGTTAACAAACCCCCAGACGAGCTTCAATGCCATACAACACTCTTTCCGTGGCCTCCAACTGCTCTTACGTTAAATGCTAGTAAAAGTTAATGCATGCTCTTCAACTGATCGACGCCTGCACCCGTCTGCCTGACTAGCATCAATACACTGGACGGTTAGACATCTACAAATACCTAGGTGTCTGGTTAGACTGTAAACTCTCCTTCCAGACTCACATTAAGCATCTCCAATCCAAAATTAAATCTACATTCAGCTTCCTATTTTGCAACAATGCCTCCTTCACTCATGCTGCTAAACATACCCTGGTAGAACTGACTATCCTACCAATCCTTGACTTTGGCGAAGTCATTTACAAAATAGCCTCCAACACTCTACTCAGCAAATTAGATGTAGTCTATCACAGTGCCATCCGTTCTGTCACCAAATGTCACGTCCTGACCGTAGAGATCTTTTTATTCTCCATGTTTGGTTGGTCAGGGTATGACTCGGGAGGGAAACTCTATGTTCTTTGTTTCTATGTTTTGGCCTAGTATAGTTCTCAATCAGGGACAGCTGTCTTTCGTTGTCTCTGATTGGGAATCATACTTAGGCAGCCTTTTCCCCTTTTGTATTTGTGGGTAGTTGTCTTTGTTAGTGGCATTATAGCCTAAGTAAGCTTCACGGTCGTTTTCTTGTTCTTTGTTTTGTTGGCGACATTTACCAATAAAAGAAATGTACGCTCACCATGCTGCACTTTGGTCCGGTAATTTCCACGACGACAGCGATCGTGTTGGAATGTTGGCTGGCCCTTGCTTCATACTCGTCGCCTAACCCACTGGCTCCAGGTCATCTATAAGTCTTTGCTAGGTAAAGCCCCGCCTTATCTCAGCTCACTGGTTACCATAGCAACACTCACCTATAGCACGCGCTCCAGCAGGTTTATTTCACTAGTCATCCCCAAAGCCAACTCTTAATTTGGCCACCTTTCCTTCCAGTTATCTGCTGCCAATGACTGGAACGAATTGCAAAAATCAATATATCTCCCTCACTAACTTTAAGCATCAGCTGTCAAAGCAGCTTACCGATCACTGCGCTTGTACACAGCCAGTCTGTAAATAGCCCACCCAACTACCTCATCCCCATATTGTTATTTATTTTTGCTCATTTGCACCCATCATCTGCACATCTATCACTCCAGTGTTAATGTTAATTGTAATTATTTTGCCTTTATGGCCAATTTATTGCCTTACCTCCCTAATCTTACTACATTTGCACACACTGTACATGGATTATTCTATTGTATTATTGACTGAGCGTTTGTTTACTCCATGTGTAACTCTGTGTTGTTGTTTACTCCATGTGTAACTGTGTGTTGTTGTTTTTTGTTGAAACTGCTTTGCTTGATCTTGGCCAGGTCGCAGTTGTAAATGAGAACTTGTTCTCAACTGGCCTACCTGGTTAAATAAAGGTGTTCTCAACTAGCCTACCTGGTTAAATAAAGGTGTTCTCAACTGGCCTACCTGGTTAAATAAAGGTGTTCTCAACTGGCCTACCTGGTTAAATAGAGGTGTTCTCAACTGGCCTACCTGGTTAAATAAAGGTGTTCTCAACTGGCCTACCTGGTTAAATAAAGGTGTTCTCAACTGGCCTACCTGGTTAAATAAAGGTGTTCTCAACTGGCCTACCTGGTTAAATAGAGGTGTTCTCAACTGGCCTACCTGGTTAAATAAAGGTGTTCTCAACTGGCCTACCTGGTTAAATAAAGGTGTTCTCAACTGGCCTACCTGGTTAAATAAAGGTGTTCTCAACTGGCCTACCTGGTTAAATAGAGGTGAAATAAAATATAATAATACAAAAATATATTGTTGTTGGCGATAGAGAACTATCTTCACTGTAAATCAGGTTGATTGCTGTTTGTGTCTGAAATTAGGTTTGAGTTTTTTTGTCTGCTAAGGAAATTGACCTTTTAGCAAACATAACTTGTTACACATGCTCAAGGGTGCAACACTTTAAGACACTTTAACATGATAAAGGCTAATCTGAAACATTGGCTATATAGGTCCGTGTGTGTATGGTTGCTAATGAATGCTAGATATTCATGTATTCATGTATTCATTATTTAACCAGGAAAGAATCTTGGGCGTTAAAAACATATTTTGCAAGTCAAACTGTGTGTGTGTGTGTGTGGTTGGATCTATTGCAAAATTTCCCCTTGAGATTTGCCTCATGTGTCCGGTCGGTGGTTTGTCATGTGTACCAGGTCACTCTCAGGTCACCTTCTAATATTATCTCTGCCTCACAAGCTCCGTTCCAGCATCCACACTAACCACTGAGAATAGAATAACGTTTTGGAAAAACATTGTAATAAACAATGTATATTGTGTGTGTGCAGCCTATCCCTCATTAGGGAGATCAGGTCTAAGGCATGAAGATGTTTGTTAGCTTATTCCCAAGTTGACTGTGTTGAGTTGAGTCAGTGTAGCGGTAAGACAGACGAGACAGCTACGTCCAGCACGATCAGCGGAACCAATGGTTTCGGTCAAGCCCTGTGACATCATCAGTTTCCTCTA
Organism: Oncorhynchus mykiss; assembly: GCF_013265735.2. Classification (NCBI taxonomy): domain Eukaryota; kingdom Metazoa; phylum Chordata; class Actinopteri; order Salmoniformes; family Salmonidae; genus Oncorhynchus; species Oncorhynchus mykiss. Next base: position 75,168,106 of record NC_048567.1, on the reverse strand, counting down.
CATTGCATCACAGTGACATCATCATCCCAGGCCAACGCTTCGCCCACGTGAGACATCTCTCAAGAGGGCAAAATAGTTGAAAGGTCATGCTACTGTGTTGTGACGGGCGTCGTGGGTTTCTCTCATACTCTCCCAATGAGAGGCAACAAAATCCTGCTAAACTTGAATGTTCCCTTTCACCTCAGTTTCAAGTGATATGAGTTTTTCCAAAATGACTGAGTGTTCAGAATCCCGTCTAGCACCTTCCATTCAGCTGAAGATACTGTACACACACAGCAAAACAACCCCCCCCCCCCCCCCACACACACACACACACACACATTTTGACCTTGCTGTGACACATGCTGGACTGAGTGTGTGTGTGTGTGTGTGTGTGTGTGTGTGTGTGTGTGTGTGTGTGTGTGTGTGTGTGTGTGTGTGTGTGTGTGTGTGTGTGTGTGTGTGTGTGTGTGTGTGTGTGTGTGTGTGTGTGTGTGTGCGTGTGTGTGTGTGTGTGTGTGTGATGTCATGGGAGTCTTGGGCTTGTGTGAAATCATTTTGGAGATGTGGGTGTATAATGGGTTCCCATCATGTATTCTCCATCCCTTCCTATGCTGACTAAGATCCATACGAAGACAAATGCGAGGTGGGTATTTGGACATGTACAGGCCAAAAGAAGCTGCAGTTGTCTGCATCATATTTTCTTTATTGCAGAGTGAGTCATGAAAGTCACAGGGTTATTTTGTTAGGTCATAGGTCATCAAATGTATAAAACAATTAATGTTATTCTAAATAATAATGAATGTGAAACTTCGGAAAGTTTACGAACTTCAGATTATTTAAAACTGACTGCCCTGGACCATAGAGAACTGTATTTAAAACTGACTAACCTGGCCCATAGAGAACTGTATTTAAAACGGACTAACCTGGCCCATAGAGAACAGTATTTAAAACTGACTAACCTGGCCCATAGAGAACTGTATTTAAAACTGACTAACCTGGCCCATAGAGAACTGTATTTAAAACTGACTAACCTGGCCCATAGAGAACTGTATTTAAAACTGACTAACCTGGTCCATAGAGAACTGTATTTAAAACTGACTAACCTGGCCCATAGAGAACTATATTTAAAACTGACTAACCTGGCCCATAGAGAACTGTATTTAAAACTGACTAACCTGGCCCATAGAGAACTGTATTTAAAACGGACTAACCTGGCCCATAGAGAACAGTATTTAAAACTGACTAACCTGGCCCATAGAGAACTGTATTTAAAACTGACTAACCTGGCCCATAGAGAACTGTATTTAAAACGGACTAACCTGGCCCATAGAGAACTGTATTTAAAACTGACTGCCCTGGCCCATAGAGAACTGTCTTGAAAACTGACTAACCTGGCCCATAGAGAACTGTATTTAAAACTGACTAACCTGGCCCATAGAGAACTGTATTTAAAACTGACTAACCTGGCCCATAGAGAACTGTATTTAAAACTGACTAACCTGGTCCATAGAGAACTGTATTTAAAACTGACTAACCTGGCCCATAGAGAACTGTATTTAAAACTGACTAACCTGGCCCATAGAGAACTGTATTTAAAACTAACTAACCTGGCCCATAGAGAACTGTATTTAAAACTGACTAACCAGTTTTCTATGGGCCAGGTTAGTCAGTTTTAAATAATGTTCTCTATGGTGATATATTGTGTGAATAAAGAGAAAAAAAAGCCTTTTGTTATTATCTGGCGTTAGTGAGGAGCCGAAACCTAAACTTTAGGATCCAACTGTAGAGTGCCAAATACACGCCGATTGCAAAACGCTTTTGGGAACATTTGCAGACAGTTAACTTTGATCTACTGAGTCACAAAGGACAATTTTGGAGTTTAATTGAATAATAGAAAAGATGTGAAATGGAGAGTTGAAAATGAAGAGAACGGAGGGCCAGAATAATAGTCTAATGTTTGGGAAAGATTTGGTCATGTGGTAAAAGAGGACGATAGCTGTGTCAAATCAAACCTTACAGTGAAATGCTTACTTACAAGCCCTTAACCAACAATGCAGTTTTAAGAAAAATACCTTAAAAAAAGAAATAAAAGTAATCAAATAATTTAAGAGCAGCGATAAAATAACAATAACGAGGCTATATACAGGGGGTACCGGTACAGAGTCAAAGTGCAGGGGCACCTGTTAGTCAAGGTAATTGAGGTAATATGTACATGTAGGTAGAGTTATTAAAGTGACAAGGCATAGATAATAACTGAGTAGCAGCAGTGTAAAAGAGGGGGGAGGGGAAAATACAAAAAGTCTGGGTAGCCATTTGATTTGATGTTCAGGAGTCTTATGGCTTGGGGTTAGAAGCTGTTGAGAAGCCTCTTGGACCTAGACTTGTTCATCCAGTACTGCTTGCCGTGCGGTAGCAGAGAGAACAGTCTATGACTAGGATGGCTGGTGTCTTTGACAATATTTAGGGCCTTCCTCTGACACCGCCTGGTATAGAGGTCCTGGATGGCAGGAAGTTTGGCCCCAGTGATGTTCTGGGCCGTACGCACTACCCTCTGTAGTGCCTTGTGGTCGGAGGCCGGGCAGTTGCCGTACCAGGCAGTGATGCAACCCATCAGGATGCTCTCAATGTTGCAGCTGTAGAACCTTTTGAGGATCTGAGGAACCATGCCAAACCTTTTCAGTCTCCTGAGGGGGAACAGGTTTTGTCGTGCCCTCTTCACTACTGTCTTGGTGTGCTTGGACCATGTTAGTTTGTTGGTGATGTGGATGCCAAGGAACTTGAAGCTCTCAACCTGCTCCACTACAGTCCCATCGATGAGAATGGGGGCGTGCTCCGTCCTCCTTTTCCTGTAGTCCACAATCATCTCCATTGTCTTGATCACGTCGAGGGAGAGGTTGTTGTCCTTGCACCCCACGGTCAGGTCTTTAACCTCCTCCCTATAGGCTGTCTCGTCGATGTCAGTCTATCTTGACGGCTAAATCAGCCATTGGCTAGGCCTTCAGAAGCTAGGCATAATGTTGGACTGAAAGTGGTTTCAACCAGTCACGTTTTTGTATTGTAACAGGTGGACACATTTTTACAAAAACGTATGGAAACCTCTGTCTCCTCGAAGGCCAAAAGATCACTGCGCAATAGTGAGCAGGATTTTTCTAACGGTCTAGTTAGCTAGGTTTTGTTGTAGACTAGTTTGCAGTGTGTTAGGTAACAGGTGTTATCGAAGAGGATGTTGTGGCTAATTTGTTAGCTTCACTCTTTTCAAGATTAACTTTGAACATGAAGATAAGTTTAAAATTATCATCATCTGGTGAGTAGAACAGTATTTTTGTATTGCAGCTTGCTTGCTGTTGTTAGCTATCTTTTTGAAAATAACTTCTGTGTGAAACATTGTTGGTTAAACTTTAAACATACAATATGTTACTAATTTGCTAAATGTACAATAGGTTACGAATTTGCAATTAGTTGTGGCTAAATTTAGTTGGTGGCTAAGGCTAACGTTAGCTAGGCTAGGGGTTAGGGGTTAAGGTTAGGAGTTAGGCTAAAGGGTTACGGTTAGGGAAGAGGGGAAGGGTTTGCTTAAAGGGTTAAGGTTATGGGCAGGGGAAGGATTAGCTAACATGCTACTGTAAGTAACTGAAAAGTTGCTAAAATGCTAAAGTTGTCCATCATGAGATTTGACCTAGCAATATTTTTGCTAGACTTTCGCATAATTCATCCACCCAGCCACCATACTTTTGTCGTAAGTAGCAATCTGTCTTCTGTAACCATACCAAACGTAGCATATCATTCTAATTTGAGTGTCCCGGAGATACATTTACTATATTACGTCTAGTCTATGAGACCAGGCTATGTGATTGAATGAATTGTAATATCCTTCCTGTTAAAATAAAAAATAAAAACAAAAAATACAATTCTGAACAATTCTCCCTGTCATTGTTTGAGGTTGTTACTGCTGTTTGTATTTTTATATACTGTAGTATAATACAACTGAACTGAAAAGGGACACTCAAGAACGAGACACTCAAGGTGACGAGTCTGGAGTACTACAACACTGATCCAAATTATAATTATTAACATTAACTTAGCTAGTTTAGATGTTATACGGGAGACCAATCATGTACGCAGGAAAAAAAGAGAAGAGACATGTTTTAAAAGAATAATATTTAACTTTAATATGATCTCTTATAGACAATAGACATTAGCTGTATTAAATACATTTTGTTGGATTCCAGTTTTCAGAGTTAATCCACTTTTTGTTTCACGTTCTTTAAAAGCATCAACACATCTTAACTCCAGTCAATGAGTGACCAACCTAAAACCCATCATATAAACTTTTTAATGCCAATGCAATAGAATCTGAAACAATTATTATTTACATATAGATACAAAAATATATATCACAAACAAGTATTATTGATAAATGTACAATGATCAGCTCTATAAAATTACAAATATACTTCTATTATAAAAAGCCATTTCTTAAATACTCTTCCAGCTCAAGTTTTGTATAAAGGACGCATAGTATGTGAGATGGTGTTTGTCTGTCTGACAGTGTCCCAATACTTTTACAAAGCTTAATTTCCTTAATCTCCTTCCTAATATCCTCCCCTAGTCTCCTCCATGACTTGTAAAAGTTTATAAACTAGGGCTGTGTCAGAAATAATACCCAATGTTATATAGTGCAATAGGACATGAGGTGCTATTTCACATTTGCCCATTCTAACTGTGTAAACAAACCTATTTAACCTATCCAGTACAATCAGATCAGCTCATGAAGGAAAGGAGATGAGGAAGAGGAAAGGAGATGAGGAGATGACGCTGTCTTATACTATTGGGACGCAGCCTTGAGATGAAGTTGTTCAGTACTTCTGACAGCCACTTTGACTGTCCCTGTTCACAGCACTCCTGGAGTTTGTGTGTGTGTGTGTGTGTGTGTGTGTGTGTGTGGGTGTGGGTGTGGGTGTGGTGTGTGGTGTGTGTTTGTTGGGGGGGCGCCTGGGTGTCTGGACAGGCAGTCCCCTCCTCTCGATGGCAACTCTCCAAAAAGGGTCTCTGTCACTTTGATTGGGCTCTATGTCACATGCCTAAGGGGAGACAGACAGACAGACGATGTTTGATTAGTAATGGACTGTAGACTCCACTACGTACCTCAGGTCAGACAGTAATGGACTGTAGACTCCTCTACGTACCTCAGGTCAGACGGATAGACCAAGGGGGCGGAGGTAAACTGTAGACCCTAATAAAAATGCCAGGCTCTGCTTAACCTGAGAAGCAAATACTGTAGCTGACTCTCCCTTTACTTCATGTGACTGACTGACTGACTGACCGTCCCATTGCCTAACGTGTCTGACTGACTGACTGACCGTCCCATTGCCTAACGTGTCTGACTGACTGACTGACCGTCCCATTGCCTAACATGTCTGACTGACTGACCGTCCCATTGCCTAACATGTCTGACTGACTGACCGTCCCATTGCCTAACATGTCTGACTGACTGACTGACCGTCCCATTGGTTTGAATGAAGAACATTCAGTACTCTAACCGTTATTAACGGACTAGGATTCGCTGTCTGTAGGTCTTAAGAATAGCACCTGAACACTTTCATTGGCAAATCCATTTCCTGTTGATATTCCGCCCCAGGTTTTACATGGGAACATTCCAATGTACCCGCCCCTGACGCAGGTTCCAACACTCTGGAGTACTGGAGAAATCCAAAACAAATAAACAGAGCTATGTTGGTCTGTACCCGGTACATAAACTCAGCTCTCTCTCTCTCGGGTTACGCTCTAACATAAGCTGTCACTGGGGGGGTTGTTCGCGTGTGTGTGTACGTGTGTGTGTGTGTGTGTGTGTGTGTGTGTGTGTGTGTGCGCATGTACGTGTGTGTGTGTGTGTGTGTGTACGTGTGTGTGTGCGTGTGTGTGTACGTGTGTGTACGTATGTGTACGTGTGTGTGTGTACATGTGTTTGTGTGTGTGTGCGTGTGTGTGCATGTGTGTGTGTGTGTACATGTGTTTGTGTGTGTGTGTGTGTGTGTGTGTGTGTGTGTGTGTCAAGGTATAATGACATTGGTGACAGCTGAAAGGGATATATTTTCTTTACCTCCCACCTCCCTAGAGGTCTCATCTTTCCCATCCATACATCCCCATACGCCCCAATACCCCAACCCTGTTTAGAGCTGACACCGCTTATTGAGCGTACTGTTTAGGATAACCACAGAGTTATGACGATCATGTAGCTACAGTATATGAGTGGTGGTTAGCATCGCTAACATAGTTAGCATACCCACCCCCCGCGTAAGTACTGTGAATGGTGCAAGGTATTAGCACTTACTGGCTAATGTCTTGTCAAGGTCAGCAATGAAGTCCTCCAGTTCTTTAGTGTCTCCCAGTTTAGCTGTAAACAGTCAACATAGAGAGATAGTCAAAAAATGTAATAGCACTTGATAGTCCACCTGCAATTGCATAACATAAAATGAACACCCATCATGCATTGTGTGAATTGAACAACACATGGCGCTGGCTACTACAAATACAAATACTACTATCTTACTAAAGAAGAAGAATGAGTCACTTGAACTATAATTAGTTAATAAGTGAACCATTGGAATAGCTGATGCTAGCTGAAGTGCTCTAAGCCTGAGGCAATATGTCTGCCAATCATAACATTTGGCGTCTCCTTAAACAACATCATGTAGAATCCTGCCTCTGTCGTTTCGTCTAAACAGGAGTAATACAGAGCTGCACTTTGGCTGTCAAACTGAGATCCAAGTTCTAGTCAGAATGACGTGTGTGTGTGTGTGTGTGTGTGTGTGTGAGGGGGGGGGGTCGAGGCTCACCTTTGGGTGACGTCAGAGATGGGGTAGTGGTGAGGGAGGGAGAGTTCAATCTCTCATCACTGAAACTGAAGCTGTTCCTGTTGAGTGACTCAGCACCTGAGAGAGGGAGAGGGACGGGAGAGAGAGAGATAGAGAGGGAGAGGGACGGGAGGGAGAGAGATGGAGAGGGACAGGAGAGAGAGAGATGGAGAGGGACGGGAGGGAGAGAGATGGAGAGGGACGGGAGGGAGAGAGATAGAGAGGGAGAGGGACGGGAGGGAGAGAGATGGAGAGGGACAGGAGAGAGAGAGATGGAGAGGGACGGGAGAGAGAGAGATAGAGAGGGAGAGGGACGGGAGAGAGAGATAGAGAGGGAGAGGGACGGGAGCGAGAGAGATAGAGAGGGAGAGGGCGAGAGAGAGATAGAGAGGGACGGGAGAGAGAGAGATAGAGAGGGAGGGAGAGGGACGGGAGAGAGAGATAGAGAGGGAGAGGGAGAGATAGAGAGGGAGAGGGACGGGAAAGAGAGAGATAGAGAGGGAGAGGGACGGGAGAGAGATAGAGAGGGAGAGGGATGGGAGAGAGAGAGATAGAGAGGGAGAGGGACGGGAAAGAGAGAGATAGAGAGGGAGAGGGACAGGAGAGAGAGACACAGACAGAGACACAGAGAGGGAGACACAGAGAGAGGGAGACACAGAGAGAGAGAGAGAGAGAGAGAGAGATTAAAAGATTGTTAATTTTTCTGTAGCTCCCAAGAAGCCGTAGGGTCTAGTGCCACATCCAGATGTTTGTGTGCACACATACGTATGAATCCACACACACACACACACACACACACACACACACACACACACACACACACACACACACACACACACACCGTATCCCTCAACGTGATCAAGACAAAGGAGATGATCGTGAACTATAGGAAAAGGAGGGCCGAACAGGCCCCCATTCTCATCGACGGGACTGCAGTGGAGCAGGTTGAGAGTTCCAAGTTCCCTGGTTTCCAAATCACCAAAAAACTAACATGGTCCAATCACACCAAGACAGTCGTGAAGAGGGCACAACAACGCCGTTTCCCCTTCAGGAGACTGAAAAGCATTGGCATTGGTCCCCAGATACTCAAAACGTTCTACAGCTGCACCATCGAGAGCATCCTGACCTTTTGCATCACTGCCTGGTATGGCAACTGCTCTGCGTCTGACAGTGAGGCGCTATAGAGGGTAGTGTGAACAGCCTAGTACCTCACTGGGGCCAAGCTTCCTGCCATCCAGGACTTATATACTATGTGGTGTCAGAGGAAGGCCCCAAAAATGGTCAAAGATGGTCAAAGACTCCAGTCACCCAAGTCATAGACCAGGTCTAGGTCCAAAACGCTCCTTAACAGCTTTTACCCCCAAGCTATAAGACTGCTATTCGTTTTTGTTATTTTATTGTCTTACTTTTAACTTTATTTTTTACCTTAGTTTATTTGGTAAATATTTTCTATTCTATATTTCTTAACTCTATTTCTTGAACTGCATTGTTGGTTAAGGACTTGTAAGTCAGCATTTCACGGTAAGGTGACTACACCTGTTGGTTAAGGACTTGTAAGTCAGCATGTCACAGTAAGGTTTAATACACCTGTTGGTTAAGGACTTGTAAGTCAGTATTTCACTGTAAGGTTTACTACACCTGTTGGTTAAGGACTTGTAAGTCAGCATGTCACAGTAAGGTGACTACACCTGTTGGTTAAGGACTTGTAAGTCAGTATTTCACTGTAAGGTGACTACACCTGTTGGTTAAGGACTTGTAAGTCAGCATGTCACAGTAAGGTGACTACACCTGTTGGTTAAGGACTTGTAAGTCAGCATGTCACAGTAAGGTTTAATACACCTGTTGGTTAAGGACTTGTAAGTCAGTATTTCACTGTAAGGTGACTACACCTGTTGGTTAAGGACTTGTAAGTCAGCATGTCACAGTAAGGTTTAATACACATGTTGGTTAAGGACTTGTAAGTCAGCATGTCACAGTAAGGTTTACTACACCTGTTGGTTAAGGACTTGTAAGTCAGCATGTCACAGTAAGGTCTACTACACCTGTTGGTTAAGGACTTGTAAGTCAGCATGTCACAGTAAGGTCTACTACACATGTTGGTTAAGGACTTGTAAGTCAGCATGTCACAGTAAGGTTTACTACACCTGTTGGTTAAGGACTTGTAAGTCAGCATGTCACAGTAAGGTCTACTACACCTGTTGGTTAAGGACTTGTAAGTCAGCATGTCACAGTAAGGTGACTACACCTGTTGGTTAAGGACTTGTAAGTCAGCATGTCACAGTAAGGTGACTACACCTGTTGGTTAAGGACTTGTAAGTCAGCATGTCACAGTAAGGTTTAATACACCTGTTGGTTAAGGACTTGTAAGTCAGCATGTCACAGTAAGGTTTAATACACCTGTTGGTTAAGGACTTGTAAGTCAGCATGTCACAGTAAGGTTTAATACACCTGTTGGTTAAGGACTTGTAAGTCAGCATGTCACAGTAAGGTGTACTACACCTGTTGGTTAAGGACTTGTAAGTCAGCATGTCACAGTAAGGTCTACTACACCTGTTGGTTAAGGGCTTGTCAGTCAGCATTTCACGGTAAGGTGACTACACCTGTTGGTTAAGGACTTGTAAGTCAGCATGTCACAGTAAGGTCTACTACACATGTTGGTTAAGGACTTGTAAGTCAGCATGTCACAGTAAGGTTTACTACACCTGTTGGTTAAGGACTTGTAAGTCAGCATGTCACAGTAAGGTCTACTACACCTGTTGGTTAAGGACTTGTAAGTCAGCATGTCACAGTAAGGTGACTACACCTGTTGGTTAAGGACTTGTAAGTCAGCATGTCACAGTAAGGTGACAACACCTGTTGGTTAAGGACTTGTAAGTCAGCATGTCACAGTAAGGTTTAATACACCTGTTGGTTAAGGACTTGTAAGTCAGCATGTCACAGTAAGGTTTAATACACCTGTTGGTTAAGGACTTGTAAGTCAGCATGTCACAGTAAGGTGTACTACACCTGTTGGTTAAGGACTTGTAAGTCAGCATGTCACAGTAAGGTCTACTACACCTGTTGGTTAAGGGCTTGTCAGTCAGCATTTCACGGTAAGGTGACTACACCTGTTGGTTAAGGACTTGTAAGTCAGCATGTCACAGTAAGGTCTACTACACCTGTTGGTTAAGGACTTGTAAGTCAGCATGTCACAGTAAGGTTTACTACACCTGTTGGTTAAGGACTTGTAAGTCAGCATGTCACAGTAAGGTTTAATACACCTGTTGGTTAAGGACTTGTAAGTCAGCATGTCACATTAAGGTTTAATACACCTGTTGGTTAAGGACTTGTAAGTCAGCATTTCACGGTAAGGTGACAACACCTGTTGGTTAAGGACTTGTAAGTCAGCATGTCACAGTAAGGTTTACTACACCTGTTGGTTAAGGACTTGTAAGTCAGCATGTCACAGTAAGGTTTACTACACCTGTTGGTTAAGGACTTGTAAGTCAGCATGTCACAGTAAGGTTTAATACACCTGTTGGTTAAGGACTTGTAAGTCAGCATGTCACAGTAAGGTTTAATACACCTGTTGGTTAAGGACTTGTAAGTCAGTATTTCACTGTAAGGTTTACTACACCTGTTGGTTAAGGACTTGTAAGTCAGTTTTTCACGGTAAGGTGACTACACCTGTTGGTTAAGGACTTGTAAGTCAGTATTTCACTGTAAGGTTTACTACACCTGTTGGTTAAGGACTTGTAAGTCAGCATTTCACGGTAAGGTGACTACACCTGTTGGTTAAGGACTTGTAAGTCAGCATTTCACGGTAAGGTGACTACACCTGTTGGTTAAGGACTTGTAAGTCAGCATTTCACGGTAAGGTGACTACACCTGTTGGTTAAGGACTTGTAAGTCAGCATTTCACGGTAAGGTGACTACACCTGTTGGTTAAGGACTTGTAAGTCAGCATGTCACAGTAAGGTTTAATACACCTGTTGGTTAAGGACTTGTAAGTCAGCATTTCACGGTAAGGTTTAATACACCTGTTGGTTAAGGACTTGTAAGTCAGCATGTCACAGTAAGGTTTAATACACCTGTTGGTTAAGGACTTGTAAGTCAGCATTTCACGGTAAGGTGACTACACCTGTTGGTTAAGGACTTGTAAGTCAGCATGTCACAGTAAGGTCTACTACACATGTTGGTTAAGGACTTGTAAGTCAGCATGTCACAGTAAGGTTTACTACACCTGTTGGTTAAGGACTTGTAAGTCAGCATGTCACAGTAAGGTTTAATACACATGTTGGTTAAGGACTTGTAAGTCAGCATGTCACAGTAAGGTTTAATACACCTGTTGGTTAAGGACTTGTAAGTCAGCATGTCACAGTAAGGTCTACTACACCTGTTGGTTAAGGACTTGTAAGTCAGCATGTCACAGTAAGGTTTAATACACCTGTTGGTTAAGGACTTGTAAGTCAGCATGTCACAGTAAGGTTTAATACACCTGTTGGTTAAGGACTTGTAAGTCAGCATGTCACAGTAAGGTTTAATACACCTGTTGGTTAAGGACTTGTAAGTCAGCATTTCACGGTAAGGTGACTACACCTGTTGGTTAAGGACTTGTAAGTCAGCATGTCACAGTAAGGTTTAATACACCTGTTGGTTAAGGACTTGTAAGTCAGCATTTCACGGTAAGGTGACTACACCTGTTGGTTAAGGACTTGTAAGTCAGCATGTCACGGTAAGGTGACTACTACATGTGACAAATAAAATGCAATTTAATTAGTTTTCCCTTGTAACTCATGACTTGACAGTAGTCATCTGGTTAGTGTGAGAGAGTCAGAGCAGGGATATGAGTGGAGTAGAGGGTGAAGGGCCCTCAAACAGGGCCAGAACAACATGTTCAACTGGATTGCGGCTGGGTTCTCTTTGTCTCGCTCTCTTTCTCTGAATGCGATGATTAAGTATTAAGGAGAGGAGACAACAAGAGGGTAATTTCAACAATTGAGATTTTTCCCTATCACTAAACCTAACCCTAACCTTAACCCTCACTAACCCTCACTAAACCTAACTCCTAACCTTAACCCATAACCCTAAAATAGCCTTTTAATAAGTGAGGACTGGCATAATCTCCTCACTTCTCTGAATTTTAGTTGGTTTACTATTCTTGTGAGAACTTCTGGTTCTCACAAGTGTAGTAAAATGTGTGTACACACACACACACACACACACTACCACTCTCTCTCCTGCATTCCCCCACAGTGGTAACATTGGTTCAGACGACGTGTGGTCAAAACATTGACTGTGTGACTTCGGAAGTGACATAATAGCCACAGAAGATGACAGATCTGTTTCACTGTTTGTTTATATCCGGGAAAGGAATGTTGGTGGGAGAAGGAGACATCATCGTTGTTTCTTCTGAGTAAAATACAGAAAGGGGCTATATAGTGGAATTCATTCCTATTCCAAACAGCTCAGTTTAGTTTGACTATGAAGTCTGTATGTTCTGAAGTCAGGGTGAGTCCTGTAGATGGAGGGGCTGTTGTTTTACTATGAAGTCTGTATGTTCTGAAGTCAGGGTGAGTCCTGTAGATGGAGGGGCTGTTGTTTGACTATGAAGTCTGTATGTTCTGAAGTCAGGGTGAGTCCTGTAGATGGATGGGCTGTTGTTTTACTATGAAGTCTGTATGTTCTGAAGTCAGGGTGAGTCCTGTAGATGGAGGGGCTGTTGTTTTACTATGGTCATGTTCAACAGAAATGTATTCAGTTCCCTGTGTGGTCTGTCTCCAATCCAAAAGGTACAATAACTCCTTTCAACTCCTTTCAGATCGAGGTCTGCTGGTCTAATGGTATGTGATGTAGTCCTTGTAATACCCTCTTGACAGATCTAACTAGGAGTATGGTATGGCTAACTACTAGAGGATGCACAGCTTAACCTCCTCTTGCTCTAACTCTCTGTCTCTCCCTCTCTCTCTGTCTCTCTAACTCTCACTCTACTCCTCTCTCGTTCTCTCTCTTTCGTGCTATTTCTCACTCTCTTTCTCTCTACCTCTACCTCTACCTCTCTTTTTCTTTCTCTTTCTCTCTACTCTTCCTCTCCCCCTCTCTCTCTTTCTCTCTCTCTCTGTTTCTCTCCTCACACGAGAGTTCCACTGGATCCTGAAATAATATTTATTATGTAGTATTACCTACCCTGACCTCTACCACGCAGCGCCACACACACACACACACACACACACACACACACACACACACACACACACACACACACACACACACACACACACCTTGATCAGAGTCCAGAGATCTTGGGGTTAGATTGAGCTGCCGCTGCATATTTGGCACACAAGCCCCCATATTCCAACCCAGCCATGTCTCTGTGGAAGCCTATACCTCCTTAGATTGTATTGTCATAAGCAGTTTTGCCATCTCTCAGACGTCAAGCTGTGCATTACCATACTGTGTGTGTGTGTGTGTGTGTGTGTGTGTGTGTGTGTGTGTGTGTGTGTGTGTGTGTGTGTGTGCGTGTGTGTGTGTGTGTGAGAGTGTGTGTGTGTACACTGTCTTAAAGACGTACTTCCACAGCTGGCGACGCCTCTGGCCCTAACCCAAATGTGATAGACTCACACAGTTACACACAGACAGAAATATGCTCCCGTTCCCCCACTGGACACCGGTTTCATTTCCCAACCACATGTGAGTGTTAGAGTTTCCGAGGGATGATGTGGAAAGAGAACTTCATGTACTGTGTTCTAGAAACTCCATGTCTGCAGAACGAGTTAGGAAGGGTAGTGTCCAGGGTTAGAGGGTAAGGAAGGGTAGTGTCCAGGGTTAGAGGGTTAAGAAGGGTAGTGTCCAGGGTTAGATGGTTACGAAGGGTAGTGTCCAGGGTTAGATGGTTAGGAAGGGTAGTGTCCAGGGTTAGAGGGTTAGGAAGGGTAGTGTCCAGGGTTAGATGGTTAGGAAGGGTAGTGTCCAGGGTTAGAGGGTAAGGAAGGGTAGTGTCCAGGGTTAGAGGGTTAAGAAGGGTAGTGTCCAGGGTTAGATGGTTAGGAAGGGTAGTGTCCAGGGTTAGATGGTTAGGAAGGGTAGTGTCCAGGGTTAGATGGTTAGGAAGGGTAGTGTCCAGGGTTAGAGGGTTAAGAAGGGTAGTGTCCAGGGTTAGATGGTTAGGAAGGGTAGTGTCCAGGGTTAGATGGTTAGGAAGGGTAGTGTCCAGGGTTAGAGGGTAAGGAAGGGTAGTGTCCAGGGTTAGATGGTTAGGAAGGGTAGTGTCCAGGGTTAGATGGTTAGGAAGGGTAGTGTCCAGGGTTAGATGGTTAGGAAGGGTAGTGTCCAGGGTTAGAGGGTAAGGAAGGGTAGTGTCCAGGGTTAGATGGTTAGGAAGGGTAGTGTCCAGGGTTAGATGGTTAGGAAGGGTAGTGTCCAGGGTTAGATGGTTAGGAAGGGTAGTGTCCAGGGTTAGAGTTAGAGGGTTAGGAAGGGTAGTGTCCAGGGTTAGAGTTAGATGGTTAGGAAGGGTAGTGTCCAGGGTTAGAGCTATAGGGTTAGGAAGGGTATTGTCCAGGGTTAAAGTTAGAGAGTTAGAGAATGTAAAGAGTTAGGTTTAGAGTGAGTGAGTGAGTGAGTGAGTGAGTGAGTGAGTGAGTGAGTGAGTGAGTGAGTGAGTGAGTGAGTGAGTGTGTGTGTGTACGGCTGATATAGGTCTTCAGCAGACCGGGAATAGCACTCGTTGGACACATGACAAGATATCACCTATCAGCTCTGCCTGGCACAAGCAGGAGTTGTGCGTCTCAGTGCAAACTGTAACGCTCGTTGGTTCAACCTTTGTTCCAGATATACTCCATAATAATTGCTACAATATATGTGTGTGTGTGTGCGTGTGGGTGTGGTTCACTTACTTTCCGAGTCGCTGATGCCGCTGTCACTGACGCTGGCGCTGCTGCGTCTCTTCGCTGTCTTCAGGTGCTCGTCGTAGCGGAAGTGTCTTTTTTCCACCGGCGACGTAAAATCCTCGATCACCGCGTCAAACTCACACAGCACGTCAGACAGATCATCCTCCTCCTCAGGGAATATAGCTGAAATAACTGATGAAAACAACCATTCCCATTAAAATTATATTTTATGGTATTCATTTCAGTTATCCTAATGAAATAAATTGCTCTATATTAATGTATCCTATCTCGTGCTAACCTATTGATGGTCTATGTTTTTGTGGCATTAATAAACGTGTGCAACACGCATGTTACATTGTAGTAAACACATTGTCAAATACTAACAGATGTTGAATAACAACCACACTATCTGACATAGCTTTAAGGCTCCTTTTCTGCAAACGCTAAACTAACCCCATGCCTGGTAAGTGTGCAATGCATTATATTTTGTCCCGTAGAAATCCCAAGAACAAATTAGATGGTCAGCATTCTTCAACTCACATTTGCCTTGAGACTTCAACTTTGGAGATTTCATTTTTATTGTCTTGTGAATCTCAAAACTACTCAACATAAACTCCGCGGGTATTCCCAATAAATACGTTCTTGCTCTCCGTCTGCTCCTGTCCACTACTAGTCCGCGAAAACGACGCACTGTCCCTTTTATGAAGTGTCCCGCGTCTCAAGATTGGTTTTAAACCCTTCCCTACCTACGGAAGAGGCGGCGTCTCGGAGGAGGCGGGAGAGAGAGAGAGAGTTCACGCACTATGCATCCTTTACTGGTATCCGTGACCATTTTCTATTCCTAGAGAGATTATGGTGATGTTACGCTCGCTGGCATCATCCCCCGTAAACTATGTTGGTGAACAATGTGTGTGTCACTGAGCAGTAAGAAATGTAATGCTTGTCTGGTATTCATATAATAATTTCCTTGACTTTTTATTTATATCCCTGACCCTGAGCTTTCCATCTTTTATCACTGGGCAGGTTTTGAACAGATTTGGACAAACTGTTTAAACAACTTTTAAAGTGAAAATGAAGCTAACAAACAATGTATTTACCAATTGATTATTGGAAATGTCTACAATATCAATCTTAATATTAAGATTTGGCAATAGTCTTTAAAAAATAAAGTCAATTGTGATGCTTGTCACTACATCTTTTATTTTCAACAGCTTATTTCAACTGCCCCAAATGTGCCATTGTGGTCTATGCCAGAATTAAGTGGAACCAGAAGTACATTCATAAATCCAGCATACTAATGACGTTAGCCTGCTGGTAGTAGCCTCATTTGAGTGTGTAGTGACACCTTCTGGTAGGAAGTAGAGTTGCAGCCCCTGCAGCTCGCTTTTCTATGCCACTCTCATGAAACACAATCCATCAAGATTCTGACTGATTCCTAACCAGGGTGTGATTGGGGTTCCTGGTATTCTGGTGTGAAAGACAGGGTGTGATTGGGGTTCCTGGTATTCTGGTGTGAAAGACAGGGTGTGATTGGTGTTCCTGGTATTCTGGTGTGAAAGACAGGGTGTGATTGGTGTTCCTGGTATTCTGGTGTGAAAGACAGGGTGTGATTGGGGTTCCTGGTATTCTGGTGTGAAAGACAGGGTGTGATTGGTGTTCCTGGTATTCTGGTGTGAAAGACAGTGTGTGATTGGGGTTCCTGGTATTCTGGTGTGAAAGACAGGGTGTGATTGGGGTTCCTGGTATTCTGGTGAGAAAGACAGGGTGTGATTGGGGTTCCTGGTATTCTGGTGTGAAAGACAGGGTGTGATTGGTGTTCCTGGTATTCTGGTGTGAAAGACAGGGTGTGATTGGGGTTCCTGGTATTCTGGTGTGAAAGACAGGGTGTGATTGGTGTTCCTGGTATTCTGGTGTGAAAGACATGGTGTGATTGGTGTTCCTGGTATTTTTATTTTGCTTCCAGGTAAGATTTCCCTCTGCTCATTGCCAATTAACTAAACTCTAATTATCTATTTGTATCATGATTTTTAATAGAACATTTATTTTACATATCACATACAAATCAGTGCCATAGCAATGAGAGTACACGTTTTTGGAACGTTAATGCACTACTGTATCATAAAAAACAAGGACTTCTCTTTATTAGGCTACTGCACATATTGCCGATGAGCTTGAATTGAGAAAGTCACTGCATGAGCGGAAGCAGTAAATATAGCAGCTCTCAGAATGTGAAAACAGGCTAATGTGCTCGGCCACTTGGGCATCAACAGGGTTGGAGAGCTGTGACAATATCTCGGAGCCAGCCTCTCTTCTCCTCTTTAGGCAAACGGAAATGCAGTTTAGAATAGTTATGGACACCATTACCAGTAGAGCTGACAGGATAGACAGATCTGTCTGCTCCAGACTCGGGTACCCAGCTGACATCCAGCTTGTTGTCCAGACTGAGGTGGGAGGCAGTGCAGGTGTAGTTGCTTCTCTCTCTCAGTTCCTCTGTACTGACCTCCAGACTCTTCCTCAGCTGGTACGTGCCGTCTCCATTGGGCAGCAGCTGCCCCCTGTTCTGCTATTGGCTGACCGTCTCTCAGCAGGGTCAGGTTGATGTGGCGGGGATAGAAACCAAACGCCAGACTGCTGGAACCCTCCAGACATGGCTTTCTGTATGAGCCTGACTCTGGGACGCACTTTCTGCATTATACATTTCTTCTCTTTCTCCAGGAACCTTTTTAATGTGTCCATGCAAATGTTCAGGTAAATGTTCAGGTAAATGTTCAGGTAAATGTTCAGGTAAATGGTCTGATAAAGTCCTTTTACATATGTTTGATGCACCTTACTCCATGGCGGCAGGAGGTTTCCAGAAATGTATGAATAATGTGTCATGTTGGAATATATTGCTAAATCTGCATAAATTCCATTGAAACTGTCCCTAGATATGATAAGTGCCGGTTCTCCATTGTCCGACATCTCACACCCAGCCAGCCTCTGTTGAACATGAATACCTTTGGTGGAATTGAAGCGCTTCAGCTCTGATGATCTCGCTTTCAGGCTCTGTGTGTAGTTAACCGACCCTCTCTGCCCATTCATCACCATTTTACCTGTTGTTGTTGTTTTAGCTGATTAGCTGTTGTTGTCTTACCTGTTGTTGTCTTAGCTAGCTCTCCCAATCAACACCTGTGATTACTTTTGTCCGTGTCAAATCGGAGGGCATGTTGTTCGGACCTCTGGCAGTCTCTATGGGGGTACCACAGGGTTCAATTCTCGGGCCGACTCTTTTCTCTGTATATATCAATGATGTTGCTCTTGCTGCGGGCGATTCCCTGATCCACCTTTACGCAGACGACACCATTCTGTATACTTCTGGCCCTTCCTTGGACAATGTGCTAACTAACATCCAAACAAGCTTCAATGCCATACAACACTCCTTCTGTGGCCTCCAACTGCTCTTAAACGCTAGTAAACCCAAATGCATGCTTTTCAACCATTCGCTGCCCACACCCGCCTCACAACCCTGGACGGTTCCGACCTAGAATATGTGGACCACTATAAATACCTAGGTGTCTGGTTAGACTGTAAACTCTCCTTCCAGACTCATATTAAGCATCTCCAATCCAAAATCAAATCTAGAATCGTCTTTCTATTTCGCAACAAAGCTTCCTTCACTCACGCCGCCAAACTTGCCCTAGTAAAACTGACTAGCCTACCGATCCTTGACTTTGGCGATGTCATCTACAAAATAGCTTCCAATACTCTACCAGCAAACTCGATGCAGTCTATCACAGTGCCATCCGTTTTGTTACTAAATCACCTTATACCACCCACCACCACTGCGACCTGTATGCAATAATCGGCTGGCCCTCGCTACAACTTTAAACATCAGCTATCTGAGCAGCTAACTGATCGCTGCAGCTGTACATAGTCCATCTGTAAACATAGTCCATCTGTTTATTTACTTTTCTGCTTTTTTGCACACCAGTATCTCTACTTGCACATCATCATCTGCTCATTTATCCCTCCAGCATTAATCTGCTAAATTGTAATTATTCGCTCCTATGGCCTAATTATTGCCTTACCTCCTCATGCCTTTTGCAAAGATGTATATAGACATTGACTTTTATTGTGTTATTTGCTTGTTTATTGTTCACTCCATGTGTAACTCTGTGTTGTTCTCTGTGTCACACTGCTTTGCTTTATCTTGGCCAGGTCGCAGTTATAAATTAGAACTTGTTCTGAACTAGCCTACCTGGTTAAATAAATATATATATATATATATATATATATTTAAATTAAAACTGAAGGACATGGCCCCAAATATAAAAGCTATGTGATAAGCTTCTTCAACCTCTGTTTCCTCAGAGGCATTATATCCCTTGTGGATATAGCGTTTAATGTTGGAGTCAAAGTAACCAACTTTAAAAAAAAAATGTTACCTTTATATAACTAGGCAAGTCAGTTAAGAACAAATTCTTATTTTCAATGACAGTGGGCTAACTGTCTTGTTCAGGGGCAGAAAGACAGATTGTCAAAACCTTGTCAGCTTGGGGATTTGAACTTGGAACATTTTGGTTAGTAGTCCAATGCTCTAACCACTAGGCTACGCTGCCACCACAATGTGAATGTCATCCAGCATCAACACAACAGTAAAAACAGGGAAAGGTGTCTCCTGAGATATATGTTGCAATTGCCTACAGAGAATGGGATCCTAAACCTGAGAGAGGGTGAAAACAAGATCAGTGAATATTTTCACAATGGTTATGTCTGAAAATCCTGTAATATAGCCAATATACTGTGTATAGGCTGTACTACAAGAACGTTGCTGATAGTTTTGCTGATTGTTTTGGCTGCACTTTTGACTAGTGACATTTGACCCTGTCGTTTCCCTTCCCTGCTGTTATTTATGTTATGAATATTCATCCTAGCAGCCGATTTATAATTAAATCTGATATACACCAGAGAATAAAACATCCATCTTACCTGCATTTACAATAGTGTTAAATGAAATAACTAACAAAAAGACACACAGTTTGCCCATGGTTTTGAAAGTGCTCACTACTTTTTCAGTACCCTCGCTTCAAGGCTCTCAAATAAGAGCTTGCACACTTTCACTTTCACTTTCTTGGTGAACAGCCTGTGATGACATTTGAACTGTCTGCAATGTAAACAGTTTCTCAAACACAGCAAGGGATTTTAAGGATAGATACATTTTTTATTGCAGATAGAAAGGTTTTCTGTCTGCTGGTTACGCCACGTAGTGTAATCAGGATGCTGTCTCATTTAGCAGAAACTCTCCTGTCTCAGCCAAGATGGTGCCGACAGACACGGTCGCCCTGTTGCTAGCTTCTAGCCAACTTTGCATTATTTTATATCAAATCAAATCAAATTGTATTTGTCACATGCGCTGAACACAACAGATGTAGCCCTTACAATGAAATGCTTACTTACCATATTAACCAACCATGGAGTTTTAAGAAAATAGAGTTTAAGAAAATATTTACAAAATAAACTAGTTTAAAAAAAAGTACACAAGAAAATAACAATAACGAGGCTATACACTGAATAATCCTGAATTTAAAATAGATTAAATTGAGATTTTGTGTCACTGGCCTACACTACTGGGCCACAATACCCCACAATGTCAATGTGGAGTAATGTTATCAGACATTTAAACAAATTAATTAAAAATGAAAAGCTGAAATGTTTTGAGTCAATAAGTGTTTAGCCCCTTTGTTATGGCAAGCATAAAGTACTTCAGGAGTAAGAATGTGCTTAACAAGTCACATAATATGTTGCATGGACTCACTCTGTGTGCAATAATAGTGTTTAACATGATTTTTTAATGACTACTTCATCTCTGTACCCCAATACATATGTAAGGTCCCTCAGTCGAGCAGTGAATGTCAAACACAGATTCAACCACAAAGACCAGAGAGGTTTTCCAAATCCTCGTAAAGAAGGGCACCTATTGGTAGATGGGTAAAAAGGCAGACATTAAATATCCCTTTCAGTATGGTGAAGTTATTAATTACAATTTGGATGGTGTATCAATACACCCAGTCACTACAAAGATACAGGCGTTCTTCCTAACTCAGTTGCCGGAGAAGAAGGAAACCGCTCAGGGATTTCACCATGAGGCCAATGGTGACTTTTAAACAGTTACAGAGTCTAATAGCTGTGATAGGAGAAAACTGAGGATGGATCAACAACATTGTAGTTACTTCACAATACTAACCTAATTGACAGAGTGAATAGAAGGAAGCCTGTCCAGAATAAACATATTCCAAAACATGCATCTTGTTTTCAACAAGGCACTGAAAGTAATACTGCAAAAAATGTGGCAAATAAATTAACTTTATGTCCTGAATACTAAGCGTTATGTTTGGGGCAAATCCAACACACACATCACTGAGTACCACTCTTCATATTTTCAAACATGGTGGTGGCTGCATCATACTATGGGTATGCTTGTCATCGACAAGGACTAGGGAGATTTTTCACGCAGTTGCTGCAGATTGGACGGTGGTATATTCATGCTGTGACCAGCCCATTCCATGTCATGCTCTATTGGGTTGAGGTCTAGGGACTGACCAGGCCACTCAAGTAAACTGAACTCACTGTCATGTTCCAGGCAATGTTTTGTCCATTCCTCATTTGTCCAGTGTTGGTGATCGCGTGCCCACGGGAGCCGCTTCTTGTTTTTAGCTGATAGGAGAGGAACCAGGTGTGGTCGTCTGCTGCATCAGTGACAAGGATCGTCAAGATGTGCGTTTTGAGACGCCGTTCTGCACAACACTGTTGTACCGCACCGTTATTTGTCTGTTTGTGGCCCTGCTGTTAGCTTGCACGGTTCTTGCCATTCTCCTTCGACCTCGCTCATCAACAAGCTGTTTTGGCCCACAGGACTGCTGCTGACAGGATGTTCTTCACTTGTCGCAGCATTCTAAAACCCTAGGCACCACCTTGCATCAAATACCCAGGAGGGTGGCCATTTCTGAGATAATGGATCTGGTGCGTCTGGCACCGACGATCAAACCATGCTGAAAGTCTCTTAGGTCACTCGTTCTGCACATTCTAACGTTCAATCAAACAGTAACTGAATGCCTTGATTCCCGTCTGCCTGCTTTATATAGCAAGCTATGGCCACGTTACTCACTGTCTGCAGTGGGGGGGCAGGGGGTATTATTAAACCATCAGGGCTGTTTGCATTTCAGATTAGGGAGGTGTTAAACAATGGAAGTGTTAATGAATTTACCTGCACAAAATCAGAGAACAATTCACACAGACCCGATAGCTGGATTTTGGTTACAGAGTGTTTGAAAATGGAGCAATCATGACTAGGTCTTTAGGTGAGTATTATTTTACCTTGTTTTTTTACCACCTTCCCCTGTCAGACACAAACAAAGCAAGCAAAAATAAGCAGGTACTGTAAATGAGTGGGATTTCAGTCTGTGTGTGAAAGGGATATGACTGACAACAAAATAACAGCGACATAGTTTTTTATTTGGCAGAGAATGTAAATTCTTTAGTTTCATTTATTATACAAAACACAATGTTTAAAGACAACATACATAAATATATATTATACTACCTATTAAGCTATAGGCTACTTCCTAATCTATGAGGCAGTAATATTGTATGTATCCTATAGGAACTAAGGGCTGAATAATATAGGAACTAAGGGCTGAATAATATAGGAACTAAGGGCTGAATCCAATAGGAACTAAGGGCTGAATCCTATAGGAACTAAGGGCTGAATAATATAGGAACTAAGAGCTGAATAATATAGGAACCAAGGGCTGAATAATATAGGAACTAAGGCCTGAATAATATAGGAACTAGGGGATGAATAATATAGGAACTAAGGGCTGAATAATATAGGAACTAAGGGCTGAATAATATAGGAACTAAGAGCTGAATAATATAGGAACTAAGAGCTGAATAATATAGGAACTAAGGGCTGAATCCAATAGGAACTAAGAGTTGAATAATATAGGAACCAAGGGCTGAATAATACAGGAACTAAGGGCTGAATAATATAGGAACTAAGGGCTGAATAATATAGGAACTAAGAGCTGAATAATATAGGAACTAAGGGCTGAATCCAATAGGAACTAAGAGTTGAATAATATAGGAACTAAGAGCTGAATAATATAGGAACTAAGAGCTGAATAATATAGGAACTAAGAGCTGAATAATATAGGAACTAAGAGCTGAATAATATAGGAACTAAGAGCTGAATAATATAGGTGTCATGTATTGTCATGTTGTGTCTTGTTTCTGTCCTTTCTCTTCACCCTGTCTCCCTCTGCTGGTCGTACTAGGTTACCTTTTCTTCCCCTCTTTCCCCCAGCTGTTCCTTGTCTTCTCTGACTACCTCGTTCACCCCTTTTCCCACCTGTTCCCTTTTTCCCTCTGATTAGGTCTCTATATCTCTCTCTGTTTCTGCTCCTGTCTTTGTCGGATTCTCGTTTGTGTTTCTCATGCCTGAACCAGACTATCGTCGTGTTTGCTGCAACCTTGTCCTGTCCTGTCGGAATCTGCCAGTTCATCTAACCTTGTCCTGTCCTGTCGGAATCTGCCTGTCCATCTGAGCCTACGTGTGTTTCGTCATTAAAGAAACTCTGTTTTGTTAATTCGCTTTTGGGTCCTCATTCACGCACCTGACAGAAGAATCCGACCAAGAATGGACCCAGCGACTTCGGATCCTCTCCACTCAGCCGTCGAGATCCAGGGAGCGATGCTAGGCAGACACGAGCAGGAATTGTCTGCCGCTCGACATGCCGTTGAGACCCTGGCCACCCAAGTCTCCAACCTCACTGAACAGGTTCACCATCTCCGCCTCGATCCACCGGCCACTTCCAGGGCTTTCGAATCTCCGGAGCCCAGAATCAATAACCCGCCGTGTTACTCTGGGGAGCCCACTGAATGCCGCTCGTTCCTCACCCAGTGTGATATTGTGTTTTCTCTCCAGCCCAACACTTACTCCAGGAGCACTGCTCGTATCGCCTACGTCATATCTCTCCTTACTGGACGGGCTCGTGAGTGGGGCACGGCAATCTGGGAGGCAAGGGCTGAGTGTACTAACCAGTATCAGGACTTTAAGGAGGAGATGATACGGGTTTTTGATCGATCTGTTTTTGGGGAGGAGGCTTCCAGGGTCCTGTCTTCTCTATGTCAAGGTAATCGATCCATAACAGACTACTCTATTGAGTTTCGCACTCTTGCTGCCTCCAGTGGCTGGAACGAGCCGGCTTTGCTCGCTCGTTTTCTGGAGGGTCTCCGCGCAGAGGTAAAGGATGAGATTCTCTCCCGGGAGGTTCCTTCCAGCGTGGATTCCTTGATTGAACTCGCTATTCGCATTGAGCGACGGGTTGATCTTCGTCACCGAGCTCGTGGAAAGGAGCTCGCGTTCTCCGTTGCCCCCCTCTCCGCATCACTACCATCTTCCTCTGCCGGCTCGGGTGCTGAGCCTATGCAGCTGGGAGGTATCCGCATCTCGACTAAAGAGAGGGAACGGAGAATCACCAACCGCCTCTGTCTCTATTGCGGTTCCGCTGGTCATTTTGTCACTTCATGTCCAGTAAAAGCCAGAGCTCATCAGTAAGCGGAGGGCTACTGGTGAGCGCTACTACTCCTGTCTCTCCTTCAAGATCCTGCACTACCTTGTCGGTCCATCTACGCTGGACCGGTTCGTCAGCTTCCTGCAGTGCCTTGATAGACTCTGGGGCGGAGGGCTGTTTTATGGACGAGACCTGGGCTCGGGAACATGACATTCCTCTCAGACAGTTAAGGGAGTCCACGGCCTTGTTCGCCTTGGATGGTAGTCCTCTCCCCAGGATTCAGCGTGAGACGCTACCTTTAACCCTCACTGTCTCTGGTAATCATAGCGAAACCATTTCTTTTTTAATTTTTCGTTCACCTTTTACACCTGTTGTTTTGGGCCATCCCTGGCTAGTTTGTCATAATCCTTCTATTAATTGGTCTAGTAATTCTATCCTCTCCTGGAACGTCTCTTGTCATGTGAAATGTTTAATGTCTGCTATCCCTCCTGTTTCCTCTATCTCTTCTTCACAGGAGGAGCCTGGTGATTTGACAGGGGTGCCGGAGGAATATCACGATCTGCGCACGGTGTTCAGTCGGTCCAGGGCCACCTCTCTTCCTCCACACCGGTCGTATGATTGTAGTATTGATCTCCTTCCGGGAACCACTCCCCCCCGGGGTAGACTATACTCTCTGTCGGCTCCCGAACGTAAGGCTCTCGAAGATTATTTGTCTGTAGCTCTTGCCGCCGGTACCATAGTCCCCTCCTCCTCTCCCGCCGGAGCGGGGTTTTTTTTTGTTAAGAAGAAGGACGGGTCCCTGCGCCCCTGCATAGATTATCGAGGGCTGAATGACATAACAGTGAAGAATCGTTATCCGCTTCCTCTTATGTCTTCAGCCTTCGAGATCCTGCAGGGAGCCAGGTTTTTCACTAAGTTGGACCTTCGTAACGCTTACCATCTCGTGCGCATCAGGGAGGGGGACGAGTGGAAGACGGCGTTTAACACTCCGTTAGGGCACTTTGAATACCGGGTTCTTCCTTTCGGGCTCGCTAACGCTCCAGCTGTCTTTCAGGCATTAGTCAATGATGTCCTGAGAGACATGCTGAACATCTTTGTTTTCGTTTACCTTGACGATATCCTGATTTTTTCACCGTCACTCCAGATTCATGTTCAGCACGTTCGACGTGTCCTCCAGCGCCTTTTAGAGAATTGTCTTTTTGTGAAGGCTGAGAAGTGCACTTTTCATGCCTCCTCCGTCACATTTCTCGGTTCTGTTATTTCCGCTGAAGGCATTAAGATGGATCCCGCTAAGGTCCAAGCTGTCATTGATTGGCCCGTCCCTAAGTCACGCGTCGAGCTGCAGCGCTTTCTCGGCTTCGCGAACTTCTATCGTCGTTTCATCCGTAATTTCGGTCAGGTGGCAGCTCCTCTCACAGCCCTTACTTCTGTCAAGACGTGCTTTAAGTGGTCCGTTTCCGCCCAGGGAGCTTTTGATCTCCTCAAGAATCGTTTTACATCCGCACCTATCCTTGTTACACCTGACGTCTCTAGACAGTTCGTTGTCGAGGTTGACGCGTCAGAGGTGGGCGTGGGAGCCATTCTTTCTCAGCGCTCCCTCTCTGACGACAAGGTCCACCCTTGCGCGTATTTTTCTCATCGCCTGTCGCCGTCGGAACGTAACTATGATGTGGGAAACCGCGAACTGCTCGCCATCCGCTTAGCCCTAGGCGAATGGCGACAGTGGTTGGAGGGGGCGACCATTCCTTTTGTCGTTTGGACCGACCATAGGAACCTTGAGTACATCCGTTCTGCCAAACGACTTAATGCGCGTCAGGCGCGCTGGGCGCTGTTTTTCGCTCGTTTCGAGTTCGTGATTTCTTATCGTCCGGGCTCTAAGAACACCAAGCCTGATGCTTTATCTCGTCTCTTCAGTTCTTCAGTAGCCTCCACTGACCCCGAGGGGATTCTCCTTGAGGGGCGTGTTGTCGGGTTGACTGTCTGGGGAATTGAGAGGCAGGTAAAGCAAGCACCACACTCCGTCGCCGCGCGCTTGTCCTAGGAACCTTCTTTTCGTTCCCGTTCCTACTCGTCTGGCCGTTCTTCAGTGGGCTCACTCTGCCAAGTTAGCCGGCCACCCTGGCGTTCGGGGTACGCTTGCTTCCATTCGCCAGCGTTTTTGGTGGCCCACCCGGGAGCATGACACGCGTCGTTTCGTGGCTGCTTGTTCGGTCTGCGCGCAGACTAAGTCCGGTAACTCCCCTCCTGCCGGCCGTCTCAGGCCGCTTCCCATTCCCTCTCGACCGTGGTCTCACATCGCCTTAGATTTTGTCACCGGACTGCCTTCGTCAGCGGGGAAGACTGTTATTCTTACGGTTGTCGATAGGTTCTCTAAGGCGGCTCATTTTATTCCCCTTGCTAAGCTTCCTTCTGCTAAAGAGACGGCACAAATCATCATCGAGAATGTTTTCAGAATTCATGGCCTTCCGTCAGACGTCGTTTCGGACAGAGGTCCGCAATTCACGTCTCAATTTTGGAGGGAGTTTTGCCGTTTGATTGGGGCTTCCGTCAGTCTCTCTTCCGGCTTTCACCCCCAGTCTAACGGTCAAGCAGAACGGGCCAATCAGACTATTGGTCGCATCTTACGCAGTCTTTCTTTTCGCAACCCTGCGTCTTGGTCAGAACAGCTCCCCTGGGCAGAATACGCCCACAACTCGCTTCCTTCGTCTGCGACCGGGCTATCTCCTTTTCAGAGTAGCCTCGGGTACCAGCCTCCGCTGTTCTCATCTCAGTTCGCCGAGTCCAGCGTCCCCTCCGCTCAGGCTTTTGTCCAACGTTGCGAGCGCACCTGGAAGAGGGTCAGGTCTGCACTTTGCCGTTATAGGGCGCAGACTGTGAGAGCTGCTAATAAGCGTAGAACTAAGAGTCCTAGATATTGTCGCGGTCAGAGAGTTTGGCTCTCCACTCAGAACCTTCCCCTTAAGACAGCTTCTCGCAAGTTGACCCCGCGGTTCATTGGTCCGTTCCGTATTTCTCAGATCATTAATCCTGTCGCAGTGCGACTTCTTCTTCCGCGATATCTTCGTCGCGTCCACCCGGTCTTCCATGTCTCCTGTGTTAAGCCCGTTCTTCGCGCCCCCGCTCGTCTTCCCCCCCCCCCCCCCCATCCTTGTCGAGGGCGCACCTATCTACAGGGTCCGTAAGATTTTGGACATGCGTCCTCGGGGCCGTGGTCATCAGTACCTAGTGGATTGGGAGGGGTACGGTCCTGAGGAGAGGAGTTGGGTTCCCTCTCGGGACGTGCTGGACCGTTCGCTGATCGATGATTTCCTCCGTTGCCGCCAGGTTTCCTCCTCGAGTGCGCCAGGAGGCGCTCGGTGAGTGGGGGGGTACTGTCATGTATTGTCATGTTGTGTCTTGTTTCTGTCCTTTCTCTTCACCCTGTCTCCCTCTGCTGGTCGTACTAGGTTACCTTTTCTTCCCCTCTTTCCCCCAGCTGTTCCTTGTCTTCTCTGACTACCTCGTTCACCCCTTTTCCCACCTGTTCCCTTTTTCCCTCTGATTAGGTCTCTATATCTCTCTCTGTTTCTGCTCCTGTCTTTGTCGGATTCTCGTTTGTGTTTCTCATGCCTGAACCAGACTATCGTCGTGTTTGCTGCAACCTTGTCCTGTCCTGTCGGAATCTGCCAGTTCATCTAACCTTGTCCTGTCCTGTCGGAATCTGCCTGTCCATCTGAGCCTACGTGTGTTTCGTCATTAAAGAAACTCTGTTTTGTTAATTCGCTTTTGGGTCCTCATTCACGCACCTGACAATAGGAACTAAGGGCTGAATCCAATAGGAACTAAGAGTTGAATAATATAGGAACTAGGGGATGAATAATATAGGAACTAAGGGCTGAATAATATAGGAACTAAGGACTGAATAATATAGGAACTAAGGGCTGAATAATATAGGAACTAAGGGCTGAATCCAATAGGAACTAAGGGCTGAATCCTATAGGAACTAAGGGCTGAATAATATAGGAACTAAGAGCTGAATAATATAGGAACTAAGATCTGAATAATATAGGAACTAGGGGATGAATAATATAGGAACCAAGGGCTGAATAATATAGGAACTAAGGCCTGAATAATATAGGAACTAGGGGATGAATAATATAGGAACTAAGGGCTGAATAATATAGGAACTAAGGGCTGAATAATATAGGAACTAAGAGCTGAATAATATAGGAACTAAGAGCTGAATAATATAGGAACTAAGGGCTGAATCCAATAGGAACTAAGAGTTGAATAATATAGGAACCAAGGGCTGAATAATACAGGAACTAAGGGCTGAATCCAATAGGAACTTTGGGCTGAATTTAATAGGAACTAAGAGCTGAATAATATAGGAACCAAGGGCTGAATAATATAGGAACTAAGGGCTGAATAATATAGGAACTAAGGGCTGAATCCAATAGGAACTAAGAGCTGAATAATATAGGAACCAAGGGCTGGATCCAATAGGAACTAAGTGTTGAATCCTAATCTGAGAAACATAATTCATACTTTAGCTCATATTTTCTATTGACATCAATGCATGATGTATGTGCTAGTTTGGTTTAAAGTGTATGTGCCTGATGCTTGGATGTGTGTGATACTCATGAATACCACATATTTGATCAGTGCATGTGTGTGTCCCTTTCCACTGTATCTGCTATCCTTCTAGGAAAGTGTCTATCACTTAAAGTCACAGCTGCAGGTGTGTGTATGCGCGTGACTGAGGTGTGGGCTCTAATAGAGGATTGGGGAGCAGACAGAGAGGGCAGGGGGACTGACTTTGAGACAACTAGAAGCATGTAAAGACGTTGTTTTAGTTTAACCTGTGCGGTCCATTATACATGTACTGTATGTGTAGTCCTAGTCCCAGGCACTGCAGCGATATGGTAGTATTTCTTCCTGTCTAAGGGCTTCTCTGCTTTAGAAGCTGGAGACTTTGAGCCCCTTGTCAAGGAATTAAGTCTCATGTCTGAGGTTGAAACTCCAGGTATGAGTGGTCCGTCTGTTCTAGATGGCAGGAAACTTAGATCTGACAAGAAGAGTCCCCTCTGTGCTTTATCACAGGACACAGACAAAAGACAAAAGACAACGGACACACACAGGCAGGCAGGCAGGCAGGCAGGCAGGCAGGCAGGCAGGCAGGCAGGCAGGCAGGCAGGCAGGCAGGCAGGCTCAAACAGAATATGGCACACAGACTTGCACGTACACACTCACACACACTCTCTTTCACACACGCAAACACACACGCACAAAACAAGTATCAACCAGGGCATTGCTCATGTTGTTCCCTTGTTAATTGAAACCATGTGTTTACTGCTAGACACTCCCAGTGAAGTTATTCCCATCACACATGTTACAATGCACTGGAGATGGCCCTCTTGTTTTGATATTTAATCAGAAC
Source organism: Oncorhynchus mykiss (assembly GCF_013265735.2). Taxonomy (NCBI): domain Eukaryota; kingdom Metazoa; phylum Chordata; class Actinopteri; order Salmoniformes; family Salmonidae; genus Oncorhynchus; species Oncorhynchus mykiss. The sequence continues at coordinate 75,138,432 of NC_048567.1, read as the reverse complement.
TGTTCCTGACCTCAGACTCAAGAGAACATTTGATTCTTTACTGTGCACCATGGGTGTCCCACAGATGATTCTCCAGAAAAATTTCAGATAAGCCTGGTCCTGTTCATTGATCCCCAGGGACTGACAGTTCAATAACCCATGCACAACAATGGTCAGGAAGACAAACAGGAAGACTGATCAGTTAGACAAACAGGAAGACTGATCAGCTAGACAAACAGGAAGACTGATCAGTTAGATAAACAGGAAGACTGATCAGTTAGACAAACAGGAAGACTGATCAGTTAGACAAACAGGAAGACGGATCAGCTAGACAAACAGGAAGACTGATCAGCTAGACAAACAGGAAGACTGATCAGTTAGACAAACAGGAAGACTGATCAGTTAGACAAACAGGAAGACTGATCAGCTAGACAAACAGGAAGACTGATCAGTTAGACAAACAGGAAGACTGATCAGTTAGACAAACAGGAAGACTGATCAGCTAGACAAACAGGAAGACTGATCAGCTAGACAAACAGGAAGACTGATCAGCTAGACAAACAGGAAGACTGATCAGCTAGACAAACAGGAAGACAGATCAGCTAGACAAACAGGAAGACTGATCAGCTAGACAAACAGGAAGACTGATCAGCTAGACAAACAGGAAGACTGGTCAGCTAGATAAACAGGAAGACTCTGATCAGTTAGACAAACAGGAAGACTCTGATCAGCTAGACAAACAGGAAGACCCTGATCAGCTAGACAAACAGGAAGACTCTGATCAGCTAGACAAACAGGAAGCCGCTGGTGAGCTAGACAAACAGGAAGCCTCAAAAGAGAGGTGCTAGCATTAGCTCCTGTCAGGACAACACTAGTTACTGTATATAGGTCATGGGATGGCAGATACCCTAGTGGTTAGAGCATTGGGCCAATAACCAAAAGGTTACTAGATCAAATCACCAAGCTGACAAAGTAAAAATCTTGTACTCTGCACCTGAACAAGGCAATTAACCCAGTGTTCCTAGGCCGTCATTGTAAATAAGAATTTGTTCTTACCTGACTTGCCTAGTTAAATAAAGGTTAAATAAAAAATATCCTGTGGCTTAAGGGAGGAGAAGAATAGTTCAACCTTATCTGTGACTAAGATGTTGTTGATTGGGAGGTGGACGAGTTAAATGTGGCTACTGTTGAGGCCTTAATGTAAACGTGTGTGTCGTGAACAACATTGGTGAGAGAAAAAAATTGTGGAATCTGCGGTTCACCTTCAAAATGAATGTCCCCCATTTGAAATGAATAAAAATAGTGAAAGCATGCCTGACCTGGACTAGATAATGCTAAACAGGATTAGAATGTTGTTATATACAGCAACAGTCAAAGGCTTGGACACACCTACTCATTCAATGGTCTTTCTCTATTTTACTATGTTTTACATTGTAGAAACATTGTCAAGACCATACAAAGCTGTCATACAGACAAAGGGTGGCTACTTTGAAGAACCTAAGATCTCAAATATATTTTGATTTGTTTAACACTTTTTTGGTTACTACATGATTCCATATGTGCTATTTCATAGTTTTGATGTATTCACTATTATTCTGCAACGTATAAAATTGTAAAATAAAGAAAAACCCTTGAATTAGTAGGTGTGTCCAAACGTTTGACTGGTACTGTGAGCCCGCAACATTTCAATTTGAACCAAATACTTTCCCTCATTCAATGAACCAGGGAGGAAATGGCTAAGGTGGGCGACTTCAAAGAAAGGTAGCTAACTAAGACATTTTTATCTATTTGTAAGGCTAAAATATTACATTTTCAGATTTTGACAGCATAGCAGTTACTTGTCAATTAGCCTATTCAAATAATATATATTTTTTACGTTGTCAGAAGTACGTTACATGGCCAGTATTGAATGACCAAAAATGTGCTATAACTGGGCAAATAACTAACTAGCAACGAATATCAACAAATGTGCACACTTGCTTTGATCTCACAAACGTATCTGACAACTGCGTGATTGATAGACTGCATGGTGCCTGGCAATGCAAGCCTAGAATAAGTCTACTGTGATGAGCTCTGCAGAGATTGGGAAGACAGATGCATCTTATCCAAAGGACACACTAATGTAATTCTAATTGGAGTAGCCTAATTGTTTGATATTGTGATTTTTGCCTGATTTTGTCTCACTTTTGAATCTATAATCTGCTTGTACGACAATTTGTTTTCCTTGCCCCCGGACAGGTGTTAATGTAGAGTCCTGATGTATCTGATGATCCACCCAAAGAGGGAAAGCACACCAGAGCAACGGATGGACGAGTGTACTTAAAAACAGCGGGAGGCCATCCTATTGCCCTTTGACCACAGAACATTGGCCGTCAATTTCAGGTTCATTTCCTGTCGATTCTACATGTTAAATTTTCACCGTTCGTTGACACCCAGCAGGTAACCGCTGACAGGTCGCGGCAACACACTGCTTTAAGACATTTGTCTTGCTTGTGTGTTTCCTCTCTGCGTCCTCTCTGTGTTTTGTGTTGTTTATGAGGAGGAGTTTGGAGACGCTGACCAAGCCCAACACAGACAGCGAATCAAAGGAGGAGGCTCTCTAGCCACCCATTATGACCATTATCATAATGGCTCAACCCTTGTGATGTCATAAGAAATCCACTTTGCACTGTTGGCCGCTAAATGTATTTATCTCTCTGATGGTCAAACATAAACATGCAGCGGTAGGGAATGCTAGCCTTACCGTTATTCTTTACTCACACAGACCATACAGTAACCTCACACAGACCATACAGTAACCTCACACAGACCATACAGCAACCTCACACAGACCATACAGCAACCTCACACAGACCATACAGTAACCTCACAAGGACCATACAGCAACCTCACACAGACCATACAGCAACCTCACACAGACCATACAGCAACCTCACACAGACCATACAGTAACCTCACACGGACCATACAGCAACCTCACACAGACCATACAGCAACTTCACACAGACCATACAGCAACCTCACACAGACCATACAGCAACCTCACACAGATCATACAGTAACCTCACACGGACCATACAGCAACCTCACACAGACCATACAGCAACTTCACACAGACCATACAGCAACCTCACACAGACCATACAGTAACCTCAAAACAGACCATACAGTAACCTCACACAGATCATACAGCAACCTCACACAGACCATACAGTAACCTCACAAAGACCATACAGTAACCTCACAAAGACCATACAGCAACCTCACACAGACCATACAGCAACCTCACACAGACCATACAGCAACCTCACACAGACCATACAGTAAACTCACACAGACCATACAGTAACCTCACAAAGACCATACAGTAACCTCACACAGACCATACAGCAACCTCACACAGACCATACAGCAACCTCACACAGACCATACAGTAAACTCACACAGACCATACAGTAACCTCACACAGACCATACAGTAACCTCACACAGACCATACAGCAACTTCACACAGACCATACAGCAACCTCACACAGACCATACAGCAACCTCACACAGACCATACAGCAACTTCACACAGACCATACAGCAACCTAACACAGACCATACAGTAACCTCAAAACAGACCATACAGTAACCTCACACAGATCATACAGCAACCTCACACAGACCATACAGTAACCTCACAAAGACCATACAGTAACCTCACAAAGACCATACAGCAACCTCACAGAGACCATACAGCAACCTCACACAGACCATACAGCAACCTCACACAGACCATACAGTAAACTCACACAGACCATACAGTAACCTCACAAAGACCATACAGTAACCTCACACAGACCATACAGCAACCTCACACAGACCATACAGCAACCTCACACAGACCATACAGTAAACTCACACAGACCATACAGTAACCTCACACAGACCATACAGTAACCTCACACAGACCATACAGCAACTTCACACAGACCATACAGCAACCTCACACAGACCATACAGCAACCTCACACAGACCATACAGTAAACTCACACAGACCATACAGTAACCTCAAACAGACCATACAGTAACCTCAAACAGACCATACAGCAACCTCACACGGACCGTACAGCAACCTCACACAGACCACAACCTCACACAGACCATACAGTAACCTCACACAGACCACAACCTCACACATACCATACAGCAACCTCACACAGACCATACAGTAACCTCACACAGACCATACAGTAACCTCAAACAGACCATACAGCAACCTCACACGGACCGTACAGCAACCTCACACAGACCACAACCTCACACAGACCATACAGTAACCTCACACGGACCGTACAGCAACCTCACACAGACCACAACCTCACACGGACCATACAGTAACCTCACACGGACCGTACAGCAACCTCACACAGACCACAACCTCACACAGACCATACAGTAACCTCACACAGACCACAACCTCACACATACCATACAGCAACCTCACACAGACCATACAGTAAACTCACACAGACCATACAGTAACCTCACACAGACCATACAGTAACCTCAAACAGACCATACAGCAACCTCACACGGACCGTACAGCAACCTCACACAGACCACAACCTCACACAGACCATACAGTAACCTCACACGGACCGTACAGCAACCTCACACAGACCACAACCTCACACGGACCATACAGTAACCTCACACGGACCATACAGCAACCTCACAAATACCATACAGTAACCTCATAAGGCCCATGTGATTAACTCTGGTCACAGGGGTCCATGTTGCATTCAGAATACCGTATTTGATGACATGATGGTAGAACACATAAGGTTGTGGTTTACATTACACACAGGGACCAACTGCCTTCCCTACTGGTTACAGAAACCCACAGCTATCAAATCAAATCAAATCAAATTTTGTTTGTCACATACACATGGTTAGCAGATGTTAATGCGAGTGTAGCGAAATGCTTGTGCTTCTAGTTCCGACAATGCAGTAATAACCAACAAGTAATCTAGCTAACAATTCCAAAACTACTACCTTATAGGGATAAAGAATATGTACATAAAGATATATGAATGAGTGATGGTACAGAGCGGCATAGGCAAGATGCAGTAGATGGTATTGAGTGCAGCATATCCATATGAGATGAGTATGTAAACAAAGTGGCATAGTTTAAAGTGGCTAGTGATACATGTATTACATAAAGATGCAGTAGATGATATAGAGTACAGTATATACGTATGAGATTAATAATGTAGGGTATGTAAACATATTAAGTAGCATTGTTTAAAGTGGCTAGTGATATATTTTACATCATTTCCCATCAATTCCCGTTATTAAAGTGGCTAGTGATATACAGTGCCTTGCGAAAGTATTCGGCCCCCTTGAACTTTGCGACCTTTTGCCTCATTTCAGGCTTCAAACATAAAGGTATAAAACTGTATTTTTTTGTGAAGAATCAACAACAAGTGGGACACAATCATGAAGTGGAACGACATTTATTGAATATTTCAAACTTTTTTAACAAATCAAAAACTGAAAAATTGGGCATGCAAAATTATTCAGCCCCTTTACTTTCAGTGCAGCAAACTCTCTCCAGAAGTTCAGTGAGGATCTCTGAATGATCCAATGTTGACCTAAATGACTAATGATGATAAATACAATCCACCTGTGTGTAATCAAGTCTCCGTATAAATGCACCTGCACTGTGATAGTCTCAGAGGTCCGTTAAAAGCGCAGAGAGCATCATGAAGAACAAGGAACACACCAGGCAGGTCCGAGATACTGTTGTGAAGAAGTTTAAAGCCGGATTTGGATACAAAAAGATTTCCCAAGCTTTAAACATCCCAAGGAGCACTGTGCAAGCGATAATATTGAAATGGAAGGAGTATCAGAACACTGCAAATCTACCAAGACCTGGCCGTCCCTCTAAACTTTCAGCTCATACAATGAGAAGACTGATCAGAGATGCAGCCAAGAGGCCCATGATCACTCTGGATGAACTGCAGAGATCTACAGCTGAGGTGGGAGACTCTGTCCATAGGACAACAATCAGTCGTATATTGCACAAATCTGGCCTTTATGGAAGAGTGGCAAGAAGAAAGCCATTTCTTAAAGATATCCATAAAAAGTGTTGTTTGCCACAAGCCACCTGGGAGACACACCAAACATGTGGAAGAAGGTGCTCTGGTCAGATAAAAACAAATTTGAACTTTTTGGCAACAATGCAAAATGTTATGTTTGGCGTAAAAGCAACACAGCTCATCACCCTGAACACCATCCCCACTGTCAAACATGGTGGTGGCAGCATCATGGTTTGGGCCTGCTTTTCTTCAGCAGGGACAGGGAAGATGGTTAAAATTGATGGGAAGATGGATGGAGCCAAATACAGGACCATTCTGGAAGAAAACCTGATGGAGTCTGCAAAAGACCTGAGACTGGGACGGAGATTTGTCTTCCAACAAGACAATGATCCAAAACATAAAGCAAAATCTACAATGGAATGGTTCAAAAATAAACATATCCAGGTGTTAGAATGGCCAAGTCAAAGTCCGAACCTGAATCCAATCGAGAATCTGTGGAAAGAACAGAAAACTGCTGTTCACAAATGCTCTCCATCCAACCTCACTGAGCTCAAGCTGTTTTGCAAGGAGGAATGGGAAAAAATTTCAGTCTCTCGATGTGCAAAACTGATAGAGACATACCCCAAGCGACTTACAGCTGTAATCGCAGCAAAAGGTGGCGCTACAAAGTATTAACTTAAGGGGGCTGAATAATTTTGCACGTCCAATTTTTCAGTTTTTGATTTGTTAAAAAAGTTTTAAATATCCAATAAATGTCGTTCCACTTCATGATTGTGTCCCACTTGTTGTTGATTCTTCACAAAAAAATACCGTTTTATATCTTTATGTTTGAAGCCTGAAATGTGGCAAAAGGTCGCAAAGTTCAATGGGGCCGAATACTTTCGCAAGGCACTGTATTTTACATCATTTCCCATCAATTCCCATTATTAAAGAAATTACAAGTGATCAACGCTCTTTTTACTCTCCTATACATACTTATTGTCCCATAGAACTGACACTTCTGCCATGTATTCACAGAAAGCTTCTTGTGGAGTGGATATGAAGTGGTTATCAGTAATATAATTTTATAAATCAAATCAAACTTTATTTGTCACACCCTTACGGAGAAATGCAGACTTACAAGCCCTTAACCAACAGTGCAGTTCAAGAAGAGTTAAGAAAATATTTACCAAATAAACTAAAGTAAAAAAAATAAAAAATATTGAGGCTATGACTGGGGTGTCTGGTGTGTTTTACTGCACATCTTTAAGGCAATGAACACCGGGTTAATAACATGTACAGTATTTTGTTATGATACAGTGCATCATTATTCAGTTCATAACTGCTCAGTTTCTCACACAAAATAGTCTATAGATTACCAAACGGACACATTTTGTTTTAGTTGCTGACTGTATTTTTCCGTTCTGTTGGTCTGTATTGTTCAATCTGTATTGTTCAATCTGTATTGTTCAACTTGAACCAACAGGGGGCTGTGTAACATAATACATTTGTATACTGCGCCTAAAGAACGTTTGACTACAATACAAAGTACTGAGATACAGTTTGTATTAAAACTCAGAGAAAAGTGTTGTCAGGAAAAAAAAGCTTTATTTTTCATAAATATACAGTACAACAGAGTCTTTCATGCACAACAGAGTATGTTATAGGAACAATATGTAACAACAGGAAAATGACAAAACAGAAATGAAGTTGAAAGTTCATTGCAGAAACAGACCGTTATAGCCACAAGTTAAAGACAGACATCCAAAACAAACAAAACGTTTGACTGATCCTTACACTTCTATCTACAATAAGGTTCAGACTGTGAAAGTGAACATGTACAGTACATTTGGTCAAGAATGGAAATGTAGTCGACCGAACATGTGAAATGTAAAACAACTGTTGATTGTAATTCTTTATATCAAAAGAGCGATACTGATATAGAGAAGGATAGCCTCTATGCCCCAGATTGATGACATCACTATCCAATCCTTCTTTATTTCATTCTGGAAGCAGGAAGCACAGAGCTAACCCCTAGACCATTTAACCCTCCATAAACTTCCTGAAAACAAAAACCGCCGTTCAAGAGGCGAGACAAAGGTTATACTCATGCACCTCTCCCAATGGAAATCAACCCCCTATCCCTAGGAACTTCTTAATTAATGCCTACAGATCCGAAACCAGGGGCTAAGTACAAGGAACATGGTGTACAGCCCATCTAGACTACCATGGGGCTAGGTAGAGCCATACCTTACTGCTTACACCTATCTGATTCATTGGAATCTACAAAGGGCCATCAAGAAGCATTCATGGGATAAACGCAAAAGAGATTGATTTGAGATTAAGTAACATACCCCTTAGTAACCATATCATTGCTTATAGACTATTGACACCCCCTTTAGTAACCGTATCCCTGGTGATAGCCGTCCTGGTAACCGTCGTAGCCGTGGTGATGGTACCCGTAGCCTCCGTACTCGTCTTCCGGGCAGCGCATGCCCAGTGACTGCTGGATGGCCATCTCCTGCCTGCGGAGCTGCATAGAGTCCACCAGGTCGTAGATAATGGCCATGGACCACATGGGGCTCGGGTACCACGACTTGACGTTGCCATCCTTTCCCACCAGCAGCATGGAGAAGTACTCTGGGCTGATCTGGAAGTAGTTGCGGATGTCTTTGACCAGGGTGGCCGAGAGGCCCTCACGATCCACCGTGGCACTGCCTGGAAGGAGGAGAGAGAGATGGATAAGAGTCAGTCAATATTCCTTGGTAGGATTGATGTCTTTGACTGAAGAGGCAGAGAGGCATATTTGCTCCACGGTCAAGCTGCCCGTCTCAAGAGAAAGAAGGAATTAGGCCAAGAGGCCCCAGCCCCACCTCTCTGCCCCACCTCTCTACCCCAGCCCCAACTCTCTGCCCCAGCCCCACCTCTCTGCCCCAGCCCCACCTCTCTGCCCCAGCCCCACCTCTCTGCCCCAGCTCTGCCCCAGCTCCACCTCTCTGCACCCAGCTCTCTGTCCCAGCTCTGCCCCAGCCCCACCTCTCTGCCCCAGCTCTGCCCCAGCTCTGCCCCAGCCCCACCTCTCTGCCCCAGCCCCACCTCTCTGCCACAACTCTGACCCAGCCCCACCTCTCTGCCCCAGCTCTCTGTCCCAGCTCTGCCCCAGCCCCACCTCTCTGCCCCACCTCTCTGCCACCAGCTCTCTGCCCCACCTCTCTGCCCCAGCCCTACCTCTCTGCCCCAGCTCTCTGCCCCAGCCCCACCTCTGCCCCACCTCTCTGTCCCAGCCCAAACCTCTCTGCCCCAGCCCCAGCTGTCTGCCCCAGCACCACCTCTCTGCCCCACCTCTCTGCCCCAGCCCCAGCTCTCTGCCCCAGCTCCAACTCTCTGTCCCACCTCTCTGCCCCAGCCCCAGCTCTCTGCCCCAGCCCCAGCTCTCTGCCCCAGCTCTCTGCCCCAGCTCTCTGCCCCAGCCCCAGCTCTCTGCCCCAGCTCAACCTCTCTGTCCCAACTCTCTGCCCCAGCCCCAGCTCTCTGCCCCAGCCCCACCTCTCTGCCACAGCCCCAGCCCCAGCTCTCTACCCTAGCCCCAGCTCTCTAACCAACCTCTCTGCCTAAGCCCCACCTCTCTGTCCCAGCTCTCTGCCACAGCTCTCTGCCCCAGCTTTCTGCCCCAGCTTTCTGCCCCAGTTCTCTACCCCACCTTTCTACACCATCTCTCTATCCCAGCTCTCTATCCCACCTCTCTGCCCCAGCTCTCTGCCCCACCTCTCTACCCCACCTCTCTGCCCCACCCCTCTGCCCCCCCTCTCTGTCCCAGCTCTCTACCCCAGCCCCACCTCTCTGCCCCAGCTATCTGTCCCACCTCTCTGCCCCAGCCCCAGCTCTCTGCCCCAGCCCCACCTCTCTGCCCCAGCTCTCTGCCCCAGCTCTCTGCCCCAGCACCAGCTCTCTACCCCAGCTCAACCTCTCTGTCCCACCTCTCTGCCCCAGCCCCAGCCCCAGCTCTCTGCCCCAACCCCACCTCTCTGCCCCAGCTCTCTGCCCCAGCCCCAGCCCCAGCTCTCTAACCAACCTCTCTGCCTGAGCCCCACCTCTCTGTCCCAGCTCTCTGCCACAGCTCTCTGCCCCAGCTTTCTGCCCCAGCTTTCTGCCCCAGTTCTCTACCCCACCTTTCTACAACATCTCTCTATCCCAGCTCTCTATCCCACCTCTCTGCCCCAGCTCTCTGCCCCACCTCTCTACCCCACCTCTCTACCCCACCTCTCTGCCCCCCTCTCTGCCCCAGCTCTCTGGCTCAGCTCTCTACCCCAGCCCCACCTCTCTGCCCCAGCTATCTGTCCCACCTCTCTACCCCAGCTCTCTGCCCCACCTCTCTGCCCCACCTCTCTGCCCCAGCTCTCTTACCCCACCTCTCTGCCCCAACTCTCTGTCCCAGCCCCACCTCTCTGCCCCAGCCCCAGCTCTCTGCCCCAGCTCTCTGCTCCAGCTCCAGCTCTCTGTCCAACCTCTATGCCCCAGCCCCACCTCTCTGTCCCAGCTCTCTACCCCAGCTCTCTACCCCAGCCCCAGCTCTCTACCCCACCTCTCTGCCCCACCTCTCTGTCCCAGCCCCACCTCTCTGCCCCAGCCCCAGCTCTCTGTCCCAGCTCTCTGCCCCAGCCCCAGCTCTCTGTCCCAGCTCTCTACCCCAGCCCCAGCTCTCTTTCTCAGCTCTCTGTCCCAGCTCTCTGCCCCAGCCCCACCTCTCTGCCCCACCTCTCTGTCCCAGCCCCACCTCTCTGCCCCAGCCCCAGCTCTCTGTCCCAGCTCTCTGTCCCAGCCCCAGCTATCTGTCCCAGCTCTCTGCTCCAGCCCCACCTCTCTGTCCCAGCTCTCTGCCCCAGCACCAACTCTCTGTCCCAACTCTCTGCACAAGCCCCAGATCTCTGCCCCAGCTCTCTGCCCCAGCCCCACCTCTCTGCCCCAGCTCTCTTCCCCAGCCCCAGCTCTCTGCCCCAGCCCCAGCTCTCTGCCCCAGCCCCACCTCTCTGCCCCAGCCCCACCTCTCTGCCCCAGCCCCAGCTCTCGGCCCCAGCCCCACCTCTCTGCCCCAGCTCTCTACCCCAGCCCCACCTCTCTGCCCCAGCTCTCTACCCCACCTCTCTGCCCCACCTCTCTGTCCCAGCCCCACCTATCTGCCCCACCTCTCTGCCCCAGCCCCAGCTCTCTGTCCCAGCTCTCTGTCCCAGCTCTCTGTCCCCAGCTCTCTACCCCAGCCCCAGCTCTCTTTCTCAGCTCTCTGTCCCAGCTCTCTACCCCAGCCCCAGCTCTCTGCCCCAGCCCCACCTCTCTGCCCCAGCTCTCTGCCCCAGCCCCAGCTCTCTGCCTAAGCCCCACCTCTCTGTCCCAGCTCTCTGCCACAGCTCTCTGCCCCAGCTTTCTGCCCCAGCTTTCTGGCCCAGCTTTCTGCCCCAGTTCTCTACCCCACCTTTCTACACGATTCTCTATCCCATCTCCTTATCCCACCTCTCTGCCCCAGCTCTCTGCCCCACCTCTCTACCCCACCTCTCTGCCCCACCTCTCTGCCCCCCTCTCTGCCCCAGCTCTCTGCCTCAGCTCTCTACCCCAGCCCCACCTCTCTGCCCCAGCTATCTGTCCCAACTCTCTGCCCCACCTCTCTGCCCCACCTCTCTGCCCCAGCTCTCTTACCCCACCTCTCTGCCCCAACTCTCTGTCCCAGCCCCACCTCTCTACCACAGCCCCAGCTCTCTGCCCCAGCTCTCTGCCCCAGCCCCAGCTCTCTGTCCAACCTCTATGCCCCAGCCCCACCTCTCTGTCCCAGCTCTCTGCCCCAGCTCTCTACCCCAGCTCTCTACCCCAGCCCCAGCTCTCTGCCCCAGCTCTCTACCCCAGCCCCAGCTCTATACCCCACCTCTCTGCCCCACCTCTCTGTCCCAGCCTCACCTCTCTGCCTCAGCCCCAGCTCTCTGTCCCAGCTCTCTGCCCCAGCCCCAGCTCTCTGTCCCAGCTCTCTACCCCAGCCCCAGCTCTCTTTCTCAGCTCTCTGTCCCAGCTCTCTGCCCCAGCCCCACCTCTCTGCCCCACCTCTCTGCCCCAGCCCCAGCTCTCTGTCCCAGCTCTCTGTCCCAGCCCCAGCTATATGTCCCAGCTCTCTGCCCCAGCCCCACCTCTCTGTCCCAACTCTCTGCCCCAGCACCAACTCTCTGTCCCAGCTCTCTGCCCCAGCCCCAGATCTCTGTCCCAGCTCTCTGCACCAGCCCCAGCTCTCTGCCCCAGCTCTCTGCCCCAGCCCCACCTCTCTGCCCCAGCTCTCTTCCCCAGCCCCAGCTCTCTGTCCCAGCTCTCTGTCCCAGCCCCAGCTATCTGTCCCAGCTCTCTGCCCCAGCCCCACCTCTCTGTCCCAACTCTCTGCCCCAGCCCCAGCTCTCTGCCCCTGCCCCACCTCTCTGCCCCAGCTCTCTGCCCCAGCCCCAGCTCTCTACCCCACCTCTCTGCCCCACCTCTCTGTCCCAGCACCACCTATCTGCCCCACCTCTCTGTCCCAGCCCCACCTCTCTGCCCCAGCCCCAGCTCTCTGTCCCAGCTATCTGCACCAGCCCCAGCTCTCTGTCCCAGCTCTCTACCCCAGCCCCAGCTCTCTTTCTCAGCTCTCTGTCCCAGCTCTCTGCCCCAGCCCCACCTCTCTGCCCCACCTCTCTGTCCCAGCCCCACCTCTCTGCCCCAGCCCCAGCTCTCTGTCCCAGCTCTCTGTCCCAGCCCCAGCTATCTGTCCCAGCTCTCTGCTCCAGCCCCACCTCTCTGTCCCAGCTCTCTGCCCCAGCACCAACTCTCTGTCTCAGCTCTCTGCCCCAGCCCCAGATCTCTGTCCCAGCTCTCTGCACCAGCCCCAGCTCTCTGCCCCAGCTCTCTGCCCCAGCCCCACATCTCTGCCCCAGCTCTCTTCCCCAGCCCCAGCTCTCTGCCCCAGCCCCAGCTCTCTGCCCCAGCCCCACCTCTCTGCCACAGCTCTCTGCCCCAGCCCCACCTCTCTGCCCCAGCTCTCTACCCCAGACCCACCTCTCTGCCCCACCTCTCTGTCCCAGCCCCACCTCTCTGCCCCACCTCTCTGCCCCAGCCCCAGCTCTCTGTCCCACCTCTCTGTCCCAGCCCCACCTCTCTGCCCCACCTCTCTGCGCCAGCCCCAGCTCTCTACCCCACCTCTCTGCCCCACCTCTCTGTCCCAGCCCCACCTATCTGCCCCACCTCTCTGCCCCAGCCCCAGCTCTCTGTCCCAGCTCTCTGCCCCAGCTCTCTGTCCCAGCTCTCTGTCCCAGCTCTCTACCCCAGCCCCAGCCCTCTTTCTCAGCTCTCTGTCCCAGCTCTCTTACCCCACCTCTCTGCCCCAACTTTCTGTCCCAGCCCCACCTCTCTTCCCCAGCCCCAGCTCTCTGCCCCAGCTCTCTGCCCCAGCCCCAGCTCTCTGCCCCAGCTCTCTGTCCCAGCTCTCTGTCCCAGCTCTCTGCCCCAGCCCCACCTCTCTGCCCCACCTCTCTGCCACCAGCTCTCTGCCCCACCTCTCTGCCCCAGCCCTACCTCTCTGCCCCAGCTCTCTGCCCCAGCCCCACCTCTGCCCCAGCCCCAGCTCTCTGTCCCAGCTCTCTGTCCCCAGCTCTCTACCCCAGCCCCAGCTCTCTTTCTCAGCTCTCTGTCCCAGCTCTCTACCCCAGCCCCAGCTCTCTGCCCCAGCCCCACCTCTCTGCCCCAGCTCTCTGCCCCAGCCCCAGCTCTCTGCCTAAGCCCCACCTCTCTGTCCCAGCTCTCTGCCACAGCTCTCTGCCCCAGCTTTCTGCCCCAGCTTTCTGGCCCAGCTTTCTGCCCCAGTTCTCTACCCCACCTTTCTACACCATTCTCTATCCCATCTCCTTATCCCACCTCTCTGCCCCAGCTCTCTGCCCCACCTCTCTACCCCACCTCTCTGCCCCACCTCTCTGCCCCCCTCTCTGCCCCAGCTCTCTGCCTCAGCTCTCTACCCCAGCCCCACCTCTCTGCCCCAGCTATCTGTCCCAACTCTCTGCCCCACCTCTCTGCCCCACCTCTCTGCCCCAGCTCTCTTACCCCACCTCTCTGCCCCAACTCTCTGTCCCAGCCCCACCTCTCTACCACAGCCCCAGCTCTCTGCCCCAGCTCTCTGCCCCAGCCCCAGCTCTCTGTCCAACCTCTATGCCCCAGCCCCACCTCTCTGTCCCAGCTCTCTGCCCCAGCTCTCTACCCCAGCTCTCTACCCCAGCCCCAGCTCTCTGCCCCAGCTCTCTACCCCAGCCCCAGCTCTATACCCCACCTCTCTGCCCCACCTCTCTGTCCCAGCCTCACCTCTCTGCCTCAGCCCCAGCTCTCTGTCCCAGCTCTCTGCCCCAGCCCCAGCTCTCTGTCCCAGCTCTCTACCCCAGCCCCAGCTCTCTTTCTCAGCTCTCTGTCCCAGCTCTCTGCCCCAGCCCCACCTCTCTGCCCCACCTCTCTGCCCCAGCCCCAGCTCTCTGTCCCAGCTCTCTGTCCCAGCCCCAGCTATATGTCCCAGCTCTCTGCCCCAGCCCCACCTCTCTGTCCCAACTCTCTGCCCCAGCACCAACTCTCTGTCCCAGCTCTCTGCCCCAGCCCCAGATCTCTGTCCCAGCTCTCTGCACCAGCCCCAGCTCTCTGCCCCAGCTCTCTGCCCCAGCCCCACCTCTCTGCCCCAGCTCTCTTCCCCAGCCCCAGCTCTCTGTCCCAGCTCTCTGTCCCAGCCCCAGCTATCTGTCCCAGCTCTCTGCCCCAGCCCCACCTCTCTGTCCCAACTCTCTGCCCCAGCCCCAGCTCTCTGCCCCTGCCCCACCTCTCTGCCCCAGCTCTCTGCCCCAGCCCCAGCTCTCTACCCCACCTCTCTGCCCCACCTCTCTGTCCCAGCCCCACCTATCTGCCCCACCTCTCTGCCCCAGCCCCAGCTCTCTGTCCCAGCTCTCTGCCCCAGCTCTCTGTCCCAGCTCTCTGTCCCAGCTCTCTACCCCAGCCCCAGCCCTCTTTCTCAGCTCTCTGTCCCAGCTCTCTTACCCCACCTCTCTGCCCCAACTCTCTGTCCCAGCCCCACCTCTCTTCCCCAGCCCCAGCTCTCTGCCCCAGCTCTCTGCCCCAGCCCCAGCTCTCTGTCCCAGCTCTCTGTCCCAGCTCTCTGTCCCAGCTCTCTGTCCCAGCTCTCTACCCCAGCCCCAGCTCTCTTTCTCAGCTCTCTGTCCCAGCTCTCTACCCCAGCCCCAGCTCTCTGCCCCAGCCCCACCTCTCTGCCCCAGCTCTCTGCCCCAGCCCCAGCTCTCTGCCCCAGCCCCACCTCTCTGCCCCAGCTCTCTACCCCAGCCCCACCTCTCTGCCCCAGCTCTCTACCCCACCTCTCTGCCCCACCTCTCTGTCCCAGCCCCAAATATGTGCCCCACCTCTCTGCCCCAGCCCCAGCTCTCTGTCCAACCTCTCTGCCCCAGCCCCAGCTCTCTGTCCCAGCTCTCTACCCCAGCCCCAGCTCTCTTTCTCAGCTCTCTGTCCCAGCTCTCTGCCCCAGCCCCACCTCTCTGCCCCACCTCTCTGTCCCAGCCCCACCTCTCTGCCCCACCCCCGGCTCTCTGTCCCAGCTCTCTGTCCCAGCCCCAGCTATCTGTCCCAGCTCTCTGCCCCAGCCCCACCTCTCTGTCCCAGCTCTCTGCACCAGCACCAACTCTCTGTCTCAGCTCTCTGCCCCAGCCCCAGATCTCTGTCCCAGCTCTCTGCACCAGCCCCAGCTCTCTGCCCCAGCTCTCTGCCCCAGCCCCACCTCTCTGCCCCAGCTCTCTTCCCCAGCCCCAGCTCTCTGCCCCAGCCCCAGCTCTCTGCCCCAGCCCCACCTCTCTGCCACAGCTCTCTGCCCCAGCCCCACCTCTCTGCCCCAGCTCTCTACCCCAGACCCACCTCTCTGCCCCACCTCTCTGTCCCAGCCCCACCTCTCTGCCCCACCTCTCTGCCCCAGCCCCAGCTCTCTGTCCCACCTCTCTGTCCCAGCCCCACCTCTCTGCCCCACCTCTCTGCGCCAGCCCCAGCTCTCTACCCCACCTCTCTGCCCCACCTCTCTGTCCCAGCCCCACCTATCTGCCCCACCTCTCTGCCCCAGCCCCAGCTCTCTGTCCCAGCTCTCTGCCCCAGCTCTCTGTCCCAGCTCTCTGTCCCAGCTCTCTACCCCAGCCCCAGCCCTCTTTCTCAGCTCTCTGCCCCAGCTCTCTGCCCCAGCCCCAGCTCTCTGCCCCAGCTCTCTGTCCCAGCTCTCTGTCCCAGCTCTCTACCCCAGCCCCAGCTCTCTTTCTCAGCTCTCTGTCCCAGCTCTCTACCCCAGCCCCAGCTCTCTGCCCCAGCCCCACCTCTCTGCCCCAGCTCTCTGCCCCAGCCCCAGCTCTCTGCCCCAGCCCCAACTCTCTGCCCCAGCTCTCTACCCCAGCCCCACCTCTCTGCCCCAACTCTCTACCCCACCTCTCTGCCCCACCTCTCTGTCCCAGCCCCACCTATGTGCCCCACCTCTCTGCCCCAGCCCCAGCTCTCTGTCCCACCTCTCTGCCCCAGCCCCAGCTCTCTGTCCCAGCTCTCTACCCCAGCCCCAGCTCTCTTTCTCAGCTCTCTGTCCCAGCTCTCTGCCCCAGCCCCACCTCTCTGCCCCACCTCTCTGTCCCAGCCCCACCTCTCTGCCCCAGCCCCAGCTCTCTGTCCCAGCTCTCTGTCCCAGCCCCAGCTATCTGTCCCAGCTCTCTGCCCCAGCCCCACCTCTCTGTCCCAGCTCTCTGCCCCAGCACCAACTCTCTGTCTCAGCTCTCTGCCCCAGCCCCAGATCTCTGTCCCAGCTCTCTGCACCAGCCCCAGCTCTCTGCCCCAGCTCTCTGCCCCAGCCCCACCTCTCTGCCCCAGCTCTCTTCCCCAGCCCCAGCTCTCTGCCCCAGCCCCAGCTCTCTGCCCCAGCCCCACCTCTCTGCCCCAGCTCTCTGCCCCAGCCCCACCTCTCTGCCCCAGCCCCAGCTCTCTACCCCAGCCCCAGCTCTCTTTCTCAGCTCTCTGTCCCAGCTCTCTGCCCCAGCCCCACCTCTCTACCCCACCTCTCTGCCCCACCTCTCTGCCCCCCTCTCTGCCCCAGCTCTCTGCCCCAGCCCCACCTCTCTGTCCCAGCTCTCTACCCCAGCACCAACTCTCTGTCTCAGCTCTCTGCCCCAGCCCCAGATCTCTGTCCCAGCTCTCTGCACCAGCCCCAGCTCTCTGCCCCAGCTCTCTGCCCCAGCCCCACCTCTCTGCCCCAGCTCTCTTCCCCAGCCCCAGCTCTCTGCCCCAGCCCCAGCTCTCTGCCCCAGCCCCACCTCTCTGCCCCAGCTCTCTGCCCCAGCCCCACCTCTCTGCCCCAGCCCCAGCTCTCTACCCCAGCCCCAGCTCTCTTTCTCAGCTCTCTGTCCCAGCTCTCTGCCCCAGCCCCACCTCTCTACCCCACCTCTCTGCCCCACCTCTCTGCCCCCCTCTCTGCCCCAGCTCTCTGCCTCAGCTCTCTACCCCAGCCCCACCTCTCTGCCCCAGCTATCTGTCCCAACTCTCTGCCCCACCTCTCTGCCCCACCTCTCTGCCCCAGCTCTCTTACCCCACCTCTCTGCCCCAACTCTCTGTCCCAGCCCCACCTCTCTACCACAGCCCCAGCTCTCTGCCCCAGCTCTCTGCCCCAGCCCCAGCTCTCTGTCCAACCTCTATGCCCCAGCCCCACCTCTCTGTCCCAGCTCTCTGCCCCAGCTCTCTACCCCAGCTCTCTACCCCAGCCCCAGCTCTCTGCCCCAGCTCTCTACCCCAGCCCCAGCTCTATACCCCACCTCTCTGCCCCAGCTCTCTGTCCCAGCTCTCTACCCCAGCCCCAGCTCTCTTTCTCAGCTCTCTGTCCCAGCTCTCTGCCCCAGCCCCACCTCTCTGCCCCACCTCTCTGCCCCAGCCCCAGCTCTCTGTCCCAGCTCTCTGTCCCAGCCCCAGCTATATGTCCCAGCTCTCTGCCCCAGCCCCACCTCTCTGTCCCAACTCTCTGCCCCAGCACCAACTCTCTGTCCCAGCTCTCTGCCCCAGCCCCAGATCTCTGTCCCAGCTCTCTGCACCAGCCCCAGCTCTCTGCCCCAGCTCTCTGCCCCAGCCCCACCTCTCTGCCCCAGCTCTCTTCCCCAGCCCCAGCTCTCTGTCCCAGCTCTCTGTCCCAGCCCCAGCTATCTGTCCCAGCTCTCTGCCCCAGCCCCACATCTCTGTCCCAACTCTCTGCCCCAGCCCCAGCTCTCTGCCCCTGCCCCACCTCTCTGCCCCAGCTCTCTGCCCCAGCCCCAGCTCTCTACCCCACCTCTCTGCCCCACCTCTCTGTCCCAGCCCCACCTCTCTGCCCCAGCCCCAGCTCTCTGTCCCAGCTCTCTGCCCCAGCTCTCTGTCCCAGCTCTCTGTCCCAGCTCTCTACCCCAGCCCCAGCCCTCTTTCTCAGCTCTCTGTCCCAGCTCTCTTACCCCACCTCTCTGCCCCAACTCTCTGTCCCAGCCCCACCTCTCTTCCCCAGCCCCACCTCTCTGCCCCAGCTCTCTGCCCCAGCCCCAGCTCTCTGCCCCAGCTCTCTGTCCCAGCTCTCTGTCCCAGCTCTCTGTCCCAGCTCTCTACCCCAGCCCCAGCTCTCTTTCTCAGCTCTCTGTCCCAGCTCTCTACCCCAGCCCCAGCTCTCTGCCCCAGCCCCACCTCTCTGCCCCAGCTCTCTGCCCCAGCCCCAGCTCTCTGCCCCAGCCCCACCTCTCTGCCCCAGCTCTCTACCCCAGCCCCACCTCTCTGCCCCAGCTCTCTACCCCACCTCTCTGCCCCACCTCTCTGTCCCAGCCCCAAATATGTGCCCCACCTCTCTGCCCCAGCCCCAGCTCTCTGTCCAACCTCTCTGCCCCAGCCCCAGCTCTCTGTCCCAGCTCTCTACCCCAGCCCCAGCTCTCTTTCTCAGCTCTCTGTCCCAGCTCTCTGCCCCAGCCCCACCTCTCTGCCCCACCTCTCTGTCCCAGCCCCACCTCTCTGCCCCACCCCCGGCTCTCTGTCCCAGCTCTCTGTCCCAGCCCCAGCTATCTGTCCCAGCTCTCTGCCCCAGCCCCACCTCTCTGTCCCAGCTCTCTGCCCCAGCACCAACTCTCTGTCTCAGCTCTCTGCCCCAGCCCCAGATCTCTGTCCCAGCTCTCTGCACCAGCCCCAGCTCTCTGCCCCAGCTCTCTGCCCCAGCCCCACCTCTCTGCCCCAGCTCTCTTCCCCAGCCCCAGCTCTCTGCCCCAGCCCCAGCTCTCTGCCCCAGCCCCACCTCTCTGCCACAGCTCTCTGCCCCAGCCCCACCTCTCTGCCCCAGCTCTCTACCCCAGACCCACCTCTCTGCCCCACCTCTCTGTCCCAGCCCCACCTCTCTGCCCCACCTCTCTGCCCCAGCCCCAGCTCTCTGTCCCACCTCTCTGTCCCAGCCCCACCTCTCTGCCCCACCTCTCTGCGCCAGCCCCAGCTCTCTACCCCACCTCTCTGCCCCACCTCTCTGTCCCAGCCCCACCTATCTGCCCCACCTCTCTGCCCCAGCCCCAGCTCTCTGTCCCAGCTCTCTGCCCCAGCTCTCTGTCCCAGCTCTCTGTCCCAGCTTGGGGCGGCAGGGTAGCCTAGTGGTTAGAGCGTTGGACTAATAACCGGAAGGTTGCGAGTTCAAACCCCCGAGCTGACAAGGTACAAATCTGTCGTTCTGCCCCTGAACAGGCAGTTAACCCACTGTTCCCAGGCCGTCATTGAAAATAAGAATTTGTTCTTAACTGACTTGCCTGGTTAAATAAAGGTAAAATAAAAAAATAAATAAAAAAGCTCTCTACCCCAGCCCCAGCCCTCTTTCTCAGCTCTCTGTCCCAGCTCTCTTACCCCACCTCTCTGCCCCAACTTTCTGTCCCAGCCCCACCTCTCTTCCCCAGCCCCAGCTCTCTGCCCCAGCTCTCTGCCCCAGCCCCAGCTCTCTGCCCCAGCTCTCTGTCCCAGCTCTCTGTCCCAGCTCTCTACCCCAGCCCCAGCTCTCTTTCTCAGCTCTCTGTCCCAGCTCTCTACCCCAGCCCCAGCTCTCTGCCCCAGCCCCACCTCTCTGCCCCAGCTCTCTGCCCCAGCCCCAGCTCTCTGCCCCAGCCCCAACTCTCTGCCCCAGCTCTCTACCCCAGCCCCACCTCTCTGCCCCAGCTCTCTACCCCACCTCTCTGCCCCACCTCTCTGTCCCAGCCCCACCTATGTGCCCCACCTCTCTGCCCCAGCCCCAGCTCTCTGTCCCACCTCTCTGCCCCAGCCCCAGCTCTCTGTCCCAGCTCTCTACCCCAGCCCCAGCTCTCTTTCTCAGCTCTCTGTCCCAGCTCTCTGCCCCAGCCCCACCTCTCTGCCCCACCTCTCTGTCCCAGCCCCACCTCTCTGCCCCAGCCCCAGCTCTCTGTCCCAGCTCTCTGTCCCAGCCCCAGCTATCTGTCCCAGCTCTCTGCCCCAGCCCCACCTCTCTGTCCCAGCTCTCTGCCCCAGCACCAACTCTCTGTCTCAGCTCTCTGCCCCAGCCCCAGATCTCTGTCCCAGCTCTCTGCACCAGCCCCAGCTCTCTGCCCCAGCTCTCTGCCCCAGCCCCACCTCTCTGCCCCAGCTCTCTTCCCCAGCCCCAGCTCTCTGCCCCAGCCCCAGCTCTCTGCCCCAGCCCCACCTCTCTGCCCCAGCTCTCTGCCCCAGCCCCACCTCTCTGCCCCAGCCCCAGCTCTCTACCCCAGCCCCAGCTCTCTTTCTCAGCTCTCTGTCCCAGCTCTCTGCCCCAGCCCCAGCTCTCTGTCCCAGCTCTCTGTCCCAGCCCCAGCTCTCTGTCCCAGCTCTCTGCCCCAGCCCCACCTCTCTGTCCCAGCTCTCTGCCCCAGCCCCACCTCTCTCTCCCAGCTCTCTGCCCCAGCCCCAGATCTCTGCCCCAGCCCCAGCTCTCTGCCCCAGCCCCACCTCTCTGCCCCAGCTCTCTGCCCCAGCCCCAGCTCTCTGCCCCAGCCCCAGCTCTCTTCCCCAGCTCTCTGCCCCAGACCCAGCTCTCTGCCCCAGCCCCACCTCTCTGTCCCACATCTCTGCCCCAGATCTCTTCCCCTGCAAAGCTACCACTTCATTCAAGGAAAGCTCCCCAAAGAGCTCATATGAATGCTATTTGGATGGCCAGAGAAATTAAAGGGAGGGTTTACATATTTCCTCCCTAACACCCCTACCACAGCAAATGTCTGTGTGCTTATGCAGCTGTGAGGGGTGTATGGATGGAGGGCTGTATGTGTTTGTGTTGATGGTGTGGTGTAGGCAGCAGCACCAACATGTTTTTGAGGTTGAGCCCCATACCACAGAGGAAAGATCAAAAAAGTGTATCTGGTAGCATGGAGAGAATAAATAAACAAGGCTGGGCAATAGGGACGTGGACCGGGGGAGACAGCAGGAGTTAGGGCTGAGGCTGGGCTATAGGGACGTGGACCAGGGGAGACAGCAGGAGTTAGGGCTGAGGCTGGGCTATAGGGACACGGACTGGGGGAGACAGCAGGAGCTAGGGCTGAGGCTAGGCTATAGGGACGTGGACCGTGGGAGACAGCAGGAGCTAGGGCTGAGGCTGGGCTATAGGGTCGTGGACCGGGGGAGACAGCAGGAGTTAGGGCTGAGGCTGGGCTATAGGGACACGGACTGGGGGAGACAGCAGGAGCTAGGGCTGAGGCTGGGCTATAGGGACGTGGACCGGGGGAGACAGCAGGAGTTAGGGCTGAGGCTGGGCTATAGGGACACGGACTGGGGGAGACAGCAGGAGCTAGGGCTGAGGCTGGGCTATAGGGACAAGGACTTAGGGAGACAGCAGGAGCTAGGGCTGAGGCTGGGCTATAGGGACGTGGACTGGGGGAGACAGCAGGAGTTAGGGCTGAGGCTGGGCTATAGGGACTTGGACCGGGGGAGACAGGAGGAGTTAAGGCTGAGGCTGGGCTATAGGGACGTGGACCGGGGGAGACAGCAGGAGTTAGGGCTGAGGCTGGGCTATAGGGACTTGGACCGGGGGAGACAGCAGGAGTTAGGGCTGAGGCTGGGCTATAGGGACGTGGACCGGGGGAGACAGCAGGAGTTAGGGCTGAGGCTGGGCTATATGAACGTGGACCGGGGGAGACAGCAGGAGTTAAGGCTGGGCTATAGGGACAAGGACTTAGGGAGACAGCAGGAGTTAGGGCTGAGGCTGGGCTATAGGGACGTGGACTGGGGGAGACAGCAGGAGTTAAGGCTGGGCTATAGGGACGTGGACCGGGGGAGACAGCAGGCGTTAGGGCTGAGGCTGGGCTATAGGGACGTGGACCGGGGGAGACAGCAGGAGTTAGGGCTGAGGCTGGGCTATATGGACGTGGACCGGGGGAGACAGCAGGAGTTAAGCATGAGGCTGGGCTATAGGGACTTGGACCGGGGGAGACAGCAGGAGTTAGGGCTGAGGCTGGGCTATAGGGACGTGGACCGGGGGAGACAGCAGGAGTTAGGGCTGAGGCTGGGCTATAGGGACTTGGACCGGGGGAGACAGCAGGAGTTAGGGCTGAGGCTGGGCTATAGGGACGTGGACCGGGGGAGACAGCAGGAGTTAGGGCTGAGGCTGGGCTATAGGGACATGGACTGGGGGAGACAGCAGGAGTTAGGGCTGAGGCTGGGCTATTGGGACTTGGACCGGGGGAGACAGCAGGAGTTATGGCTGAGGCTGGGCTATATGAACGTGGACCGGGGGAGACAGCAGGAGTTAAGGCTGGGCTATAGGGACTTGGACCGGGGGAGACAGCAGGAGTTAGGGCTGAGGCTGGGCTATATGAACGTGGACCGGGGGAGACAGCAGGAGTTAAGGCTGGGCTATAGGGACTTGGACCGGGGGAGACAGCAGGAGTTAGGGCTGAGGCTGGGCTATATGAACGTGGACCGGGGGAGACAGCAGGAGTTAAGGCTGGGCTATAGGGACTTGGACCGGGGGAAACAGCAGGAGTTAGGGCTGAGGCTGGGCTATAGGGACGTGGACCGGGGGAGACAGCAGGAGTTAGGGCTGAGCTACTGCGACAAGGACTGGGGGAGACAACAGGAGTTAGGGCTGAGGCTGGGCTATAGGAACAAGGACTGGGGGAGACAGCAGGAGTTAAGGCTGGGCTATAGGGACTTGGACTAGGGGAGACAGCAGGAGTTAGGGCTGAGGCTGGGCTATAGGGACTTGGACTCGGGGGAGACAGCAGGAGTTAGGGCTGAGGCTGTGCTATAGGGACTTGGACTCGGGGGAGACAGCAGGAGTTATGGCTGAGGCTGGGCTATAGGGTCGTGGACCGGGGGAGACAGCTGGGAGCTGGGCTATAGTCTTGGACTGGGGGAGACAGCAGGAATTTGGGCTAAAGTTGAGCTACCTGCGTGCTGTGACAATTAAACAACATCAGACATTCAACAGCATGGGTGTATTAACTGAAGAACAAAACATAACACAGCCCATTTACCCTCCATGTGTTTCCTGTTTTGTTTCATCTTCACAGCCATTTCCTGTATGAAGTATGATACACATAGGCGCTGTGGAGACAACAGGGTTCTCACCGTTGATTGGATAGAGCTCTAGTACTCCTCCCTGATCCACTGCCTCCATGCCGACCAGCTTCAGGATGGAGATGTGTCTCAGGCCTGGGTCACCATGGAAACCACCACCATACAGACAAACCCACAATAGAGAGGCCGTAGAAGCACATTAGAACAACAAAAACACCCAACAACAACAACATACAACGTAAAGTCAAACGCCTCCTACTGAGCATCTAAGTCAGGGTTCTTCAACCTGTAAACAATAAGGAAGGGAGGCGTTGATTGGTTAGATTGTAGATTGAAGGTGTTCCTTAGCAAGAGAAAAACCTGTAGCGCCACTGAGTGTGCAGGGTTTTGATCCAACCCCCTGCAATAACACACACCTGATTCAGCTAAGTAACGGCCCAGAGAGAAGACCTTGATCTCCAGGATCAGAGTCGGAGCCTCCCCCCAAAACGGATATAATTCAACCACTTGTTTCATATTCATCTCTAAACGTATTTATTCAATAAGTGGATGCGGCTGTTCCTGATTAGAACCATCTGTGAGTTAGTCGTGATAATAGCGAGGGAATGTGAAGGACTTGTGTCCTGCTGAGCCAGACAGATGGTTGTTCTGAAGACAGAAAAACCACAGTAACCACATGAAAACACTGCTCTCTAAGGTGAGAGCCAAGAGCTGAATACCGCGGTACGAACCCAAAGCAGAGTCAGCAGCTAGGAGAAGCCTTGTTTATCAGAGAAGCCAGGTTTGAACACACACACACCTAGCCAAGAGAAACAGAGGAGGGGATCACAGTCTTTGATCTGAGACTACAGAACTGGTAGATGAGTAGGGAGTTACACGTCCATGAACCTTTTCTGAGGAGTATATGTTGTGTGTGTGTGTGTGTGTGTGTGTGGTTGTGTGTGTGTGTGTGTGTGTGTGTGGTTGTGTGTGTGTGTGTGTGTGTGTGTGTGTGTGTGTGTGTGTGTGTGTGTGTGTGTGTGTGTGTGTGTGTGTGTGTGTGTGCGTGAGTGAGTGAGAAGCAGTTATCATGGTCCTCCTCAGTTTCAGCGGCAGCAACACATGTATCATGACTACCTCAGCGTGTTTACCTATCAAGCTAAAATCTAAAAGATGAATTGAGAGCCTGAGTGTTGTTGACCGTGTTCCTCCAGATGAGGTATTTTCTGAATGGAGGCTGTTGTAAATCTAATATGATTTACACCTGCTGGGAACCACAGGGTGCTGTGTGTGTGTGTGTGTGTGTGTGTGTGTGTGTGTGTGTGTGTGTGTGTGTGTGTGTGTGTGTGTGTGTGTGTGTGTGTGTGTGTGTGTGTGTGCTGATTTACATTTGTTGTGTGTGTACCAGAGGTTGGCACAAAAAGTCCCAGACTGGTAAAACTCCTGACCCTATACGGACATGATTCATTTGTTGTTAAAAGGTTTAATATTGGTAATGGTGGAACCAGAGCAGGTCACATGGTTTAAAAAATCAAACTCCTGGAAAAACTCCTGACCCTGGGAAGGATGAAAATCCTGTTACAGCTACAGCCACCTTGTTCTTGTTCACATAAATTATATTTTAAGGAAGGACTAGGGGGTTTCCTATACACAAACACAGAGAAAGCAAAATGATTGCACAGTAAAATGGCTGAGCTTGCTTTATTCAGGTTTGCATCGTGTAGTCCCGCCCTATGCAACCGTAGGCCTTAATTAAAAATGAACTCAGTCTATGTCAGCTATTGTGTTTATTGATCAATTCCAGTGTCAATATATTTCAGTAAATATATATATTTTTTTTAAATCAAGAGTGGTTTGAAAAGCGTGTCCTCGCTACAAGTTTTCCAGAGGCCATGGTGAGACCACTGGATGATCTACACAGAGCCCAGATGATACTGCTGGCAGCACGCTGCTAGTGGATAGCTCTGATTTGACAACTGCCCAGTTTGTGTGTGTGCCTGTGTGCGTGTGAGCAGTTTATGGCCTGCTTCAGAAACAACGTGTCTTCCTGTTGATCTGAAAGTATAAGATAAATATGGTAAATATGGTAATAACTCAATGATTCCTTCTCATCCTCACCCAGGTTGCAGGCTTGGCTGGTCAGGGCGTGAAGCTGCTGCTGATAGGCCCATTCCTCATCGTTGGGGGCGGAGATTACAAACAGGCGACGCCTCCAACGGAACCTGAGAACTCAAA
Source organism: Oncorhynchus mykiss (assembly GCF_013265735.2). Classification (NCBI taxonomy): domain Eukaryota; kingdom Metazoa; phylum Chordata; class Actinopteri; order Salmoniformes; family Salmonidae; genus Oncorhynchus; species Oncorhynchus mykiss. Next base: position 75,112,591 of record NC_048567.1, on the reverse strand, counting down.
GACGGAACGAGGATGAGATGCAGTAGGATTAAACTATACGGTGATGTCATCAATCTCACGTATTTAAAGATCCTACAAGGCTCTTCCTCAAGACTTGAACAAGTCACTTCCTGTATAAACACTGTGAGTCAATGTCATTAGAACCAACAACCAACCCACTGGGTACTGACATCGTTTCAACGTCTAGTTTAGATTTACATCTGGTTGAGTTGTCAACTAACGTGAATTCAACAAAACATGTCACCATGTCATTGAATTTCGGTAACAAGTTATGTGAGAAAAAAGACATTTCTTTACGTTGATGACTCTACAATCAGTTTTCCACGTTGATTCATCGTCATCACATATAACTTTTTTTTTATTTTGAAATGATGTGGAACACAGTTGACTCAACCAGTTTTTGCCCAGTGGGAAGTCATTTCCTGTCTGAACACTGTGGGTCACGGTCATTAGACTGGAATTTAGTCTCCATGGCAACAAACCACAGTCAATCTGGTTAAAACATTTCAGTTAAATACAATATGCAGCACCAGTCAAAAGTTTGGACACACCTACTCATTCAAGGGATTTTCTTCATTTTTACTATTTTCTACATTGTAGAATAATAGTGATGACATCAAAACTATGAAATAACACATATGGAATCAAATAGTAATCAAAAAAGTGTTAATTAAACAAATCAAAATATATATGAGATTTGAAATTCTTCAAAGTAGCCACCCTTTTGTCTTGATAACAGCTTTGCATACCCTTGGCATTCTCTCAACCAGCTTCATGAGGTAGCCACCTGGAAGACATTTCAATGAACAGGTGTGCCTTGTTAAAGTTAATTTGTGGAATTTCTTTCCTTCTTAACAGTGTGTGAGCCAATCAGTTGTGTTGTGACAATGTAGGGTGTTATAGGTGTGTCCAAACATTTGACTGGTACTGTACATATTTAAAAGTGTGTGGACCCCTTTCAAATTAGTGGATTCGGCTACTCCAGCCACACCTGTTTGTGACAGGTGTATAAAATCGATCACACATCTATGCAATCTCCATAGACAAACATTGGCAGTAGAATTACCTTACTAAAGAGCTCAGTGACTTTCAACCTGGCACGGTCATAGGGTGCCAAATTTACCACAAATCAGTTTGTCAAATTCCTGCCCTGCTAGGGCTGCCCCGGTCAACTGTATGTTCCGTTATTTTAAAGTGGAAATGTCTAGGAGCTACAAAGAGTCAGCCGTAAAGTGGTAGGCCACACAAGTTGACAGAACCGGACCAACGAATGCTGAAGTCCGTAGCGCTGTCCTAAGGTTAAAACACTGAATACCGAGATCCAAACTGCCTCTGGAAGCAACGTCAGCATAAGAACTGTTTGTTGGGAGCTTAATGAAAAAAGGTTTCCATGGCCGAGCAGCCCACAAGCCTTAGATCACCATGCGCAATGCCAAGTGTCGGCTGGAGTTGTGTAAAGCTCGCCGCCACTGGCCTCTGCAATGGAAACACCTTATCCAGAGTGATGAATCACGCCTCACCATCTGGCAGTCTGATAGACCAATCTGGGTTTAGCAGACGCCAGGAGAATGCTACCTGCCTGAAAGTGCTAACTGTAAAGTTTGGTTTATGAGGAATAATGGCATGGGGCTGTTTTTCATAGTTTGGGCTAGGCTTCTTAGTTCCAGTGAAGGGAAATCTTAACGCTACAGCATACAAGAACATTCTAGACGATTCTGTGCTTCCAACTTTGTGGCAACAGTTTGGGGACGGCCCTTTTCGGTTTCAGCATTACAATGCCCCCGTGCAATAATTGAGAACCATACAGAAATGTTATTTTTTCGAGATCGGTGTGGAAGAAGTGGCCTGCATAGAGCCCTGACCTCAACCCCATCGAACATCTTTGGGAAAAATTGGAAAGCCTAATCGCCCAAAATCTGTGCCCGACCTCACTAATGCTCTTGTGGCTGAATGGAAGCAAGTCCCTGCAGCAATGTTCCAACATCTAGTGGAAAGCCTTCCCAGAAGAGTGGAGGCTGTTATAGCAGCAAAGGTGGGACCAACTTCATATGAATGCCCATGATTTTGGAATGAGATGTTCGCCAAGCAGGTGTCCACATACTGTTGGTCATGTTGTGTATAAACGGTACCATAGTCAATTGATCCAAGACCAAGGTGTTAGTGTATCCTACAATACTGGAAATAAAATATTAATTTAGCAGACACATTTATCCAAAGAGACTTACAGTTATGTGCACATGCATTTTTTTTAACATATGGGTGGTTAGTGTTAATATTAATGTTGACATGGCCACCTGTCAATTCTGACCAATCCTCAGCCAGATCCTTACCTGGCAGAATGAGGCAATATTCGCACCGGCTATGGAGCAAAATGTATGTTTCATATGGAGCAAAATTTCAGATTCCAGCCATGACCATAGGCGTGACACACACACACACACACACACACACACACACACACACACACACACACACGCGCGCACACACACTACCTGGAGAGGAAGTTCTCAAGTGATCTTGGTTTGTCCTCCTTCTTGCAGGCCACTCCATCTCTCTTCTGCTGTTCCATCTCTCTGATGCGAGAGGTGAAGGTGTCAATGTAATCGAACACAGCCTTCATGGCAATGGGAACCTCATAGGATTGCTGTTGGAGGGACACACATCATTAAGTCAGTGGACCAAAAAGGTAACCAACCAATGAAGGATTTGAGTGTACATATTATTCTAGTGGTCAGGAGAGAAATGTAAGAAATGCTATAATGATTCCAATATTCCTAGAAAAACCTTGAAAACCCTGTATCCTGTATTCCAAGAGACTGAGCAATGTGTTCCAATTTGCTGTGACTTCACAGGCATTCTCTGCATGTTTCTGAGAAGCACAACCAGAGCAGCGGGCCATGGGGTTCAACAGAGCGGGCCATGGGGTTCAACACAGTGGGCCATGGGGTTCAACAGAGCGGGCCATGGGGTTCAACACAGCGGGCCATGGGGTTCAACACAGTGGGCCATGGGGTTCAACACAGTGGGCCATGGGGTTCAACACAGAGGGCCATGGGGTTCAACACAGTGGGCCATGGGGTTCAACACAGTGGGCCATGGGGTTCAACACAGTGGGCCATGGGGTTCAACACAGCGGGCCATGGGGTTCAACACAGCGGGCCATGGGGTTCAACACAGCGGGCCATGGGGTTCAACACAGCGGGCCATGGGGTTCAACACAGCGAGCCACAGGGTTCAACACAATAGTTCAGAACGTGATAAATTCCACCATGCAGCTTATTTTTTAGGAACAGCAGGGATCCCAGCATAAAATATGATATTTTATAGGGCACACACCCCCATTTCTCTCATACCCACACCCTGTAATAGACTGTCCTGTCTGTAATAGACTGTCCTGTCTGTAATAGACCATCCTGTCTGTAATAGAACGTCCTGTCTGTAATAGAGTGTACTGTCTGTAATAGACTGTACTGTCTGTAATAGACTGTCCTGTCTGTAATAGACTGTCCTGTCTGTAATAGAGTGTACTGTCTGTAATAGACTGTCCTGTCTGTAATAGACTGTCCTGTCTGTAATAGAGTGTACTGTCTGTAATAGACTGTCCTGTCTGTAATAGAGTGTACTGTCTGTAATAGACTGTCCTGTCTGTAATAGACTGTCCTGTCTGTAATAGACCGTCCTGTCTGTAATAGACCGTCCTGTCTGTAATAGACTGTCCTGTCTGTAATATACTGTCCTGTCTGTAATAGACTGTCCTGTCTGTAATAGACCGTCCTGTCTGTAATAGACCGTCCTGTCTGTAATAGACTGTCCTGTCTGTAATAGACTGTCCTGTCTGTACTGACAGCAGTAGAGGGTTGGTTAAACACTGGAGTCTTTGTTTAATATGTCTAAAAACAACCTGCCGATTTACACACTGCTGTTATGAGAAGGTCCCGTTGTGTGAATTGAACCCGTGTTTGATCACTGCAGGATGTTTACAGTATGGTGAAGGCTGGTCAACCAACATGAGTATTGGTCTAATGGGCTCAACAGAGAGGTTGGGTGTGTGTGCTTCATTTAGTTCACTTGGCAAGACGATTGGGTTGAGTACAGGCTTTAGGTCTAAATGGAATGGTCTCAAAAGTACCGACAATCAGGTGGACCAGATGAGCTAAATTAAGCATATCTATTAGGAAAGAGAGAGATACAGAGAGAGAAAGAGATACAGAGAGAGAGAGAGATGCAGAGAAACAGAGAAAGAGAGAGATACAGAGAGAGAGAGATGCAGAGAAACAGAGAAAGAGAGATACAGAGAGAAACAGAGAAAGAGAGTGATAGAGAAAGAGAGATATACAGAGAGAGAGAAAGATACAGAGAAAGAGAGATACAGAGAAAGAGATAAACAGAGAGAGAGAACGATACAGAGAGAGAGAGGGATACGGAGAATGCGAAAGAGGTACAGATGATATACAGAGAGAGAGAGATACAGAGAAAGAGAGCGATACGGAGATACAGAGAGAGAGAGGGAGAGATACAGAGGGAGAGATACACAGAGAGATAAAGAGAAATACACAGAGAGTGAGATAGAGAGTGAGCGAGAGAGAGAGACTGATAGAGAATGAGAGAGAGATACAGACAGAAGGAGAGAGATACAGAGAGAGAGATACAGACAGAGAGATACACAGAGAGAGATACAGACAGAAAGAGAGAGATACAGAGAGAGAGAGATATAGAGATACAGAGAGAGAGAGATACAGACAGAAAGAGAGAGATACAGAGAGAGAGAGATACAGAGAGAGAGAGAGATACAGACAGAAAGAGAGAGATACAGAGAGACAGAGAGATATAGAGAGAGAGATACAGAGAGAGCAAGAGATACCAAGAGAGAATGAAAGAGATACTGATAGACAGAGAGTTAACCCCATAGAACTCCTATGAAATGATTGTTATAATTCATAATTGTATTGGTAACCCCACCTTGAATCTCATGTCAGTGTCAGTGACGACCATGTAGAAGTGGTTGACGGTCATACTGAACTCCTTCCTCAGCTCTGTAATCACATCCTGGTTCACCAGATCCTCCTGACGAAGACCCTTCATAGGCTTATCATTCTCTGAGAGGAGAGGAATGAGAGAGACAGAGACAGAGACAGAGACAGAGACAGAGTGAGATAGAAACAGAGAGAGAGAGAGAGAGAGAGATAGAGAGAGAGAAAATTAAGAAAGAGTCAGCATTTAACACGAATTGGACAACCCCCTTCCAATCAGAGGACCGGATTGGTTGACAATTGACCGACCAGAAGGCGTGTGCAGCCTCAATAGTAAACATAGGTCCATATCAGTCCACAGCATGTTCGGCATAGATTATTAGTACTCCACCTATGCCTGTCTCTTCAGCTCTGCAAACATCAGAGTAGTAAGGAGGAGACAAGTGGAAGGGACTAAGAGTTGTTTTTTGATGAGCGTCTCTGAGGTCAAATAATCTCAAGGGCAGAGATTTACCATCCAAAACGAGGGCAATCGTGTGTTTACTCTAGGTTTACTGCTTCCTCTACGGAGAAGAGACACACACGCCCACACACCTCAGTCACTCACTCACTCACTCACTCATTCACACTGACACCCTCTCTAATACAAAACACTGGCACTTCCCTCTCTCAAAAAGAGTTAAAGGAAGATGGCTGAAGCGGGAGAAGCCCACCTAGATTGTTTATCTTATTTTTATTTCCTTCAAATCTAAGGAATTTCTCACTCTGTTTTAACATGGATATTCCTTCTCAAAAAAATGTATTCACAATTTCTTTCCTCCTCATTCTTGAAAACCATGTACCAGGTCTTCCTCTGTTTTCGACTTGAATCCAGAACACCCAGAAGACCACAGCTGTCTTTAATATCAGGTGATGATAGAAGACCACAGCTGTCTTCAATATGAGGTGATGATAGAAGACCACAGCTGTCTTCAATATGAGGTGATGATAGAAGACCACAGCTGTCTTTGTTATGAGGTGATGATAGAAGACCACAGCTGTCTTTAATATCAGGTGATGATAGAAGACCACAGCTGTCTTTAATATCAGGTGATGATAGAAGACCACAGCTGTCTTTAATATCAGGTGATGATAGAAGACCACAGCTGTCTTCAGTAGAGACTATATGTTAAGTTACTGCATGTTTTGACTGGAAACCGATCATTCTCCACACTTAGGATGATTTTGACACGATATGTTAATTAGGGATCCAAAACGTCTGAAATGCATGATGTTAGTACCGTATCAACAAAGGTTTTACACCGATATATAACCAATATGAAGATGAAGATTTTTTCAACCCAAAATCAAACCCTTTCTACAGAAAACATTTTCATCTTCACTTGGATTACATACAGTATATCTGTAGGTATATGGTTTCTAAGGAAAAGCAGTGTTGAGTCCTATCTGGTTTGGGTAAGTTTAAATAGTCACAGTGGGAACAACATCCCTTATACACTTTCTAATGAACTCAGTCACCGTGTTCGTGTATACATCAATGTTATTCTCCGAGGCTACCCAGAACATATCTCAGTTCACGTGATCAAAACAATATTTAAGCATGGATTCTGATTGGTCAGACCAGCGCTGAATAATGAAAAATGAAAAATGGAATCGTGATCTGATTTGCCGAAGGGAGGGCGGGGGAGGGCCTTGTCGGCTTCCCGCAAGAGAGAATATCAGTGGTTGAGTGTTTTCCCAGCGCGAGTACTATAGTCAATATATTGATAGAACTTCGTTAGCGTTTTCCTCAAATTTGTTTTAATAAAATCCCCAGCTACAATAAATGTCGCCTCAGGATATGTGGTGTCCAATTTGCAAAAAGTCCGGTGTAGATCCTTGAGGGCCGTTGTGGTATCGGCTTGAGGGGGAATATACACGGCTGTGACTGTAACCCGAAGATAATTATCTTCGGAGGTAATACGGTCAGCATGTGTTTTTTGAACACATATTTTAACCCCTTATTGTTGGGAATGAGGTGCATGCATAAACAGATACAGTGGGGCAAAAAAAAGTACTTAGTCAGCCACCAATTGTGCAAGTTCTCCCACTTAAAAAGATGAGAGAGGCCTGTAATTTTCATCATAAGGTACACTTCAACTATGTATCTCTAGCTTAAACTGACAGATTTTGATGGGGATTTTTTTCTTATGTTTCTTAGATTGACCAATGGGTGCTTCAATAGACTCTGAAGGATTACCCCAGAAAGCTTAGATAAGTTCTCACTGCTTAAGCCTGTCTTTCCTCTCAGTACCCTATCACGTTCACTTGCTCTGTCCTATCACCAGGCTTACTTAAAGATGAATCCAGATCTGCTTCTTTCCACTTTCATTTTCAGCCCAATGAGACATGGGTTCCAACCTGAATGTGTGTTTTGCTCATTTCCTGTCAATGATCCCACAGTTAGTTTCCTGTAACTGCCTATTATAGTCTACAGTGACATACAGAGGCCAATCAACTGAGCACACATCTGGTATGAGAGAGTAAACGCCATTACGTTTCATCTCTGGGAGCCAGAGGTATTTGCCACTGTCACATTGTCATCATAACCAGTATGTTCAGTGTCATCGTTTGAGCCTCTGTGCTGCAGACACTGTAAAAACACCTGGAATCCTTCAGTTTAAGACAGAAGGGGTGAAATAAGGATACAACAGTCACAAGGTCCTTATTCAGTTTCCATCTGGAACTCGGCATGTAAGTTAGGGGACTTGAAGCACTAGAGGAAATGTGTACAAGTGGAGAGGATATTTAAGACATGAATTACAGTAGGGCTGAATATTTTACAAATACATTTACTTGAAGAACAGTGCAGATGAAGAGTTTGGTAACATAATGATAGTTTGTGCTGTTTGTGTTGTCATTCAGTTATCAAACATTGCATCTGCACTGTTCTTCAAGTAAATTCGTTTTTTCTTCAGACACTGTCTTCTCCTCCTGACACAGACCCGGTCTTCTCCTCCTGACACAGAACCTGTCTTCTCCTCCTGACCCAGACCCTGTCTTCTCCTCCTGACCCAGACCCTCTCTTCTCCTCCTGAACTGGACTCTGTCATCTCCTCCTGACCCGGACCCTGTCTTCTCCTCCTGAACCGGACCCTGTCTTCTCCTCCTGAACCGGACCCTGTCTTCTCCTCCTGAACCGGACCCTGTCTTCTCCTCCTGAACCGGACCCTGTCTTCTCCTCCTGAACCGGACCCTGTCTTCTCCTCCTGAACCGGACCCTGTCTTCTCCTCCTGACCCAGACCCTGTCTTCTCCTCCTGACACGGACCCTGTCTTCTTCTCCTGACCCGGACACTGTCTTCTCCTCCTGAACCGGACCCTGTCTTCTCCTTCTGAACCGGACCCTGTCTTCTCCTCCTGACCCAGACCCTGTCTTCTCCTCCTGACACGGACCCTGTCTTCTTCTCCTGACCCGGACACTGTCTTCTCCTCCTGAACCGGACCCTGTCTTCTCCTCCTGAACCGGACCCTGTCTTTGTGAAACCCTTCCATATCTTACATCCTCTCTGTATACTGTTTACCATTCAATGTTTATAGTGCCCCATTCACCTCCATTCACCGAACCATTTTACACCACATTAAGATGGTGGTGCCGACCCTGTCTGTAGTGGTATGATGGTTTAAGGTACTTACCCAGCTGGTAGTGGTCTATCTTCATGGTGGAGTTGGTGAGTGTGCCAAAGATGGTGATGATGGAGACTTTCCTGATGGCCATCTCACACACCGTCTCCAGGTACTCATCCCTCTGTTGCAGGTACATAGTGCTCTCCTCACTGGGGGCTGTTATGATCTGGAGACACACACAGAGAAAGAAAGACTGGGTTAGACCGGGTTACACACACACACACCGCTGTTGAGATTATGTTTACATTAGACAGTGGGGAGGGAGAGGATGAGGACTGTATTTCCCACCCTGCCCTTGGCTGCACACCTATCATCAAATTCTTGAAAGGCTATACTCCAATCTATAACAACACAACTATACAGTCTGCTAGTACTCTAAAGCTGTTAAGTCAGTGAGAGGCAGTTTACTACAGCACTTATGTCAGTGCTATGACGTTTCTGGCAGTGTGCTATTGCTGCTATTGTATTGTGGCTTTGATATGTTCTTGGGAAGTGGAACAAATTATATTTAAATCAAATGTATTTTTGTTATTAGTTACAATATCCCATATATTGCTTCATTAGTTCTCTAAAGTCTTCTATTTGTTTCAGTGGTGCGTTTGTAGTCCTGACGGTTTCTCTGGGGATCCTGACGCCACACCCAGAAACAAGGGGAAACACTTTTCTTACCACGAGTCATCGCTTGTTCTCAAAGCAGTCCAGGAAGGAAGCCACTTACCACGAGTCGTCTCCTGTTCTCAAAGTAGTCCAGGAAGGAAACCAGGGATCCCCTAGAAGGCGGAGGCTTCTTGGTGGGTTTGTAGTACTCCTCTTTCTCAGGATTCTTCGACACCTTCTTTCCGTTCTTCTTTCCGTTGTTTTTGCCCTCCTTCCCTGCCTTCGCTCCTCTCCTCTCGGCCTTGTCCCTCTTGGCGGCCTTGTCTGGTTTGCCCTTCTTCTTTTTCTTCTTCTTCTCAGTATTGTCGTGTTTTCCCTTGCCCCTCTTGGCTGGGCTGACCTTTGTGTTGACCTCTGTCTGTGTCTCTGGGTCGCCGACGGTGGGCCGGCCAGATTCATACTTCTCCTCATACTCATTATTTAACACCTGTATGAGAGGAGAGGAGAGGAGAGGAGAGGAGAGGAGAGGAGAGGAGAGGAGAGGAGAGGAGAGGAATATTTAATTGATCACCAAAATCAAGGCTGATCCAACATTCTCAACAGCAATGTAATAAGTGAAATGTAATAAGTCCACTGCATACCATCTCATTCTTCCTCTTGGTAGGTTTGCCCTTGGCAGGTTTGTGCTGGGTGGGCACCACTTCTGGCTGCTGACGGCCATTGTGTTCCTTTCCCTCCTTGTCTGTTCGGTTGTCCCCAGACGGGGTGGTCGTGGCTGCGTACCTGTCCCTGTCCCTGTCTCTGCCGTTATAGTAATATGGCTCAGCCGTGGTCCTAGGGACAGGCAGCCAGTCAGGGGTGGTCTGGGCTTTTGTGGGTCTCTGGGTTGTGGTGGTAGTAGCAGTGGTGGTCTGTCGTGTGGTAGTCTGTTTAGTTGTGGTCGTTGTAGTCTGTTTAGTTGTGGTTGTTGTGGGTTTTGGTGTGGTTGTCGTGGTGGCTTTTGTCGTGGTGGCTTTTGTCGTGGTGGCTTTTGTCGTGGTCCTTGTGGGTCGCATAGTTGTGGTAGTTGCCGCTGTGGTAGTTGTCGTTGGCCTCGTTGTCATTGTGGCAACAGTGGTGGTTGTCGTGGGTCTCCTCATTGGTTTCCTCACATGCTTCCTCTCTGGGGGCGGGTCTACCTGTCCACCTGTTTCCACTACCGTCCCTGAGTCTCCGCCCCCCTCCTCCACCTGGCCCTCTACTCCCGCCCCTTTACACTTCTGGACGAATCCTTTCTGTCGGATCTTCTCAAACTTCCTCATTGGTGCCTTGTCGATGACCTCGTACATAGCCTCCAGCCTGACTGGATAGGGATACCTCTCCTCCACCTGGAGGGTTTTCCTCAGGAGTACCATTCCAAACTTACCTGGACAGGACAGGGTGACAGATAAGAGAATACATTTACTTAATAAAATAGTCTGGATTTCATCACTTTGGCCACAATCAACATGCAGAAAGGAGACAATCTCACCAAGCACGCTGTAAGCATCCCAAACTTACCTGGAAAGACTCAGATTTATGTTTTTTCCCTCACAATTAAATTTTTACATTCACTGCTTTTCAGCATATCATATGCAGCAAAACATGCAAATAGCCAACACCACACGCCCCTGTAACCCCCACATCAAACAGCTGACAGGTTTGAATGGACTAGGACAGGTGTGACCAGTATGGTGATGGTTCATTGCTGGGTTGTTGGCGTTGTGTCACTAAGTTGGTTTGTTTTGTTAAAAACTGCTGGGGTATTGATGCTGGGTGCTGGGTTATTGGTGCTGGGTTATTGAGATCACAGGAGGCTGCTGTAGGGAGGACGGCTCATAATAATGGCTGGAACGGAGTAAATGGAATCAAGCACATGGAAACTAAAGGTTGACCAATTATGATTTAGATTTTTCAACGCCGATACCGATACTGATTATTGGAGGACCAAAAAAAGCTGATACCGATTAATCGGACAATTTTTTTATTTATTTATTTGTAATAGTGACAATTACAACAATACTGAATTAACACTTATTTTAACATTTAAAATAATACATAAATAATATCAATTTAGCCTCAAATAAATAATGAAACATGTTCAATTTGGTTTAAATAATGCAAAAACAAAGTGTTGGAAAATAAATTAAAAGTGCAATATGTGCCATGTAAAAAAGCTAACGTTTAAGTTCCTTGCTCAGAACATGAGAACATATGAAAGCTGGTGGTTCCTTTTAACGTGAGTCTTCAATATTCCCAGGTAAGAAGTTTTAGGTTGTAGTTATTCTAGGAATTATAGGACTATTTCTCTCGATACGATTTCTCTCTATACAATTTGTATTTCATATACCTTTGACTATTGGATGTTCTTATAGGCACTTTAGTATTGCCAGTGTAACAGTATAGCTTCCGTCCCTCTCCTCGCTCCTACCTCCTACCTCGAAGCATCGTTACCCATCGCTCCACAAAATCTGCGGGAGGATCAAATCAAGGGGAACAACTACTCCAAGTCTCAGAGCGAGTGACGTTTGAAATGGTATTAGCGTGCACCTCGTTAACTAGCTAGCCATTTCACATCGGTTACTCCAGCCTAATCTGGGGAGTTGATAGGCTTGAAGTCATAAACAGAGCACGAAAGTGCTGTTTAACACGAAAGTGCTGTTTGAATGAATGCTTACGAGCCTGCTGCTGCCTACCATCACTCAGTCAGACTGCTCTATCAAATATCAAATCATAGACTTAATTATCGAACAACAAATCCAAGACGTATTTGTCTTTGTCTTGTCTCGTCCCATGTGTATATATATTTTTCTTTGCGTTCTTTTTAATATTTTTCTTAAACCTCAACTTCAAAATACTCTCCTGCAACCCGCCTCACCCAATGTGGTGTGGATCTGTTTTTTTCCTAAAGCATTTCCATTTACCTCCGAACTGGAATACCTCAACTGAAGCTAGCTAGCTACCAGCTATCAGTCAGCTAACCACTGCTAGTGGTCATCATCTAACCTTTAGCTCGGAAAGCTCTCGCCAGTTCGTACAACGCATTTCAAACCAGAAACATACCGGACCTATTTTTCTCTACATATCCACGAATTCCTACCATAAACTCTGAACCTTTTCATCTGGATACTCACAGCTAGCTAACCGCAACCTGGGTTGACTACTCCTGGCTAATGTTTCTGTCCCGGAGCTAGCACCAACTAGCCTGTGGCTAGCCCATGCTAGACCCATCTCCCGGCTTACTCCTGGGCTACAATACCCGGACCCCTTCTACTGCCGATACGGGGCACGGTACCCCACCTATCCTCTACGACTGGAATACCGACATAATCTGCCCGAGGATTCCAACATTCCCCTCAGGCGCGATGTCCGCTGCTAGGCCTGCTAGCTACCTAGAGCTACTTGGATCCCAACTAATTCCACGACTGGTGTATTGACGTCACCGCACGAAGAGGCAAAAACAGACTTACCCCCATCGCGACGTCCCCCACAGGTTAACTTGCTAGACCCTGGCTGTTAACTGCTAGTTTGCCTTCCCCATTCTGCTAACTGCTAGCTTGCCTGCCCCGTTCTGCTAACTGCTAGCTTGCCTGCCCCGTTCTGCTAACTGCTAGCTTGCCTGCCCCGTTCTGCTAACTGCTAGCTTGCCTGCCCCGTTCTGCTAACTGCTAGCTTGCCTGCCCCGTTCTGCTAACTGCTAGCTTGCCTGCCCCATTCTGCTAACTGCTAGCTTGCCTGCCCCGTTCTGCTAACTGCTAGCTTGCCTGCCCGGTCTTCTAACTGTTAGCGTGTTAGCATCGGCCTGCTAACTGTCTGAATCGCCGTGTCCCCAGTCTGCCCAACCACTCACTGGACCCATATGTTCACTTGGCTACGCATGCCTCTCTCTAATATCAATATGCCTCATCCATTACTGTCCTGGTAAGTGTTTACTGTCTTATTTCACTGTAGAGCCTCTAGCCCTGCTCAATATGCCTTAACCAACCATGTTGTTCCACCTCCTACATATGCGATGACATCACCTGCTTTAAACGTCTCTAGAGACTATATCTCTCTCATCATTACTCAATGCCTAGGGTTACCTCCAATGTACTCACATCCTACCTTACCTTTGTCTGTACACTATGCCTTGAAACAATACTATCGTGCCCAGAAACCTGCTCCTTTTACTCTCTGTTCCGAACGTGCTAGATGGCCAGTTCCTATAGCATTTAGCCGTACCCTTATCCTACTTCTCCTCTGTTCTTCTGGTGATGTAGAGGTTAATCCAGGTCCTGCAGTGCCTAGCTCCACTCCTACTCCCCAGGTGCTCTCATTTGTTGACTTCTGTAACCGTAAAAGCCTTGGTTTCATGCATGTTAACATTAGAAGCCTACTCCCTAAGTGTGTTTTACTCACTGCTTTAGCACACTCTGCCAACCCAGATGTCTTAGCCGTGTCTGAATTGTGGCTTAGGAAAACCACCAAAAACCCTGAAATCTCCATTGCTAACTGTAACATTTTCCTCCAAGCTACAACTGCCAAAGGGGGCGGTGTTGCAATCTACTGCAGAGATAGCCTACAGAGTTCTGTATTACTATCCAAGTCTGTACCCAAACAATTTGAGCTTCTACTTTTAAAAATCCAACTTTCCAGAAACAAGTCTCTCACTGTTGCGCTTGCTATAGACCTCCCTCTGCCCCCAGCTGTGCCCTCGATACCATATGTGAATTGATATCCCCCCATCTATCTTCTGAGCTTGTGCTACTAGGTGACCTAAACTGGGACATGCTTAACACCCCGGCCATTCTACAATCCAAGCTTGATGCCCTCAATCTCACACAAATTATCAATGAATCTACCAGGTACAACTCCAAATCCGTAAGCATGGGCACCCTCATAGATGTCATCCTAACTAACTCGCCCTCCAAATACACCTCTGCTGTTTTCAATCAAGATCTCAGCGATCACTGCCTCATTGCCTGCATCCGTAATGGGTCTGCGACCAAACGACCACCCCTCATCACTGTCGAACACACCCTAAAAAACTTCTGCAAGTAAGCCTTTCTAATCGACCTGGCCGGGATATCCTGGAATGACATTGACCTCATCCTTTCAGTAGATGATGCCTGGCTATTCTTTAAAAGTGCCTTCCTCACCATCTTAAATAAGCATGCCCCATTCAAAAAATGTAGAACTAGGAATAGATATAGTCCTTGGTTCACTCCAGACCTGTCTGCCCTTGACCAGCACAAAAACATCCTGTGGCGTTCTGCATTAGCATCGAATAGCCCTCGTGATATGCAACTTTTCAGGGAAGTTAGGAACAAATATACACAGGCAGTTAGGAAAGCTAAGGCTAGCTTTTTCAAACAGAAATTTTGATCCTGTAGTACTAACTCATAAAAGTTCTGGAACACTATAAAGTCCATGGAGAATAAGAGCGCCTCCTCCCAGCTTCCCACTGCTCTGAGGCTAGGAAACACTGTCACGACCGATATATCCACTATAATTGAGAATTTCAATAAGCATTTCTCTACGGCTGGCCATGCTTTCCACCTGGCTACCCCTACCCCGGTCAACTGCCCGGCACCCTTCACAGCAATCCGCCAAAGCTCCCACCATTTCTCCTTCACCCAAATCCAGATAGCTGATGTTCTGAAAGAGTTGCAAAATCTGGACCCTCTCTTTCTAAAATGATCTGCCGAAATGGTTGCAACCCCTATTACTAGCCTGTTCAACTTCTCTTTCGTATCGTCTGAGATTCGCAAAGATTGGAAAGCTGCCGCGGTCATCCCCCTCTAGACCCAAACTGCTACAGACCTATATCTATCCTACCCTGTCTTTCCAAGGTCTTCGAAAGCCAAGTTAACAAACAGATTACCAACCATTTCGAATCCCACCGTATCTTCTCCACTATTCAATCTGATTTCAGAGCTGGTCATGGGTGCACCTCAGCCACGCTCAAGGTCCTAAACAACATCATAACCGCCATCGATAAGAGACATTACTGTGCAGATGTATTCATTGACCTGGCCAAGGCTTTCGACTCTGTCAATCACCACATTCTTATTGGCAGACTCGGCTGCCTTGGTTTCTCAAATGATTGCCTTGCCTGGTTTACCAACTACTTCTCAGACAGAGTTCAGTGTTCACTGGCTACAGGTTATCTACAAGTCCCTGCTAGGTAAAGCCCCGCCTTTTCTCAGCTTACTGGTCACCATTGCAGCACCCACCCGTAGCACGCGCTCCAGCAGGTACATCTCACTGGTCACCCCCAAAGCCAATTCCTCCTTAGATCGTCTTTCCTTCCAGTTCTCTGCTGTCAATGCCTGGAACGAACTGCAAAAATCTCTGAAGCTGGAGACTCATATCTCCCTCACTAGCTTTTTAAGTGCCAGAGCAACTCACATATCACTGCACCTGTACATAGCCCATTTGTAAACAGCCCATCTATCCACCTACCTCATCCCCATACTGTATTTATTTATTTATTTATCTTGCTCCTTTGCACCCCAGTATCTCTACTTGCACATCTACCATTCCAGTGTTTAATTGCTATATTGTAATTAATTTGCCACCATGGCCTATTTATTGCCTTAACTCCCTTATCTTTCCTCATTTGCACTCACTGTATATATACTTTTTTGTTTTCTTTTGTTCTACTGTATTATTGACTATGTTTTGTTTATTCCATGTGTAACTCTGTGTTGTTGTATGTGTAGAATCGCTATGCTTCATCTTGGCCAGGTCGCAGTTGCAAATGAGAACTTGTTCTCAACTAGCCTACCTGGTTAAGTAAAGGTGAAATAAAAAAATAAAATAAAAATGTATAACGTAATAACACACAGAAATACGAGCCTTTGGTCATTATTATGGTGATATCCGGAAAATATCATTTCGAAAAAAGATTATTTTTTTTTATTATTTCAGTGAAATATGGAACCGTTCAGTATGTTATCTTACGGGTGGCATCCCTATGTCTAAATATTGCTGTTACATTGCACAACCTTCAATGTTATGTCATAATTATATACAATTCTGCAAAATTAGTTACAGTCTTAGTTAGGAATAGGAGTTCTCAATGAGCCACGCGGCTCAAACTGCTAAATATACCCTGACTCTGCTTGCACAGAACGCAAGAGAAGTGACACAATTTCCCTTGTTAATTTCAAAAGATATTCATGTTAACAGGCAATATTAACTAAATATGCAGGTTTAAAAATATATACTTGTGTGTTGATTTTAAAGAAAGGCATGGATGTTTATGGTTAGGTACATTGGTGCACTGACAGTGACAGCACTGACAGCAAATGCGCTTGTTAAATCGTCACCCGTTTGTCGAAGTAGGCTGTGATTCGATGAGAAATTAACTGGCACCGCATCGATTATATGCAACGCAGGACACGCTAGATAAACTAGTAATATCATCAACCACGTATAGTTAACTAGTGATTATGTTAAGATTGATTGTTTATTATAAGATAAGTTTAATGCTAGCTAGCAGCTTACCTTGGTTTCTTGCTGCCCTCTCATCACAGGTAGTCAGCCTGCTACCCCGGCTCCTCGTGAAGTGCAATGTAAGTCAGGTGGTTAGAGCGTTGTGCCAGTAACAGGAAGGTTGCAAAAACAAATCCCCGAGCTGACAAGGTAAAAATCTGTCATTCTGCCCCTGAACAAGGCAGTTAACCCACTGTTCTTAGGGCGTCATTGAAAATAAGAATGTGTTCTTAACTGACTTGCCTAGTTAAATAAAGGTTAAATAAAAGTGTAAAAAAACAAAACAGATTACCGATTGTTATGAAAACTTGAAATCGGCCCTAATTAATCGGCCATTCCGATTAATCGGTCGACCTCTAATGGAAACCAACTGTTTGATGTATTTGATACCATTCAACCTATTCCCGCTCCATCCATTACTATGAGCCCGCCCTCCCCAATTAAGGTGCCACCAACCTCCTGTGATTGAGATATGACCAAGTGGCTCAGATCAGAAGAGATGTTGCTTAGTAGGGGCTTGGCTTTGATATAGTTCATTTTGGGCACCTGTGACAGTAAATGCCATTCCGGTTCATCCGTTCTGTTGTATTGTTATCACATATTAAAACTGAACACTTTTAAAGAAGCTTGAAAGTATCAGAGTTCCTCAAGATCCTATGCATATCCCAATGCTGGGATATGTAAACAATAATGTTATTGGAATATGTAATGTGCAAAAGGAAGGACATTTTTCATTTGTCATATACAAACTTATCATGATGAACAGGAGTGACAGATCTGCCAACACTAAAGGAGTGGGGGATAGTTATCAGATAGGACCATGCATTTACCTTTCTCCAGTTTGAGGAAGGTCATAAGGCGGGGGATGAGCGCTGTGTCCAAAGGTTCCTCCATCACCTTCCCCTCTCTGGTGATCCGCCTCACCTTCCCACCCATCTCCCCCTCCTGGTGGAATATCACGATCTGCTGCACATGCCGCTCCGCCAGCTCACAGTACACGTCTGGCTTCAGCAGTGTCATCATTAGCCGGTAGTAACCGTCTGAGTCATGGGGGGCAGAAATCACCAGAATTCGGTTTTTCCCTGCAAAGCTCGCCAGGAGGTTAGGTGAGCCTGCACTGCTTGGTATGCGGGTCTGTCTGGTCCTCACCCCGAGAGCGCCTTCATCCTGAAGCATGACAGGCTGGAGAGGAACACGCTGCCCGGCTGCCCTTCTCCCTACTGCCCCTGCCAGCGCTCCACCTCTTCTGCCTTGTCCAGCCCCAGTCCTGGCCCGAGGAACAGAGGCCTGGTCTGCCTGCATGTCCTCCCCGCGCCTAGCGCTGAGACCGGTGGGCACCGAGGCTGAGCTGGGTCCAGGGCGGGAGGTCCCTCTCCCTCCGACAATGCGCTTTCTTTCGGCTGCGCCCGGCTGCAGACGCCCGTTGTTGAGTATGCGCATCTGTTTGAGATGGGTCTGTTTGTCTGCGTGTCCTGCCCACGCTAGCAGACAGAGCAGGAACAGACCCAGAACAAACGCTCCCCGCATTATGGGAAGTTGTCAATTACAATGAACAATCTGACAGAGTGATAAATATCCAATAGTACACATGGGACCTGTATGCCTATTTAGAACATTTATTTTCAGCAAATAAAAAATACAGTACAGCGCAGTAAAAATTTGAGTGCAAGAGAGAGGCAAAGTGTTGTGTTTCAAAGCATGCCTTGAGTTTTCGCAGTGGAACAGCAGATAACCCAACACACTACTTCACCAGCCTGCTATCAACATGACAGCTGCACAAAAACGCAGACAGGAAAACTCAACAAATTAGCCACTCATGGATGGAGTCAGCAATTCCTAAAAATCATTCCGGGTATTAGAAACCGTTATTCCAAACCTCCAAGTTCAGCTCTCCAAATCACCACACTATTTAGGAAAAGACGCTGACTTTGCGCTACCGGAATTTCTTTGCATATCAGTTATACACTCCAAGTGTACACAGCATTTTAACATCCACAAGTTAACAAGTTAACTGATAGAGCACTCTCGAAAATGAATGCGTTTTACTTCATTCTCTGACCGTTATTTGAAAAGACTGTCCAACTGTCCAAATAAGCCATCTAAAAAGCTGGGAGTTTTAGGCAGAAAAGGCTTTTTCCGGATTCAAGAGGAAAACCTGTAGAGAGTGGCTCTTCTGTATGGGAAACGCATCTCTATCTCCAGTCTCCTGATTTCCCAACCTAAAACTCTGGCGCTATCCGAGTAATGTCCACACAAACCATCTGCCCTGCCTTCGACTCTTCTCGCTGGCGCAGCAGCGCTACACAGCACCAGCCCCTGCACAGCGGGTTGCCAGTTGCAACCTAAATCTCTTTATCTGGAAATGTTGTAGTCTTTCAGTCTTTTAGGAAACCCTTCTGAATAAAACTACTCTTGTAAAACACCAAATGATTCACAAAATACAATATCTAATTTATGCATTTATTTTACTTTTACTGCTCATTTTAATTCAATTTGAAGTTAGGATTTTATTCACAACTGGCAACCCAGCTGGAGAGAACACTCTGGGAAGAGAACTGACCATAGCTAATCTCAATGTCAAGTTCCTCCCATAAACTGTAATGGGGAACGGCTTCTATTGCCCACATCCATTCCCTTTGAAATGTTCAAAAATAGCCGGGGCTTTCCCCATGCAAGACTTGTTCAAATGGCAACAATAATAAATAAGCAGCGCATTAAAGATCAATGGACTTTTGGGTCATTTAAGAACTGAAAGCTGTGGTAAATTTAGACTGAGACTTTGGCAGTGCATCTATTCTCCTTTAAACTGTAGGCTACGTATTATTACTGTAAGCCTCCACAGAGTCAAGTTGTGTAACTATGATATGTATCCCTCTGTATACTTCATAAAATATAATTGCAATGCATTATAACCTCTTTATACGATTCTCATTTAGCCCACAGGAGTTTTTTCAACCGCTCAGCTCATTGCCGACATGGGTTGAACAACCTGGTTTGTAGCCACGTTTACTGCCTCATCTCTCATGGCTTCTCTGCCATGCTTATATTTCCAGAAGTGTTTCAAGATGAAAGTTGCAAAGGTGCGTGTGTGCGTGTGTGCGTGCGTACGTGCGTGCGTGTGTGCGTGCGTGCGTGCGTGCTTGCGTGCGAGTGAGCGAGTGAGCGAGTGAGTGAGTGCACGGCTGCTATAGTTCTTCATCAGGCCGGGACACCTGATGAGATATAATCTATCAGTTCTGTATGGAACTATATAAAGTAGCAGGAAAAGTGCAAACTATCAGTCCATGTGCAACTGTAACACTTCAATTACAGTGTGTATATATATATATATACACACACAGTACCAGTCAAAAGTTTTGACTCACCCACTCATTCCAGGTGTTTTTCTTTATTTGTATTATTTCTACATTGTCGAATAATAGTGAAAACATCAAAACTATGAAATAACACATATAGAATCATGTAGTAACCAATAAAAGTGTTAAACAAATCCAAATCTATTTTATATATGAGATTCTTCAAAGTACAGTGGCTTTCAAAAGTATTCACCCCCTTTGTCATTTTTCCTATTTTCTTGCCTCACAACCTGGAATTGAAATGTTTTTTTTGGGGGGGTTGTATAATTTTATTTACCCAACATGCCTACCACTTTGAAGATGAAAAACATGTTTTATTGTGAAACAAACAAGAAATAAGACAAAAAAAAAAAACGGAAAACTTGAACGTGCATAACTCTTCACCCCCCAAAGTCAATACTTTGTAGAGGCACCTTTCACAGCAATTACAGCTGCAAGTCTCTTGGGGTATGTCTCTATCCCACTGGGATTTCACCCCATACATGCTCCAGCTCCTTCAAGTTGGATGGGTTCCTCTGATGTACAGCAATTTTAAGTCATTGCACAGATTCTCAATTGGATTGAGGTCTGGGCTATGACTAAGCCATTCCAAGACATTTAAATGTTTCCCCTTAAACCACTTGAGTGTTGCTTTAGCAGTATGCTTCAGGCCATTGTCCTGCTGAACGTTGAACATGCGTCCCAGTCTCAAATCTCTGGAAAACTAAAACAGGTTTCCCTAAAGAATTCCCTGTATTTAGCACCATCCATCAATTCCTTTAATTTTGACCAGACTCCCAGTACCTGCCAATAAAAAACATCCCCACAGCATGATGCTGCCACCACCATATTCACTGTGGGATGGTGTTCTCGGGGTGATGCGAGGTGCTGGGTTTGCACCAGACATAGCATTTTCCTTGATGGCCAAAAAGCTCCATTGTAGTCTCATCTGACCAGAGTAACTTCTTGCATATGTTAGTGGAGTCTCCCACATGCCTTTTGGCGAACACCAAACATGTTTGCTTATTTTTTTCTTTAAGCCATTGCTTTTTCTGGGCACTCTTCCGTAAAAGCCCATCTCTGTGGAGTGTATGGCTTAAACTGGTCCTATGGACAGATACTCCAATCTCCACTGTGGAGCTTTGCAGCTCCTTCAGGGTTATCTTTGGTCTCTTTTTTGCCTCTCTGATTAATGCCTTCATTGACTGGTCCTTGAGTTTTGATGGGTTTGTTGTGGTGCCATATTCTTTAAATTTTTTAATAATGGATTAAGTGGTGCTCCGTGGGATGTTCAAAGTTTCTAATATTTTTTTAGCAAGTTCTTCTTTTCATTTCACTTCACCAATTTGGACTATTTTGTGTATGTCCATTACATGAATTCCAAATAAAAAATTAAGTTAAATTACAGGTTGTAATGCAACAAAATAGGGAAAATGCCAAGAGGGACGAATACTTTTGCAAGGCACTGTAGCCACCCTTTGATTTGATGACATCTTTGCATACTCTTGGCATTCTGTCAACCAGCTTCATGAGGTAGTCACCTGGAATTCATTTCAGTTACTAGGTGTGCCTTGTTAAAAGTTAATTTGTGGAATTTCTTTCCTTCTTAATGCATTTGAGCCAATCAGTTGTGTTAGGGGTGATATACAGGTAGGGGTTGTATACAGAAGATAGACCTAGTTAGTAAAATAGCAAGTCCATATTATGGCAAGAACAGCTGAAATAAGCAAAGAGAAATGACAGTCCATCATTACTTTAAGACATTAAGGTCTGTCAATATGGAACAGTTCAATAACTTTGAAAGTTTCTTCAAGTGCAGTCGCAAAAACCATCATGCGCTATGATGAAACTGGCTCTCATGAGGACCGCCACAGGAATGGAAGACCCAGTTGTCTCTGCTACAGAGGATAAGTTCATTAGAGTTGCCACCCTCAGAAATTGCAGCCCAAATAAATGCTTCACAGAGTTCAAGTGACAGACACATCTCAACATCAACTGTTCAGAGGAGACTGAGTGAATCAGGCCTTCGTGGTCCAATTGCTGCAAATAAACCACTACTAAAGGACACCAATAATAAGAGGCTTGCTTGGGCCAGGAAACACGAGCAGTGGACATTAAACTGGTGTAAATGTGTCCTTTGTTCTGGAGTCCAAATTGAAGATTTTTGTTTCCAACTGCCTTGTCTAGGTGAGACGCGATGTGGGTGAACAGATGATCTCCGCATGTGTATTTCCCACCGTGAAGCATGGAGGAGGTGGTATGGTGTGGGGTTCCTTTGCTTTGCTTTGCTGGTGACACTGATTTATTTAGAATTCAAGGCAAGCTTAACCAGCATGGCTAGCACAGCATTTTGCAGCAATACGCCATCCCATCTGGTTTGTGATAGTGGGACTATCAGTTTGTTTTTCAACAGGACAATGACCCAACACACCTCCAGGCTGTGTAAGGGCTATTTGACCAAGAAGGAGAGTGATGGAATGCTGCATCGAATGACATGGCCTCCACAATCACCGACCACAACCAAATTGAGATGGTTTGGGATGAGTCAGACCACAGAGTGAAGGAACAGCTGCCAACAAGTGCTCAGCATATGTGGGAACTCTTTCAAGACTGTTTGAAAAGCATTACATTTGAAGCTGGTTGAGAGAATGCTAAGAGTGTGCAAAGCTGTCATCAAGGAAAAGAGTGGCTACTTTGAAGAATCTCAAATATAAAATATATTATGATTTGTTTAACACTTTTTTGGTTACTACATGATTCCATGTGTTATTTCATTAGGTTTGATGTCTTCACTATTATTTTACAATGAATAATGTAGTACAAAAAAATAAAAACCCTGGAATGAGTAGGTCTTCTAAAACTTTTGACTGGTAGTGTATAAATATATAACAAATATTAATACCATTTTAGTTCCAGTAGTATGATTGCCCTGTAGCTGCAAGATGGTTGGTTCCTCCGAATATTCGCTACATTGTGTGTGTGTGTGTGTATATATGTGTTAGACAGTATCACAGAGCAATACAGCTATGCAAGAATACAATCATTGACCTCTGTACAAAGACATAGAAAGCCATTCTCTATCAACATTCACCCTGGTAAGAGAACTTTATCTCAAAGCCCTGATGCTGACTGTAGTGAAGAAGGGGAGAGCAGCTGGGAATGATGAACATTCCTCTACTGTGTCTTTGAGCAAGGCAGTTAACCCCCAACCCTTTCCCTTTTTCTTTCCACTGATGCTGAACCAATTAAAACTCCCAGGGCCAGCTATGGGCCAGCCCTGTGTACCCCAATATGATCACTCCGAACTTCAATAGACACACACACACAGCTGGCCAGCGTAAATGTTTTATAGAGGATATGAAAGGAAACTATCAGTATCTTGACTCAGAGTTTTCTGAGTATTCTGAGGAAGAACTGGGGATGTTAGTGCAGGCACACACACACACACTGTCACACTTGTCAAAATGATTTTACCAAGGCGCAGCGTGTGTAGAATTCCACGTTTAATAATTAATAAACTCACCAAACAAAACACAAGAAAAACGAAACATGACATTCTGGGCTGCTCACTGGCAGCTACACAAAAACAAGATCCCACAAAACACAAAGGGGAAATGGCTGCCTAAATATAACGATAAACAGCTGCCTCTGATTGGGAACCATACCAGGCCAATATAGAAATCTAAATCACCAAGATGACTCTCCCTAGTCACACCCCGACCTAACCAACATAGAGAATGAAAAGCTTTCTATGGTTAGGGTGTGACACACCCCCCCCCCCTGCAAAACCTGACTGAATAGGGGAGGGTCCGGGTGGGCATATACTGCCGGGGGCGGCTCCAGTGCGTGGCGAAGTACCCACTCCGCTAGAGGATACGTCATCATCTTCAATGAAGGCTCTGGTGCGGGGATCATCACTAGATGCTCCGGACCGTGGATCGTCGCCTGGAGGCTCCAGACCGTGGATTGTCGCCGGAGGAACCGGACCGTGGGTCGTCGTGTCGCCGGGAACTCCGGACCGTGGTTCGTCGCCGGAGGCTCCGGACTGGGAACCCTTGCAGGAGGCTCCGGACTGCAGACCGTCGCTGGAGGCTCCGGACCGCCGACCTTCTCAGGAGGCTCTGGACCGCCGACCTTCTCAGGAGGCTCTGGACCGCCGACCGCCTCAGGAGGTTCCAGACCGTGGACCGTCTCAGGGGACTCCGGACCATTGTTCGTCGCCGTGGATTCTGGACTGGGAACCCTTACAAGGAGGCTGTGGACTCAGAACCTCCCCTGGAGGCCCCGGACCGCCGACTGTCTCTGGAGGCTCTGGACCGCCTCAGGAGGCTCCGGACAGCCGACCGTCTCAGGAAGTTCCGGACCGCCTCAGGAGGTTCCGGACCGTGGACCGTCTCAGCAGGTTCCGGACCGTGGACCGTCTCAGCAGGTTCCGGACTGTGAAGCGCCATTGGAGGATGACAACCCTCGCACGGCAAGTGCGGGGAGTTAGCACAGGACGTACTGGACTGTGAAGGCACACTGGGGACCGGCGCAGAATCTACTGGACCCTGGAGGCGCACTGGAAACAAGGAGCGCTGAGCCAGCACAACCTTTCCTGGACAGATACCCATTTTAGCACGACAAGTGCGAGGAGCTGACACAGGACGTACTGGGCTGTGAAGGCGTACTGGATACCTGGTGCGTATAGCCAGCATCAATTGTACACAATGGCACACTTCTCAGGACAAGTGCGAGGAACTGGCACAGGTGGCATCGGACAGCTAACACACTCCTCAGGGCGAATGCCGTGCATACTATGCCAAACCAACAGCTCTCTCTCTTTACTCTCCTCCAATTTGTCCAATAACTCCTCAAAGTTCTCTAACTCTCCCCTCTGTTCACTCTCCTCCAATTTGTCCATTAACTTCTCGACAGTCTGACTCACCCCTCAACTTCGCCGACCACTCAGTGTGCCTCCCCCCCAAAAAATGTGGGCTGTCTTTTGGGCTTGTGTCGTGGCCGCGAACCCTGGCGTCGTCGCTGTTGTTTCCTCGCTGCTTCTGTCTCCTGCCATAATCTCTTCCCACGCCCAGGATGTCCTCCACTCCTGGCTTTCCTCCTGGGCACGCTGCTTGGTACATTGTTGGTGGGATCTTCTGTCACGCTCGTCGAAATGATTGGACCAAGGCGCAGATTGTGTAGAATTCCACATGTTTAATAATTAATAAACTCACCAAACAAAACAGAAGAAAAACGAAACGTGACGTTCTGGGCTGTTCACAGGCAGCTACACAAAAACAAGATCCCACAAAACACAAAGGGGAAATGGCTGCATAAATATGATCCCCAATCAGAGACAACAATAAACAGCTGCCTCTGATTGGGAACCAAACCAGGCCAACATAGAAATATAAATCACCTAGATGAACCACCCTAGTCACACCCCGACATAACCAACATAGAGAATGAAAAGCTTTCTATTGTCAGGGCGTGACACACACACAGGTCGTTGAGTAGAACATGAGATGTCCGGATGACTGTATGTATGTGTAAGTAGTAGAGTAGTCTGATTCTAACACAGGATTCATAGTAGAGAGAAGCCAACCAGAATACTGTCTTCATCTGCCTCCATTATCTCAACCAATCATGTCTTTTTATCATACAAATCACATTAAAGCGTATGTGGTATTCTTTTCCATCTAATTCATTGTTTTTAAACTTTAGATCCAATTGTTGCTTCGCTGTGCCACTTCTTCTTCTTTTGGTAAGTAACGTATATTATTTTGATAAAAAGGGCTACTTGCCGTCACATCTTAGATTGCATTCCATCTTTGTTGTTTACTCAGTGAAGCCTGTACTCGAGTGAACTGTGTGTGTGGGCGTGTAACATCTGTATTGAAAACCGGATGGGAATTAAAGTACATGGTTCAGTCGGGGTTAATATAGGCTGATTCAAAGTGTGTAGTCTCTGTAGTGGGCTGAAACCCAGTGATTCTCCACTGAATGTTGGTTGTAATTACAGAGTAAGGCATGGAGAGTTCTCATATGTTTCATTCTACAGAAGAGGGAGGAAACGTTTTTGTTTTTCAACAGCAACATGAAAGCTTTAATATGGGGGGTATCAAACAGACGGCCCTCTGGCGTGTGTCTCATGGTTGACTTACTATCCACAATATAGAGAAGCAGCCAATGACATGTTGCACCTGTTAGTGTACAATCACCTTGAGTCAAGCAACAGTGAGCCCCACTAACACATCAACGGCAGTAAAGTTTTGTCACCCAGTATGTCCTGTCTACTCTCCCATGCCATAGAGATAATGTTGTATCTCCATTTTAAAGTAGTCAATTTTCTTCTTTTGATGTTTGAAAAGTGTAAAGCTAATATTGGTGACTTACGAACCAAATATTTTGTTGTTCATGTATTGTGGACAGTAGATGGAGTTGATATAGACTACATATACAAAAGAACATGGACAACGCTTCAAATTAGTGGAGTCAGCTATTTCAGTCACACCCGTCGCTGACAGGTGTATAAAAATCGAGCACACTGCCATGCAATCTCCATAGACAAACATTGGCCTTACTGAAGAACTCAGTGGCTTAATGTATTGTGTGGTAACATCTTAAAGCCTTTTACAAACCAATAAAGGCAATACTCAGATTTGCTGATTGCTCCCAACCCATTGGAATCCTCACCCAGTTGACTACTTTAAAATGCTGGAAGCCCTCAATAGCAATGTGCATGCAAAAAAAAGCTAGTTATTTTCAAGTAATGACCTCCATGTCCCATTTGTAGACATTATTGACCCCTGGCAGGTCAGCGAGAGAGGACTACCAGCACGTGCACACACAGATGGGTATTTATCCTGTTTAATTATTTCAAATGATCAGTTTAAAAATCACCCGTTTATAGTGTCAGTTGAAGTGGATTTTCCCAGTCGTAGGTGGTAAATATCACCTTCCCACTTTGTTTTGAACTCAGCATCAGTCCTGGAGATAATGTCTGTGCTGCTGGAGGATTGTTCAAGTCGGTTGCTCATCTGTTGGTTGAATTGTTTGTTTGGCAGCCACTCGTCGTCTACCGTTGTAGTCAAGCGTCTGTGGAACCCAGCCCAAGGTCAGTCCAGTCCGGTATGCTACAGAGAGGAAAACACACATGAGCAAGGAGCCATTCTGAACAGAAGTATTCCACCACACATGTATGGTCCACCTCTGGTGGCAAGGACATCGGCGGCTGGTTGTTGTTGTTGTAGCAGCATCAGTTTGGCGGTAGTCTTCCTTCTCTAGCAGACAACCCCAGAGTGAAATGGAAATTCCATCTTAAGAAGTTCAGATTGCTCGTTAGTCAATGAGGCCGAAGTGCGGCAGACCTCGGCCAATTCTCTTCTCCAAGGCGAACAGCCAAGGGGGTGGAGTCTACAATAAATACATTCAGACAACAAGGAAGAGAACACAGAGAACACACCCTGAACAAACAAAACCGCCCCCCCCCCCCCCCCCCATTGTCTCCCTCTGTTCATGTTCCTCCTTTTTTTTCATGTCATAGGCAGCTAATGTATTGTTCACATCCAAGAGAATCTCTCTCTCTCTCTCTCTCTCTCTCTCTCTCTCTCTCTCTCTCTCTCTCTCTCTCTCTCTCTCTCTCTCTCTCTCTCTCTCTCTCTCTCTCTCTCTCTCTCTCTCTCTCTCTCTCTCTCTCTCTCTCTCTCTCTCTCTCTCTCTCTCTCTCTCTCTCTCTCTCTCTCTCTCTCTCTCTCTCTCTCTCTCTCTCTCTCTCTCTCTCTCTCTCTCTCTCTCTCTCTCTCTCTCATTGCATGGGAAACATATGTTTACATTGCCAAAGCAATTGAAATAGACAATAAACAAAAATTTACAGTTAACATTACCCTTACAAATTTATTATTATTTGGTTTTAAATATACTGAAGTATCAAAAGTAAAGTATGGATCATTTCAAATTCTTTATGTTAAGCATCAGTTTCTTTTTTTCAATTTACAGATAGCCAGGGGCACACTCCAACACTCAGACATCATTTACAGATAGCCAGGGGCACACTCCAACACTCAGGCATAATTTACAGATAGCCAGGGGCACCACACTCCAACACTCAGACATAATTTACAGATAGCCAGGGGCACACTCCAACACTCAGACATCATTTACAGATAGCCAGGGGCACACTCCAACACTCAGACATAATTTACAGATAGCCAGGGACACACTCCAACACTCAGACATCATTTACAGATAGCCAGGGACACACTCCAACACTCAGACATCATGTACAGATAGCCAGGGACACACTCCAACACTCAGACATCCTTTACAGATAGCCAGGGACACACTCCAACACTCAGACATCATTTACAAATAGCCAGGGACACACTCCAACACTCAGACATAATTTACAGATAGCCAGGGACACACTCCAACACTCAGACATCATTTACAGATAGCCAGGGACACACTCCAACACTCAGACATGATTTACAGATAGCCAGGGACACACTCCAACACTCAGACATAATTTACAGATAGCCAGGGACACACTCCAACACTCAGACATAATTTACAAATAGCCAGGGACACACTTCAACACTCAGACATCATTTACAGATAGCCAGGGGCACACTCCAACACTCAGACATGATTTACAGATAGCCAGGGGCACACTCCAACACTCAGACATCATTTACAGATAGCCAGGGGCACACTCCAACACTCAGACATCATTTACAGATAGCCAGGGGCACACTCCAACACTCAGACATCATTTACAGATAGCCAGGGGCACACTCCAACACTCAGACATCATTTACAGATAGCCAGGGACACACTCCAACACTCAGACATCATTTACAGATAGCCAGGGACACACTCCAACACTCAGACATCATTTACAGATAGCCAGGGGCACACTCCAACACTCAGACATAATATACAGATAGCCAGGGACACACTCCAACACTCAGACATACTTTACAGATAGCCAGGGACACACTCCAACACTCAGACATCATTTACAGATAGCCAGGGACACACTCCAACACTCAGACATCATTTACAGATAGCCAGGGACACACTCCAACACTCAGACATCATTTACAGATAGCCAGGGACACACTCCAGCACTCAGACATCATTTACAGATAGCCAGGGGCACACTCCAACACTCAGACATGATTTACAGATAGCCAGGGACACACTCCAACACTCAGACATCATTTACAGATAGCCAGGGACACACTCCAACACTCAGACATCATTTACAGATAGCCAGGGACACACTCCAACACTCAGACATCATTTACAGATAGCCAGGGACACACTCCAACACTCAGACATCATTTACAGATAGCCAGGGGCACACTCCAACACTCAGACATAATTTACAGATAGCCAGGGGCACATTCCAACACTCAGACATAATTTACAGATAGCCAGGGGCACATTCCAACACTCAGACATCATTTACAGATAGCCAGGGGCACACTCCAACACTCAAACATCATTTACAAATGAAGCATGTGTGCTTAGTGAGTCCGTCAGATCAGAGGCAGTAGGGATGACCAGAAATGTTATCTTGATAAGTGCGTGAATTGGACCATTTTCCTGTCCTGCTAAGCATTCAAAATGTAATGAGTATTTTGGGGGTCAGGGAAAATGTATGGAGTAAAAAGTACATACTTTTCTTCAGGAATGTAGTAAAGTAAAAGTAAAAGTGGTCAAAAAAAAGATATAGTAAAGTACAGATGAAAATGACTTAAGCAGTACTTTCAAGTATTTTTACTTAATTACTTTACACCACTGGCCCCAATGTCCACCAACCAACCTACAGTAACAACCTACAGGCCAGTTGTCACACACACACACACAAGTATTTTTACTTAATTACTTTACACCACTGGCCCCAATGTCCACCAACCAACCTACAGTAACAACCTACAGGCCAGTTGTCACACACACACACACACACACACAAGTATTTTTACTTAATTACTTTACACCACTGGCCCCAATGTCCACCAACCAACCTACAGTAACAACCTACAGGCCAATTGTCACACACACACACACACACACACACACACACACACACACACACACACACACGTATTTGCAGTGAGAGGTTGTCTATGTTCCATAGGGATGGGCACGGTTATTCGAATATCCAAACGAACGTTACTATTTAAATACTTGCGAGAGTATTTGTTTTTTTAGGAAACAAATCATAGGCCTAATTTAACAATGGAAAGTTTTTGTCTCAAATAAATAAAATGATCTATGTGACATTGCTACACACAAGGATGTATACCATGAATTGAATAAAACAACAAACTTTTGAACATAGTTTTTTATAACGTGCACCCCATAAAAAAAGAGATACCGGTAGAATACACAGGTTTCACGCATGTAGCTTGTTGTTGTTGACACCAGTCAGACGCTCCATGTGCAGCAACGTGAAGAGGGAGATCTCTAATCAATAGAATTGAAAATTATGGAATTAAGTTAGCTAAATGAGAAGGGGTAGGCTACAACGAGCTTGTAGGCTGCGGTTGATTCTGAATGGAGTTGTTGTAGACAAACATATGTTGGCTACGTGTTGAAATGCTCATATGTTTCATTGTAGCTTCATGTGTTGTCTTATCACCATGACCACAACTTTCTAAAACAATGTCAAATATATAGAAGAAATATAGACCATCCACTGAGCACACAATGGTTGAATCAACGTTGTTTCCACGTCATTTTAAATGAAATTGCGTTGAACTTGCGTTGCCTGTGCCCAGTGGGTAATGATATCAGGAGGCCCAAAGAAGATGGTGAGAAGGACCACTTCAACTATTTTAGAAGAAGGGGACGGCTGTTGAGTGAGAAACCCTCTCTTCCTGTCTGGTGTGAACTGAGGACACATTGGACAGTGACAGGTTTACTTTGAAGAGGATCAAATATAGACACACACACGCACACACACATACACACACACACACTCTTCCAAGAGCCTTGCCAGTGCCTGAGGAGGATGACAGGTTGACTTTGTGGGGGATTAAGGATGTTTGCACAGGCCAGCTCAGAGCTCCAGCCTTGCAGTGTCTCCCCAGTGTCTCCCCAGTGTCTCCTAGTGCCAAGTCCCCCTCCGGCTGGCTGCTTTGTCTAACCTCCGCCAGGCACAGAGACAGTACTGATCTCTGACTGGGACATGGTGAATATACCACTCCACTCGAGCAGACTAATGTCTGGGGCTTGGTGAATGGGGCCCTAATACCAGCTCAATGAAGGGAGAGAACAAGGAGAAAATACACACATACGCACATCACCAAGGCACACACACACACAGGCATGTACACACACACACACACACACACACACACACAGAGGAGGTGTAGAAACTTGATGTTCAGCCAAGTGCTACAGAGAGAAAAGTGCTCTTTCCATCCCCTTAGGTCTTGGCAGGACATGTCCTGAGCTCTCACATTACACTATCTACTGCGTAGATGTAAGAGACAAGCATGTGTTTTTGCCTGGGGAACATATTTAGTATTATGAATGCTCTGTATTCATTGGCTTTTAGAGACTGTGGGTTTGTAAATGACAAACAGACTACAGTCACCAATACAGCTTTACATGTTCTGTACAGTTCAAACATCACACAGCCTGGATCATTCATTCATTGATATTCAACAATATACTATTATTCTCTTAGCTAGCACACCACATAGGTTCAGTCCGTTCACCCCTCCAGTGCCTGCCCTCAGTGCAGGTGTCTGGGGTTTTCTCCTGTGTTCAGATCTGTGCCCCGTGTAGCTCAGTTGGCTTGCTTCGCCAGGGTTGTTGGTTTTGATTCCCACAGTGGACCAGTATGAAAAAAGTATGAAAATGTATGCACTCATTACTGTAAGTCGGTCTGGATAAGAGCATCTGTTGAATGACTTAAATGTAATTGTAGAGAAAATGAAAACATACGGCCAGCAGCTCCTGAGGCAGTCTACGGGCTGGATGGGGGTTTGATCAATCAACATCTTTGATAAAATCAGAGCCTTTTTTAAGTTGATCAACCTGCCCCATGTGTTAACTTACCTGTCCCCAACCCTAAATACATGATCCATACTGTATGTCAACTAGATTCAGCTGTGTGCCAATTTCTTTCTTGAGCAGATGGTCAAGGGTACAGAACATAATTACAAATCATTTGTAGACTACAAATTGACAGCAAGAAGCCCAAATCTTCAGCACATTTCCCCTCCCTCTATACAGTTGCTACTGTATATGAAAGATGATGTTAAAATAAAGACATGTTCCATGGAGAAAGAGATTAACTCGCCGAACATTAAGTCGTACTTCCAAGTACACAAAGAAAAGCATTTGAAAAGTGTTATTCCGCAGGAATAGTACCATACGGAACAGATCATGCTATTTGATAACGTTTGGGCTAACATAACATTCAACCTGCCCCTTGAATCACCCCTTCGCACCAAAGGCATTTTAAACAAGGAAACTCCAACGCACATGCAACTGGTTCTCTTGTTTAATCACATCAAGCCTTGTCTCATAGACTAGATGTTTGGTATGAGGACAGCAAACAACATTGGTTGGGGTGGAGGGGTCGATGTATAACGCAAACGTCTAGCAACCCAAATCTCATCACGGACAACTTAAATATTTTTTGCTAATTAGAAATTTACAACTATTTAATAGTTTTTAGCTACCATACAACTAAACTCAGCAAAAAAAGAAACGTCCCTTTTTCAGGACCCTGTCTTTCAAAGATAGTTCGTATCAATCCAAATAACTTCACAGATCTTCATTGTAAAGGGTTTACACTGTTTCCCATGCTTGTTCAATGAACCATAAACAATTAATGAACATGCATCTGTGGAACGGCCATTAAGACACTAACAGCTTGCAGACGGTAGGCAATTAAGGTCACAGTTATGAAAACTTAGGACACTAAATAGGCCTTTCTACTGACTCTGAAAAACACCAAAAGAAAGATGCCCAGGGTCCCTGCTCATCTGCATGAACATGCCTTAGGCATGCTGCAAGGAGGCATGAGGACTGCAGAGGTTGCCAGGGAAATAAACTGCAATGTCCGTACTGTGAGACGCCTAAGACAGCACTACAGGGAGACAGGACAGACAGGTGATCAACCTCGCAGTGGCAGATCACGTGTAATAACACCTGCACTGGATCGGTACATCTGAACATCACACCTGCGGGACAGGTACAGGAAGGCAACAGCAACTGCCCGAGTTACACCAGGAACTCATCATCCCTCCATCAGTGCTCAGACTGTCTGCAGTAGGCTGAGAGAGGCTGGAATCAGGGCTTGTAGGCCTGTTGTAAGGAAGGTCCTTACCAGACATCACCAGCAACAACATTGCCTATAGGTACAAACCCACTGGACCAGACAGGACTGGCAAAAAGTGCTCATCACTGACGAGTCATGGTTTTGTCTCACCAGGTGTGATGGTCGGATTCACGTTTATCGTCGAAGGAATGAACGTTACGTCGAGGTCTGTACTCTGGAGCGGGATCAATTTGGAGGTAGAGGGTCCGTCATGGTCTGGGGCGGTGTGTCACAGCATTATCAGACTGAGCTTGTTGTCATTGCAGGCAATTTCAACGCTGTGCGTTACAGGGAAGACCTCCTTCTCCCTCATGTGGTACACATCCTGCTTCATGACCCTCCAGCATGAAAATGCCACCAGCCATACTGCTCGTTCTGTGCAAGATTTCCTGCAAGACAGGAATGTCAGTGTCCTGCCATGGCCAGCGAAGATCCCGGATCTCAATCCCATTGAGCACATCTGGCACCTGTTTGATCGGAGGGTGAGGGCTAGGGCCATTCCCCCCAGAAATGTCCGGGAACTTGCAGGTGCCTTGGTGGAAGAGTGGGGTAACATCTCCATGCAAGAACTGACAAATCTGGTGCAGTCAATGAGGAGGAGATGCACTGCAGTACTTAATGCAGCTGGTGGCCACACCAGAATACGGACTGTTATTTATTTGACCCCCCCCCCCTTTGTTCAGGGACACATTTTTCAATTTCTGTTAGTCACATATCTGTGGAACTTGTTCACTTTATGTTTCAGTTGTTGAATCTTGTTAGAAATACAAATATTTACACGTTAAGTTTGCTGAAAATAAATGCAGTTGACAGTGAGAGGACGTTTCTTTTTTTGCTGAGTTTACTTAGTATGTTAGCTAAACCTTCCTCTAACCCTAACCCTAACCTTAACCCCTAACTCATGGCCTAGCTAACGTTAGCATTAGCCACCTAGCCACCTAGCTAACGTTAGCTACAACAAATTGGAATTCGTAACATATCTTATGAATTGTATTTCGGAACATAACATACAAATTGGATGATGGACATCCACAAATGAATACATAGCATAGTAACATATCCTACCAAATGGAGTGTCCCGGATTTACGTTCACTATGTTACAAAACCCTGAACAACTTATTTAAGGCAACTGCCCTCTCTCTCTCTCTCCCTCCCTTATCTCTCTAATACACTTTCTGCATACAGTGATTTCCCAAGTTGTAAATATTTTGCAGTGTCTCATAGAGACACAGAGCCTCATTGTGAAACAGAGAGGGCAGGCTGTATCTGTGCTCCTCTGACAACACTTCTGTTTACATTACACAACGATAACATGACTTCCTGGTGAATAGGGATTCTAAATCCAATAATGAAATGGCACCACATGCAGAAGTATGTTGTGCTCAATTCGTTTTTTTCTATTTGATAAATGAATGGCCTTAGGTTTGCGCATGACTCTCATTCACACAATGATTGGATGAAAGGCAAACATACGAGTCATTGCTTTACGAGCGTCTACACATCACTTATCTCACATGTCCTCATATCCTCTGGCCTACAGTCTTGAATGTTCAGAAATGAGACGTAAATCTTCCCACTATCAGTGACATCAGCTGTGTAAAGAAGGCATGCACATGAGGTCAGGATCTGGGGCGATACACCAGTCTGCCCCTAATTTCTCCAGTCCGTCTCTCATTTCGTCTGTCCGACTATCAAATCAAGGCTAGGAGGTTACCATCTGGTCATTGAGACTCTGCTTTAGTTTAAAACACAGTTATATAGAAGGAGTTGTTCAGGGAGAACATGCTTTGGCCTAGAGTCAGGCATTTACATGATATTGAGACTTAGATTTGGCCTCTTACAGTTTATACAGATAATTTCCATTGCCATACTCAGTCAGAAAATTAAGAGAAGTGCATTTCAGAAGTTGTCAATGAGGAAATAGTCGCTAAAGCTTTATACGTGATTTAGATCCAGTTGAACAACTCCCAACACTCCGGTCCCTTACTTTACTGTAGCGGTCTTGGTCGGAACGCCAAGATTCCTGAGGGAGCAGTGAGTGGGTTATTCCTTTACTGAGTCATTTTCTTGACTCTTATCCCTAGTTCCCAGGCAGCTAGCAGGCTCCAGCTCTACAGTCTGCAGCCGGTGGATGTGAAAGACCAGTTCTCCAAAAGTTCTCCAAAAGGATAATTTCACTTTTCAGAGAGGAGAAAAAGGAAATCTGTTTCTCAAGCTCCATAACATAGTCAGTACCTGTCAGGGTTCTTCTCTTCTAATCAGGGTTTTTCTCATCTAATCAGGGTTATTCTCTTCTAGTCAGGGTTCTTCTCATCTAGTCAGGGTTCTTCTCATCTAGTCAGGGTTCTTCTCATCTAATCTGGGTTCTTCTCATCTAGTCAGGGTTCTTATCATCTAGTCAGGGTTATTCTCATCTAGTCAGGGTTCTTCTCATCTAGTCAGGGTTCTTCTCATCTAGTCTGGGTTCTTCTCATCTAGTCTGGGTTCTTCTCATCTAGTCAGGGTTCTTCTCATCTAGTCAGGGTTCTTCTCATCTAGTCAGGGTTCTTCTCATCTAGTCAGGGTTCTTCTCATCTAGTCTGGGTTCTTCTCATCTAGGCATTCTTTGGAAGGTTTTGAAGTCATACTAAGAAGGACCCTACTGTGAAGTGCCATAGACTAAATCACCCTACTGTGAAGTGCCATAGTCTAAATCCCCCTACTGTGAAGTGCCATAGTCTAAAACACCCTACTGTGAAGTGCCATAGTCTAAATCACTCTACTGTGAAGTGCTATAGTCTAAAACACCCTACTGTGAAGTGCCATAGTCTAAATCACCCTACTGTGAAGTGCCATAGTCTAAATCACCCTACTGTGAAGTGCCATAGTCTAAATCACCCTACTGTGAAGTGCCATAGTCTAAAACACCCTACTGTGAAGTGCCATAGTCTAAATCACCCTACTGTGAAGTGCCATAGTCTAAATCACCCTACTGTGAAGTGCCATAGTCTAAATCACCCTACTGTGAAGTGCCATAGTCTAAAACACCCTACTGTGAAGAGCAATAGTCTAAATCACCCTACTGTGAAGTGCCATAGTCTAAATCACCCTACTGTGAAGTGCCATAGTCTAAATCACCCTACTGTGAAGTGCCATAGTCTAAATCACCCTACTGTGAAGTACCATAGTCTAAATCACCCTACTGTGAAGTGCCTCACCCTACTGTGAAGTGCCATAGTCTAAATCACCCTACTGTGAAGTGCCATAGTCTAAATCACCCTACTGTGAAGTACCATAGTCTAAATCACCCTACTGTGAAGTGCCATAGTCTAAATCACCCTACTGTGAAGTGCCATAGTCTAAATCACCCTACTGTGAAGCGCCATAGTCTAAAACACCCTACTGTGAAGTGCCATAGTCTAAATCACCCTACTGTGAAGTGCCATAGTCTAAATCACCCTACTGTGAAGTGCCATAGTCTAAATCACCCTACTGTGAAGTGCCATAGTCTAAAACACCCTACTGTGAAGTGCCATAGTCTAAATT
This sequence comes from Oncorhynchus mykiss, assembly GCF_013265735.2. Classification (NCBI taxonomy): domain Eukaryota; kingdom Metazoa; phylum Chordata; class Actinopteri; order Salmoniformes; family Salmonidae; genus Oncorhynchus; species Oncorhynchus mykiss. Next base: position 75,075,671 of record NC_048567.1, on the reverse strand, counting down.
ACCCTACTGTGAAGTGCCATAGTCTAAATCACCCTACTGTGAAGTGCCATAGTCTAAATCACCCTACTGTGAAGTGCCATAGTCTAAAACACCCTACTGTGAAGTGCCATAGTCTAAATCACCCTACTGTGAAGTGCCATAGTCTAAATCACCCGACTGTGAAGTGCCATAGTCTAAATCACCCTACTGTGAAGTGCCATAGTCTAAAACACCCTACTGTGAAGTGCCATAGTCTAAATCACCCTACTGTGAAGTGCCATAGTCTAAAACACCCTACTGTGAAGTGCCATAGTCTAAATCACCCTACTGTGAAATGCCATAGTCTAAATAACCCTACTGTGAAGTACCATAGTCTAAATCACCCTACTGTGAAGTGCCATAGTCTAAATCACTCTACTGTGAAGTGCCATAGTCTAAATCACCCTACTGTGAAGTGCCATAGTCTAAATAACCCTACTGTGAAGTGCCATAGTCTAAATCACCCTACTGTGAAGTGCCATAGTCTAAATCACCCTACTGTGAAGTGCCATAGTCTAAATCACCCTACTGTGAAGTACCATAGTCTAAATCACCCTTCTGTGAAGTGCCATAGTCTAAATCACCCCACTGTGAAATGCCATAGTCTAAATCACCCTACTGTGAAGTGCCATAGTCTAAATCACCCGACTGTGAAGTGCCATAGTCTAAATCACCCTACTGTGAAGTGCCATAGTCTAAAACACCTTACTGTGAAGTGCCATAGTCTAAATCACCCTACTGTGAAGTGCCATAGTCTAAAACACCCTACTGTGAAGTGCCATAGTCTAAATCACCCTACTGTGAAGTGCCATAGTCTAAATCACCCTACTGTGAAGTACCATAGTCTAAATCACCCTTCTGTGAAGTGCCATAGTCTAAATCACCCTACTGTGAAATGCCATAGTCTAAATCACCCTACTGTGAAGTGCCATAGTCTAAATCACCCGACTGTGAAGTGCCATAGTCTAAATCACCCTACTGTGAAGTGCCATAGTCTAAAACACCTTACTGTGAAGTGCCATAGTCTAAATCACCCTACTGTGAAGTGCCATAGTCTAAAACACCCTACTGTGAAGTGCCATAGTCTAAATCACCCTACTGTGAAGTGCCATAGTCTAAATAACCCTACTGTGAAGTGCCATAGTCTAAATCACCCTACTGTGAAGTGCCATAGTCTAAATCACCCTACTGTGAAGTGCCATAGTCTAAATCACCCTACTGTGAAGTACCATAGTCTAAATCACCCTTCTGTGAAGTGCCATAGTCTAAATCACCCTACTGTGATGTGCCATAGTCTAAATCACCCTACTGTGAAGTGCCATAGTCTAAAACACCCTACTGTGAAGTGCCATAGTCTAAATCACCCTACTGTGAAGTGCCATAGTCTAAATCACCCTACTGTGAAGTGCCATATTCTAAATCACCCTACTGTGAAGTGCCATAGTCTAAATCACCCTACTGTGAAGTGCCATAGTCTAAATCACCCTACTGTGAAGTGCCATAGTCTAAATCACTCTACTGTGAAGTGCCATAGTCTAAAACACCCTACTGTGAAGTGCCATAGTCTAAAACACCCTACTGTGAAGTGCCATAGTCTAAATCACCCTACTGTGAAGTGCCATAGTCTAAATCACCCTACTGTGAAGTGCCATAGTCTAAATCACCCTACTGTCAAGTGCCATAGTCTAAATCACCCTACTGTGAAGTGCCATAGTCTAAATCTCCCTACTGTGAAGTGCCATAGTCTAAATAACCCTACTGTGAAGTGCCATAGTCTAAATCACCCTACTGTGAAGTGCCATAGTCTAAATCACCCTACTGTGAAGTGCCATAGTCTAAATCACCCTACTGTGAAGTGCCATAGTCTAAATCACCCTACTGTGAAGTGCCATAGTCTAAATAACCCTACTGTGAAGTGCCATAGTCTAAATCACTCTACTGTGAAGTGCCATAGTCTAAATCACCCTACTGTGAAGTGCCATAGTCTAAATCACCCTACTGTGAAGTACCATCGTCTAAATCACCCTACTGTGAAGTACCATAGTCTAAATAACCCTACTGTGAAGTGCCATAGTCTAAATCACCCTACTGTGAAGTGCCATAGTCTAAAACACCCTACTGTGAAGTGCCATAGTCTAAATCACCCTACTGTGAAGTGCCATAGTCTAAATCACCCTACTGTGAAGTGCCATAGTCTAAATCACCCTACTGTGAAGTGCCATAGTCTAAATCACCCTACTGTGAAGTGCCATAGTCTAAATCACTCTACTGTGAAGTGCCATAGTCTAAATCACCCTACTGTGAAGTGCCATAGTCTAAAACACCCTACTGTGAAGTGCCATAGTCTAAATCACCCTACTGTGAAGTGCCATAGTCTAAATCACCCTACTGTGAAGTGCCATAGTCTAAATTACCCTACTGTGAAGTGCCATAGTCTAAATCACCCTACTGTGAAGTGCCATAGTCTAAATCACTCTACTGTGAAGTGCCATAGTCTAAATCACCCTACTGTGAAGTGCCATAGTCTAAATCACCCTACTGTGAAGTGCCATAGTCTAAATCGCTCTACTGTGAAGTGACATAGTCTAAAACACCCTACTGTGAAGTACCATAGTCTAAAACACCCTACTGTGAAGTGCCATAGTCTAAATCACCCTACTGTGAAGTGCCATAGTCTAAATCACCCTACTGTGAAGTGCCATAGTCTAAATCACCCTACTGTCAAGTGCCATAGTCTAAATCACCCTACTGTGAAGTGCCATAGTCTAAATCTCCCTACTGTGAAGTGCCATAGTCTAAATAACCCTACTGTGAAGTGCCATAGTCTAAATCACCCTACTGTGAAGTGCCATAGTCTAAATCACCCTACTGTGAAGTGCCATAGTCTAAATCACCCTACTGTGAAGTGCCATAGTCTAAATCACCCTACTGTGAAGTACCATAGTCTAAATAACCCTACTGTGAAGTGCCATAGTCTAAATCACCCTACTGTGAAGTGCCATAGTCTAAATCACCCTACTGTGAAGTGCCATAGTCTAAATCACCCTACTGTGAAGTACCATCGTCTAAATCACCCTACTGTGAAGTACCATAGTCTAAATAACCCTACTGTGAAGTGCCATAGTCTAAATCACCCTACTGTGAAGTGCCATAGTCTAAAACACCCTACTGTGAAGTGCCATAGTCTAAATCACCCTACTGTGAAGTGCCATAGTCTAAATCACCCTACTGTGAAGTGCCATAGTCTAAATCACCCTACTGTGAAGTGCCATAGTCTAAATCACCCTACTGTGAAGTGCCATAGTCTAAATCACCCTACTGTGAAGTGCCATAGTCTAAATCACCCTACTGTGAAGTGCCATAGTCTAAATCACCCTACTGTGAAGTGCCATAGTCTAAATCACCCTACTGTGAAGTACCATAGTCTAAATCACCCTTCTGTGAAGTGCCATAGTCTAAATCACCCTACTGTGAAATACCATAGTCTAAATCACCCTACTGTGAAGTGCCATAGTCTAAATCACCCGACTGTGAAGTGCCATAGTCTAAATCACCCTACTGTGAAGTGCCATAGTCTAAAACACCCTACTGTGAAGTGCCATAGTCTAAATCACCCTACTGTGAAGTGCCATAGTCTAAAACACCCTACTGTGAAGTGCCATAGTCTAAATCACCCTACTGTGAAGTGCCATAGTCTAAATAACCCTACTGTGAAGTACGATAGTCTAAATCACCCGACTGTGAAGTGCCATAGTCTAAATCACCCTACTGTGAAGTGCCATAGTCTAAATCACCCTACTGTGAAGTGCCATAGTCTAAATAACCCTACTGTGAAGTGCCATAGTCTAAATCACCCTACTGTGAAGTGCCATAGTCTAAATCACCCTACTGTGAAGTGCCATAGTCTAAACCACCCTACTGTGAAGTACAATAGTCTAAATCACCCTTCTGTGAAGTGCCATAGTCTAAATCACCCTACTGTGAAGTGCCATAGTCTAAATCACCCGACTGTGAAGTGCCATAGTCTAAATCACCCTACTGTGAAGTGCCATAGTCTAAAACACCCTACTGTGAAGTGCCATAGTCTAAATCACCCTACTGTGAAGTGCCATAGTCTAAAACACCCTACTGTGAAGTGCCATAGTCTAAATCACCCTACTGTGAAGTGCCATAGTCTAAATAACCCTACTGTGAAGTACGATAGTCTAAATCACCCGACTGTGAAGTGCCATAGTCTAAATCACCCTACTGTGAAGTGCCATAGTCTAAATCACCCTACTGTGAAGTGCCATAGTCTAAATAACCCTACTGTGAAGTGCCATAGTCTAAATCACCCTACTGTGAAGTGCCATAGTCTAAATCACCCTACTGTGAAGTGCCATAGTCTAAACCACCCTACTGTGAAGTACCATAGTCTAAATCACCCTTCTGTGAAGTGCCATAGTCTAAATCACCCTACTGTGAAGTGCCATAGTCTAAATCACCCTACTGTGAAGTGCCATAGTCTAAATCACCCTACTGTGAAGTGCCATAGTCTAAATCACTCTACTGTGAAGTGCCATAGTCTAAATCACCCTACTGTGAAGTGCCATAGTCTAAATCACCCTACTGTGAAGTGCCATAGTCTAAATCACCCTACTGTGAAGTGCCATAGTCTAAATCACCCTACTGTGAAGTGCCATAGTCTAAATCACCCGACTGTGAAGTGCCATAGTCTAAATCACCCTACTGTGAAGTGCCATAGTCTAAAACACCCTACTGTGAAGTGCCATAGTCTAAATCACCCTACTGTGAAGTGCCATAGTCTAAAACACCCTACTGTGAAGTGCCATAGTCTAAATCACCCTACTGTGAAGTGCCATAGTCTAAAACACCCTACTGTGAAGTGCCATAGTCTAAATCACCCTACTGTGAAGTGCCATAGTCTAAATAACCCTACTGTGAAGTGCCATAGTCTAAATCACCCTACTGTGAAGTGCCATAGTCTAAATCACCCTACTGTGAAGTGCCATATTCTAAATCACCCTACTGTGAAGTGCCATAGTCTAAATCACCCTACTGTGAAGTGCCATAGTCTAAATCACCCTACTGTGAAGTGCCATAGTCTAAATCACTCTACTGTGAAGTACCATAGTCTAAAACACCCTACTGTGAAGTGCCATAGTCTAAAACACCCTACTGTGAAGTGCCATAGTCTAAATCACCCTACTGTGAAGTGCCATAGTCTAAATCACCCTACTGTGAAGTGCCATAGTCTAAATCACCCTACTGTCAAGTGCCATAGTCTAAATCACCCTACTGTGAAGTGCCAAAGTCTAAATCTCCCTACTGTGAAGTGCCATAGTCTAAATAACCCTACTGTGAAGTGCCATAGTCTAAATCACCCTACTGTGAAGTGCCATAGTCTAAATCACCCTACTGTGAAGTGCCATAGTCTAAATCACCCTACTGTGAAGTGCCATAGTCTAAATCACCCTACTGTGAAGTGCCATAGTCTAAATAACCCTACTGTGAAGTGCCATAGTCTAAATCACTCTACTGTGAAGTGCCATAGTCTAAATCACCCTACTGTGAAGTGCCATAGTCTAAATCACCCTACTGTGAAGTACCATAGTCTAAATAACCCTAATGTGAAGTGCCATAGTCTAAATAACCCTACTGTGAAGTGCCATAGTCTAAATCACCCTACTGTGAAGTGCCATAGTCTAAAACACCCTACTGTGAAGTGCCATAGTCTAAATCACCCTACTGTGAAGTGCCATAGTCTAAATCACCCTACTGTGAAGTGCCATAGTCTAAATCACCCTACTGTGAAGTGCCATAGTCTAAATCACCCTACTGTGAAGTACCATCGTCTAAATCACCCTACTGTGAAGTACCATAGTCTAAATAACCCTACTGTGAAGTACCATAGTCTAAATAACCCTACTGTGAAGTGCCATAGTCTAAATCACCCTACTGTGAAGTGCCATAGTCTAAAACACCCTACTGTGAAGTGCCATAGTCTAAATCACCCTACTGTGAAGTGCCATAGTCTAAATCACCCTACTGTGAAGTGCCATAGTCTAAATCACCCTACTGTGAAGTGCCATAGTCTAAATCACCCTACTGTGAAGTGCCATAGTCTAAATCACTCTACTGTGAAGTGCCATAGTCTAAATCACCCTACTGTGAAGTGCCATAGTCTAAAACACCCTACTGTGAAGTGCCATAGTCTAAATCACCCTACTGTGAAGTGCCATAGTCTAAATCACCCTACTGTGAAGTGCCATAGTCTAAATCACCCTACTGTGAAGTGCCATAGTCTAAATCACCCTACTGTGAAGTGCCATAGTCTAAATCACTCTACTGTGAAGTGCCATAGTCTAAATCACCCTACTGTGAAGTGCCATAGTCTAAATCACCCTACTGTGAAGTGCCATAGTCTAAATCGCTCTACTGTGAAGTGACATAGTCCAAAACACCCTACTGTGAAGTGCCATAGTCTAAAACACCCTACTGTGAAGTGCCATAGTCTAAATCACCCTACTGTGAAGTGCCATAGTCTAAATCACCCTACTGTGAAGTGCCATAGTCTAAATCACCCTACTGTCAAGTGCCATAGTCTAAATCACCCTACTGTGAAGTGCCATAGTCTAAATCTCCCTACTGTGAAGTGCCATAGTCTAAATAACCCTACTGTGAAGTGCCATAGTCTAAATCACCCTACTGTGAAGTACCATAGTCTAAATACCCCTACTGTGAAGTGCCATAGTCTAAATCACCCTACTGTGAAGTGCCATAGTCTAAATCACCCTACTGTGAAGTGCCATAGTCTAAATCACCCTACTGTGAAGTACCATCGTCTAAATCACCCTACTGTGAAGTACCATAGTCTAAATAACCCTACTGTGAAGTGCCATAGTCTAAATCACCCTACTGTGAAGTGCCATAGTCTAAATCACCCTACTGTGAAGTGCCATAGTCTAAATCACCCTACTGTGAAGTGCCATAGTCTAAATCACCCTACTGTGAAGTGCCATAGTCTAAATCACCCTACTGTGAAGTACCATCGTCTAAATCACCCTACTGTGAAGTACCATAGTCTAAATAACCCTACTGTGAAGTACCATAGTCTAAATAACCCTACTGTGAAGTGCCATAGTCTAAATCACCCTACTGTGAAGTGCCATAGTCTAAAACACCCTACTGTGAAGTGCCATAGTCTAAATCACCCTACTGTGAAGTGCCATAGTCTAAATCACCCTACTGTGAAGTGCCATAGTCTAAATCACCCTACTGTGAAGTGCCATAGTCTAAATCACCCTACTGTGAAGTGCCATAGTCTAAATCACTCTACTGTGAAGTGCCATAGTCTAAATCACCCTACTGTGAAGTGCCATAGTCTAAAACACCCTACTGTGAAGTGCCATAGTCTAAATCACCCTACTGTGAAGTGCCATAGTCTAAATCACCCTACTGTGAAGTGCCATAGTCTAAATCACCCTACTGTGAAGTGCCATAGTCTAAATCACCCTACTGTGAAGTGCCATAGTCTAAATCACTCTACTGTGAAGTGCCATAGTCTAAATCACCCTACTGTGAAGTGCCATAGTCTAAATCACCCTACTGTGAAGTGCCATAGTCTAAATCGCTCTACTGTGAAGTGACATAGTCCAAAACACCCTACTGTGAAGTGCCATAGTCTAAAACACCCTACTGTGAAGTGCCATAGTCTAAATCACCCTACTGTGAAGTGCCATAGTCTAAATCACCCTACTGTGAAGTGCCATAGTCTAAATCACCCTACTGTCAAGTGCCATAGTCTAAATCACCCTACTGTGAAGTGCCATAGTCTAAATCTCCCTACTGTGAAGTGCCATAGTCTAAATAACCCTACTGTGAAGTGCCATAGTCTAAATCACCCTACTGTGAAGTGCCATAGTCTAAATCACCCTACTGTGAAGTGCCATAGTCTAAATCACCCTACTGTGAAGTGCCATAGTCTAAATCACCCTACTGTGAAGTACCATAGTCTAAATACCCCTACTGTGAAGTGCCATAGTCTAAATCACCCTACTGTGAAGTGCCATAGTCTAAATCACCCTACTGTGAAGTGCCATAGTCTAAATCACCCTACTGTGAAGTACCATCGTCTAAATCACCCTACTGTGAAGTACCATAGTCTAAATAACCCTACTGTGAAGTGCCATAGTCTAAATCACCCTACTGTGAAGTGCCATAGTCTAAAACACCCTACTGTGAAGTGCCATAGTCTAAATCACCCTACTGTGAAGTGCCATAGTCTAAATCACCCTACTGTGAAGTGCCATAGTCTAAATCACCCTACTGTGAAGTGCCATAGTCTAAATCACCCTACTGTGAAGTACCATAGTCTAAATCACCCTACTGTGAAGTGCCATAGTCTAAATCACCCTACTGTGATGTGCCATAGTCTAAATCACCCTACTGTGAAGTGCCATAGTCTAAATAACCCTACTGTGAAGTACCATAGTCTAAATCACCCTACTGTGAAGTGCCATAGTCTAAATCACCCTACTGTGAAGTGCCATAGTCTAAATCACCCTACTGTGAAGTGCCATAGTCTAAATAACCCTACTGTGAAGGTCATAGTCCTCAATTTGAGTTTTGGAATATACCTGCACTGCTGAACTCTGATAACCGTACTTTAACTGGGAGAACACTTGAAACCCCTCAAACTATCATGCAGTGGTGTAAAGTACTTATGCAAAATACTTTAAAGTACTGCTTAAGTCATTTTTTGGGGTATCTGTACTTTGCTATATCTATTTTTTTTTACAAATTGTACTTTTATTACACTACATTCCTAAAGAAAATATTGTACTTCTTACTCCATACATTTTCCCTGACACCCAAAAGTAATTGAAACATTTTGAATACTTAACAGGACAATAAAATAGTCAAATTCACACACTTATGAAGAGAGCATCCCTAATCATCCCTACTGCCTCTGATCTGGCAGACTCACTAAACACACATGCTTCATTTGTAAATGATGTCTGAGTGTTGGAGTGTGCCCCTGGCTATCCATACATTTTAAAAACAAGAAAATGGTGCGGTCTGGTTTGCTTAATATAAGGAACTTCAAATTACTTTTGATACTTAAGTATATTTGAGCAATTCCATTTACTTTTGACACTTAAGTATATTTAAAACCAAATACTTTTACTAAAGTATTATTATAATGGGTGACTTTCACTTTTACCTGAGTCATTTTCTATTAAGGTATCTTTACTTTTACTCAAGTATGACAATTGGGTACTTTTTCCACCACTGCTAACATGGTACTTTCTCTGTTCTGACACACCCTAGAGTCGATTGATGCAACCGTACGTCACACAGTGACATCATTTTGAATAGTGACTAGCTCCCTGTCTGTTTACGCTAGAGACTTCTTGTCGTGGCTGCAGGTCAATCCCCTCTTTCCGACGATATAAAGTTTACGGCTATTTCATAACATAGGGCTTGGGAAAGTGGTATTTTTCTGCTCGAGAGGATCCGGACCTGAAAATCATAAGGAAATCATCTGCAAAACCTGAACCGTTTGAGCTACAAACTACATGTAATAAGTAACTACCATGGAAAGATAAGACACGTGAACACGACGGTGTCGGTTGTTTAGCTCTATGACACCCTCAAGCTTTATTGCAGTCGTCTGAACTCTGTCGCGGACCTCCTAATTTTGAAGAGATCTTCTCACAAAACCAATATTCCAGACCGAATCCTCTGAGCTTCAAATTAATATGTCACCGATATTGAAAGGGCAGACTCCCAGGAACATGTTTGTAGCGCTCGTCGTTGGAATGAGGCGAGGACCAAAGCGCAGCGTGGTAAGTGTTCATCATTATATTTATTAAACAGAGAACACTGAACAAAATAACAAAGGAGAAACGAAACAAAACAGTTCTGTAAGGTGACAGACACATAACAGAAAACAATCACCCACACCACACAGGTGGGAAAAGGCTACCTAAGTATGATTCTCAATCAGAGACAACGAACCACACCTGCCTCTGATTGAGAACCATACCAGGCCAAACACAAAACCACAACATAGAAAAACGAACATAGACTACCCACCCAACTCACGCCCTGACCACACTAAAACAAAGACATAACAAAAGAACTAAGGTCAGAACGTGACAATGTTGAATGTTTTGTTCTACGACTCACACAAGATTCAGGGGAGTCTTTCAGGGGAATCGTCAGAAGATAACCCATTATGTGCCTGTAAAAATGACACAACGTGCATAGGGGGTAAAAAGTGCCACGAATAATGTGACCGAACATGGGTCTACATTATTATTATTTTTCCTGAGTTTTCTTGTATCTCTCAGATATAGGACAGACAGTTTAAAACCTTGTTCCTTATGATTTATTCTTTGATTGTCTGTTTTGCCATTTATGAATGTGTTATTCAATGCATTTCTATGGGCTACAGCAGTAAAGGCCAAATTCAATATTTCATCAAACACATTTTGTATATATATTTTCTATACCTACAGGTGTCCTATAACTGGAAATCAAATGTCTAAATGATCAATGTGATGACCGTCTTTAAACAATTCCATATTTTAATTTAGTTGATTGGGCTTAGACCTACAGGGGTTAAGAAGAATAAGAAGTTAGAACTCTGCAGAAACAGAGGCTGTAGGAGAGGACCTGTGGGTTGTTGGTTTCTATCCAATAGCATCTCAGTCAGGTTCGGGCATCAGTCCAATCACATCTCTCTGGCCTGTGACCCAAGCCACAGTGTAACTGAGAAGCCAGTTTAGCAAATGTCAGCTGCAAAAACCTTACAGCAGCAATGTCACAGAGAACTCCTGACCTGGACAGACAGATTGAAGAGTGGCGGAGGAGAGGAGAGAAAGAAGGAGAATGTCTCTGGCAGAGTCAAACCCTTTCTACGCCATGTTTCTCCCGCCGTCACCAGTCACAAACCCAGATGGATGGTTGTGTTAATTACCTGAGACACAGAGGCAGACGGGTGATTCACTGATTCAATAAAAAACACGTTTGTGTTTCCGAATGAGTATCACTCAGCCACTAACTGATTATACGTCCATTCTTTTGAAGGCCATGCTTTTTGAAACGTTAGTTGGCAACACTTTTAGTATTTCACTCTAAAATTGGTCCTGTATTCACAAAGCGCCTCAGCGAAGGAGTGCTGATCCCTGTGCATGTAATCACATTCATTATAACGTAAAAGGAAAAACTGATTTTTGATTTAGTTGTCAACAAAACGTTCAGTACATTTCCCTTTGATCAGCAGTCTCCTGCTTTTGCCTCTATTTGAGTGTGGACCAAGCCAACACCCAGGACCAAGCCAACACCCAGGACCAAGCCAACACCCAGGACCAAGCCAACACCCAGGACCAAGCCAACACCCAGGAGGACCAAGTCAACACCCAGGACCAAGTCAACACCCAGGACCAAGTCAACACCCAGGACCAAGCCAACACCCAGGACCAAGCCAACACCCAGGACCAAGCCAACACCCAGGACCAAGCCAACACCCAGGACCAAGCCAACACCCAGGACCAAGTCAACACCCAGGACCAAGCCAACACCCAGGACCAAGCCAACACCCAGGACCAAGCAAACACCCAGGACCAAGCCAACACCCAGGACCAAGTCAACACCCAGGACCAAGCCAACACCCAGGACCAAGCCAACACCCAGGACCAAGTCAACACCCAGGACCAAGCCAACACCCAGGACCAAGCCAACACCCAGGACCAAGCCAACACCCAGGACCAAGCCAACACCCAGGACCAAGCCAACACCCACGACCAAGCCAACACCCAGGACCAAGCCAACACCCAGGACTTCAAAAACTATTGAGCTTAATAGGATTGTGAACTGGGCCAGAGTCAACATAGCCTCTGATATATGGGTAAGACAGACACACATACACACACACACTAATAGCTGTCACAGTGTCAATTAAACATTTGACGTTCATCCATGTTTCTCAGAGCCAAATTTTGAAGTTGTTACAAACATCAAATTTTGAAATGTTTAAGGTTAAGTTTAGGCATTAACTCCACATTTTCAAGGTTAGGGTTCAGTTCAGAATTGTTAAGGTTAGGGTTAAAGTTCCGAATTGTTAAGAAATCAGAATCAGATGCTTACGCCTGTCCGCCATCCCTAACCACGACAAAACCAAAACGCCCTGGCAAAACCGAAACCTACTTGGGAGGTGACAGAGCTCACTGTCGCCCCCAGTGGACAGTTTCCACCTCATCTCCCGACTACCTCAGACATGGGTGGTTGTATCACAGGTGACCTGGCTGCACAAACATGGAACACACACACACCCTGTGTAAAACAAACACACAGCTAAACATGGGAGAGACATGTTTCTCTCTATTGTGAGTTTAGACAGGTCGGTGTCCAACAAGCACTCAGTACTTCTTTGTGTGGAGGGGGCTGTGGAATTTGGGTGTTGTGTTTATACTTCATAGAGGGAGGCCCTACTAAGGTGGCATTGGGTGCTACAGTGTCAAACATGAGGGGTGGTTCAACTAGGCTTTCTATGGAATGTTTAAACTTCACTGTAATCATGTATAGTTTTATTGTCTGGAAACTATCCAACGTTAGTCAAAGTCATAATGCCTACATGCTTTAGTTAAATCTGTCTGTGTTTCTCCCTCTCTTTGTAAATAATTGAATTCTCCCCCCAAAATAATGCATTTTCTGATAGTATTGCTTCTTAGAAAAGTAGGATAAAGTCATACTGCGTAGGTAGCCTTGATAGCTCTCACCAGCCACCATTCAGCCTGGGAGGTTAGTAGAGTCATGACATCATCAGAAATGGCCAGGGCTAACATGAGTAACAGACTCCATCAGTGGTCTCTAAGGTCTCACCAGCCATATAAAGACAGGGGGAGACAAATGACACAGAGCTGATTCAGTCAGTACACTCATTCTGGACATTCTTTCCAGTGACATCATCATTCCCAGACAGAGAGAGAGAGAGAGAGTAGCAGCTAACATCTGTCTGGAGACACAAACTCTTAGGACCTAAATACGTTCAGCAGTAGGCATGTTATTGGGCGTGGGTAGAGTACAGTCAGTCAGTGGCCTGTTATACTCCTCTTATACTCAAGATAAGGGGGAAGAGAAATGTTGCACAGTGTTCATAGGCTTATTGTCTAGAGTTCCGACTCAATATTGTCTACCAGAAGGAACTCCATTTTGAATCAATTTTCAATCAGGGTAGTGACTGCCTGTGGGACTAACATAAACAATTAACCTTGTTTAATTATGGTTCCATTATGCAATTTCCTTATCTGCTACTGCTTAGAGAGTGTGTGTGTGTGTGTGCGTGCGTGAGTGCGTGAGTGCGTACGTGCGTGCATGTGTGTGTGAGGCATCATTACAGTAAGAATGGCAAACAACACCTAAAAAGCTATCATCTAAAACACCTGTTTAACTTATTTTTACTTTAAATATTTGTCAAATGCCAGAATAAACTTCAACCTAAATAAATCGAGTTGAATGGAAGGTTAGACTTTTAGCACCAGGTAAAAGTTTTGCCCCATCTGGGACTAATGTAACTTTTAAAGGAGGTTGTTTTCTTTTTAGAGTCACCATTATCCCAGGAATTCATTGCTTGTTGAAAATAAACCGGTGAGCCATAGAGTCAAACAAACCTGGACAGAACACACACGCACACACAGAAGTATCAGAAAATATTCTACCTATAGTAATTACCTTGGCTCTTCCATGTTCCCTGAGTCAGTGAGATATATACAGACCCTCTGCAGTGGATTATGTGTACAGCATTGCCAACTCTTGGTCACTTAATTACATTGGAGGCTGCCGAGGGGAGGACGACTCATAATAATGTCCAGAACGGAGCAAATAGAATGGCATCAAACAGCTAGAAACCATGGAAACCATGTGTTTGATGTGTTTCATACCATTCCACTGATTCCGCTCCAGTCGTAACCACGAGCCGCCTGTTCTCCCCAATTAAGATCCCACCAGCCTTCTGTGCTTAATTCACATTCCTTTTAAGGTCCGATTCTTATTTTCTTTCTTTATTTTATTTCACCTTTATTTAACCAGGTAGGCAGGTTGAGAACAATTTACAACTGCGACCTGGCCAAGATAAAGCAAAGCAGTGCGACACAAACAACACAGAGTTACACATGGAATAAACAAACATGCAGTAAATAACACAATAGAAAAGGTCTATATACAGTATGTGTAAATGAGGTAGGATAAGGGAGGCAATAAATAGGCCATAGTGGTGAAATAATTACTATATAGCAATTAAACACTGGAGTGATAGATGTGCAGAAGATGAGTGTGCAAGTAGATACAGGGGTGCAAAGGAGCAAAATAAATACAATAAATAACAGTATTTGGGGATGAGGTAGTTGGATGGGCTATTTACAGATGGGCTATGTACAGCTGTAGTGATCTGTGAGCTGCTTTGACAGCTGTTGCTTAAAGTTAGTTAGGGAGATATGAGTCTCCAGCTTCAGTGATTTTTGCAGTTCGATCCAGTCATTGGCAGCAAAGAAATGGAAGGAAAGGCGGCCAAAGGAGGAATTGGCTTTGGGGGTGACCAGTGAGATATACCTGCTGGATGGCGTGCTATGGGTGGGTGCTGCTATGGTGACCAGTGAGTTGAGATAAGGCGGGGCTTTACCTAGCAAAGACTTATAGATGACCTGGAGCCAGTGGTTTTGGCGACGAATATGAAGCGAGGGCCAGCCAATGAGAGCATACAGGTCGCAGTGGTGGGTGGTATATGGGGCTTTGGTGACAAAATGGATGTCACTGTGATAGACTGCATCCAATTTGCCGAGTAGAGTGTTGGAGGCTATTTTGTAAATGACATCGCTGAAGTCAAGAATCGGTAGGATAGTCAGTTTTACAAGGGTATGTTTGGCAGCATGAGTGAAGGATGCTTGTATTTGTAGTTGTCCACATATTCTAAGTCAGAACCATCCAGAGTAGTGATGCTGGACAGGCGGGCAGGTGCGGGCAGCGATCGGTTGAAGAGCATGCATTTAGTTTTACTTGCATTTAAGAGCAATTGGAGGCCAAGGAGGGAGAGTTGTATGGCATTTTGTGACTAGGGGGCAGTATTTTCATTTTTGGAAAAATAACGTTGTCATCGTAAACGGGATATTTTGTCAGGACAAGATGCTAGAATATGCAAATAATTGACAGCTTAGGATAGAAAACACTCTAAAGTTTCCAAAACTGTAAAAATATTGTCTGTGAGAATAACAGAACTGATATTGCAGTCGAAAGCCTGAGAAAAATCCAACACGGAAGTGACTCATCTTTTGAAAGCTCTGCCTTCCAATGCGTCCCTATTGAGCAGTGAATGGGCTATCAACCAGATTACTTTTTCTACGTATTCCCCAAGGTGTCTACAGCATTGTGACGTAGTTTTACGCATTTATGTTGAAGAATACCCGTAAGCGGCTACAGTGCCTTGCGAAAGTATTCGGCCCACTTGAACTTTGCGACCTTTTGCCACATTTCAGGCTTCAAACATAAAGATATAAAACGGTACTTTTTTGTGAAGAATCAACAACAAGTGGGACACAATCATGAAGTGGAACGACATTTATTGGATATTTCAAACTTTTTTAACAAATCAAAAACTGAAAAATTGGGCGTGCAAAATTATTCAGCCCCTTTACTTTCAGTGCAGCAAACTCTCTCCAGAAGTTCAGTGAGGATCTCTGAATGATCCAATGTTGACCTAAATGACTAATGATGATACATACAATCCACCTGTGTGTAATCAAGTCTCCGTATAAATGCACCTGCACTGTGATAGTCTCAGAGGTCCGTCAAAAGCGCAGAGAGCATCATGAAGAATAAGGAACACACCAGGCAGGTCCGAGATACTGTTGTGAAGAAGTTTAAAGCCGGATTTGGATACAAAAAGATTTCCCAAGCTTTAAACATCCCAAGGAGCACTGTGCAAGCGATAATATTGAAATGGAAGGAGTATCAGACCACTGCAAATCTACCAAGACCTGGCCGTCCCTCTAAACTTTCAGCTCATACAAGGAGAAGACTGATCAGAGATGCAGCCAAGAGGCCCATGATCACTGGATGAACTGCAGAGATCTACAGCTGAGGTGGGAGACTCTGTCCATAGGACAACAATCAGTCGTATATTGCACAAATCTGGCCTTTATGGAAGAGTGGCAAGAAGAAAGCCATTTCTTAAAGATATCCATAAAAAGTGTTGTTTAAAGTTTGCCACAAGCCACCTGGGAGACACACCAAACATGTGGAAGAAGGTGCTCTGGTTAGATGAAACCAAAATTTAACTTTTTGGAAACAATGCAAAACGTTATGTTTGGCGTAAAAGCAACACAGCTCATCACCCTGAACACACCATGCCCACTGTCAAACATGGTGGTGGCAGCATCATGGTTTGGGCCTGCTTTTCTTCAGCAGGGACAGGGAAGATGGTTAAAATTGATGGGAAGATGGATGGAGCCAAATACAGGACCATTCTGGAAGAAAACCTGATGGAGTCTGCAAAAGACCTGAGACTGGGACGGAGAATTGTCTTCCAACAAGACAATGATCCAAAGCATAAAGCAAAATCTACAATGGAATGGTTCAAAAATAAACATATCCAGGTGTTAGAATGGCCAAGTCAAAGTCCAGACCTGAATCCAATCGAGAATCTGTGGAAAGAACTGAAAACTGCTGTTCACAAATGCTCTCCATCCAACCTCACTGAGCTCGAGCTGTTTTGCAAGGAGGAATTGGAAAAAATGTCAGTCTCTCGATGTGCAAAACTGATAGAGACATACCCCAAGCGACTTACAGCTGTAATCGCAGCAAAAGGTGGCGCTACAAAGTATTAACTTAAGGGGGCTGAATAATTTTGCACGCCCAATTTTTCAGTTTTTGATTTGTTAAAAAAGTTTGAAATATCCAATAAATGTTGTTCCACTTCATGATTGTGTCCCACTTGTTGTTGATTCTTCACAAAAAAATACAGTTTTATATCTTTATGTTTGAAGCCTGAAATGTGGCAAAAGGTTGCAAAGTTCAAGGGGGCCGAATACTTTCGCAAGGCACTGTACATTGCGCAAGTGGTCACCTGATGGCTCTCAGAGTGATTCTCACGTAAAATAAAGAGGTAGCCATTATTCCAATCGGTCCTACTGAAAAACCAATTGTCCCGGTGGATATATTATCGAATAGATATTTGAAAAACACCTTGAAGATTGATTATAAACAACGTTTGCCATGTTTCTGTCGATATTATGGAGCTAATTTGGAATATTTTTCCGGTCGATTTCTCAGCCAAACGTGAAGAACAAGCGGAGCTATTTCGCCTACAAAAATAATATTTTTGGAAAAAAGGAACATTGGCTATCTAACTGGGAGGCTCAAGAGTGAAAACATCCGAAGCTCATCAAAGGTAAACGATTTAATTTGATTGCTTTTCTGATTTCCGTGACCAAGTTACCTGCTGCTAGCTGGACAAAATGCTATGCTAGGCTATCGATAAACTTACACAAATGCTTGTCTAGCTTTGGCTGTAAAGCATATTTTGAAAATCTGAGAAGACAGGGTGATTAACAAAAGGCTAAGCTGTGTCTCAATATATTTCACTTGTGATTTTCATGAATAGGAATATTTTCTAGGAATATTTATGTCCGTTATGCTAATTCGTGGCAGTCGATGATTACGCTCCCGGACCTGGGATGGGGAGTCACTAGAGGTTGCTTGTCTGGAGGTTTGTTAACACAGTGTCCAAAGAAGGGCCAGAAGTATACAAAATGGTGTCATCTCTACAGTGAAATAAGGCAATAATAACTAACCAAAACAGCAGTGGACAAGGCATATTGACATTAGGGAGAGGCATGCATAGCCGAGTGATCATTGGGTCCAGTGAGCTGGAGACACGTCGATTCAGACAGCTAGCAGGCCGGGGCTAGCAGAAGGGCCTTAAGGGAGGTCGCAACGGAAGAAGTCAGTTGTAGCCCCTTCGTGCGGCTACGTTGGCAGACCAGTCGTGATGGATCAGCAGGGCTCCGTGTAGTAAAATGGTCAGGGCCAATTGGCAAAATAGGTATAGAAGCCCAAAAAATCTGCTGATGGACCTATTCAGCTAACAGTCCGGTATGCTCTAGACAGCTAGCGGGCCGTGGCTAGAAGGCTAACAGATGGGCATTCAGGGGACGTTGCGACGGGGGAGCCAGTTGAATAACTCTCTTGGGCGAATAACCCCCTTAGTCCAGTTGTGATGGATCGGCGGGGCTCCGAATTGGCAATAAAAGGGGTCCAGGCCAATTGGAAAAATAGGTATTGTAGCCCAAGGAGTGGCTGACGGACCTCTTCAGCTAGCCGAGAGATGGGCGTAGCATAGGGTAGCTCCAGGCTAGCTTGCTTTGGTGCTTGCTTCAGGACTGAGTTGTTAGCCAGGAGAAGCTAATTGGATTGCAGCTAGCTAGCTGCGATGATCCAGGTGAGGAGGTTCAGAGCTTGCGGTAGGAATCCGGGGATATGGAGAGTAAGAAGTCCAATAAGCTTTGGGTTGAATCGCGTTGTGCAGACTGGCAGGAGTTGTCCGGGCTAAAGGTTAGCTGATGACCACTAGCAGTGTCTAGCTGACTACTAGCTAGTTAGCTGGCTAGCTTCTGTTGGGGGTTCCGGTTCTGAAGTAAAGAAAATAGCAGATCCATACCACATTGGGTGAGGCGGGTTGCAGGAGAGTATGTTGTAGTTGGGGTTAAGAAAAATATAAAAAATACATGCAAAGAAAAAATATATAAACAGGTACAAACACGGGACGGGACACGACAAGACGAAGACAAAAGACACCTGACTGCTACGTCATCTTGGAAAGAAGAAGGAGCCTCTTTAGCCACTTCCTCTGACTCCTACCCCCTCAGATCACTAAGGGTGACAGGGAAAGGCAGTTTGGTCATCATGACTCCACTTGCAAGTACTAGAGCTATTTGAGCCAGGTCTGATTGAGATGAACTTTGAGCCATGTCTGATTGAGATGAACTTAGAAAGAGCACAGATAAGTTACTTTAGATTAGTCTTCCATCTAGTGGCTCAGAAATGCCAGTGGTCTGAATCCTGTCCCTGCAATGTTTTTCCCTGTGGACCAGACAAAGGTGCCGCTTCTGAATTCCTTAAGGGTATGTATTCTACGTTCCAGACTACAGAGCAGTCAGCAGAGGTTACATTATTTTTGTTTTTTTGTTGTTGTTTTTCTTTAACACCAAATACAAACAAACACATATGAAAAACACCTTTGTCTCCTCTGACCAGACCCACATGATCACACCTCCATCTCCTCTGACCAGATCAGCATGCTCACACCTCCATCTTCTCTGACCAGACCCACGTGATCACACCTCCATCTCCTCTAGCCAGACCTACGTGATCACACCTCCATCTCCTCCGGCCAGATCAGCATGCTCACACCTCCATCTCCTCCGACCAGATCAGCATGCTCACACCTCCATCTCCTCCGGCCAGATCAGCATGCTCACACCTCCATCTCCTCCGGCCAGATCAGCATGCTCACACCTCCATCTCCGGCCAGATCAGCATGCTCACACCTCCATCTCCTCCGGCCAGATCAGCATGCTCACACCTCCATCTCCTCCGGCCAGATCAGCATGCTCACACCTCCATCTCCTCCGGCCAGATCAGCATGCTCACACCTCCATCTCGTCTGACCAGACCCACGTGATCACACCTCCATCTCCTCTGACCAGATCAGCATGCTCACACCTCCATCTTCTCTGACCAGACCCACGTGATCACACCTCCATCTCCTCTAGCCAGACCTATGTGATCACACCTCCATCTCCTCTGGCCAGATCAGCGTGATCACACCTCCATCTCCTCCGGCCAGATCAGCATGCTCACACCTCCATCTCCTCCGACCAGATCAGCATGCTCACACCTCCATCTCCTCCGGCCAGATCAGCATGCTCACACCTCCATCTCCTCCGACCAGATCAGCATGCTCACACCTCCATCTCCTCCGGCCAGATCAGCATGCTCACACCTCCATCTCCTCCGGCCAGATCAGCATGCTCACACCTCCATCTCCTCCGGCCAGATCAGCATGCTCATACCTCCATCTCGTCCGGCCAGATCAGCATGCTCACACCTCCACCTCGTCCGGCCAGATCAGCATGCTCACACCTCAGTCCCTAGTCCCTTTATTATTGTTCGCCACATGGACTTACATTGTACCAATTTGTTTTTCTTGGTCTCCGATGCTATTTTCATATTTTTTTATAAATCATTAGATTTTTCCATTGTGCTAGGTTTCACTCTAACTTACACTCTGTTCCAAAAGCCATCAGTATCCTTGGTAATGTCTGTCTGTCTGTCTGTCTGTCTGTCTGTCTGCTTGAACTTGTGGCAAACTTAATTTACCTTATGAGGATAAATTAAGTAATCACTGTCATCTTTACCTCTGCAGTATTATATTGTAACTGCAGTAACAAGGCTGTGTCTACCTGTCTATTTGGCGGTGAAGATTAGGCAAGAAAGGCATTTTAAACTACCCACAGATCATTGTTAGGAGACCGCAAATTACCCCCTCTGTCCATGTTAGCACACGTCTGCTAGGAGACAACCATATATCCCATCTTTTATAGACACTGCTGAAGGGGGGTGCATGAGGAAGAGAGAACAGTGCTAGAGAGATAATGCCCATACAGCTGATCTCACTTGGATTCTGATTGTAAGTTCAGGACACTTTTCTTCACTAGAGGAAGACATTAACTGAAATCGGCCCTTAGCGCCCAGGAACTCTTATCTCAGAGCATCAGATAGGGTTTAAGATAAACGGTAATTGCTTCATCTTGACTTCTAATAAACTGGGTGGAATTTTCACCATTGCTTCCACTTCTCCTATGGTTTCAGATCTACAGGAGTGGCTAGGGGCCTGTCTCTATGGGGTCGATCTGGGATTCAGCATGAATGTTTTGGTTGTGGTCAAAAGTTGCTGTGGTCAAAAATGAAGGAGAGCTGTAAGGGATGTCATTCCAAGATGGACCTGATGGGGGCGATGCTGTTCACCAAATGGCTTCATATGCCCCCCTATGAACACCCACACATAGCATTACAAAATGCAGATATATCTCAGTCACTTACCTTAATGTTTAAATTCATATGATAAGAGTAAGATTATACTGTTGGATAATTTATATTTCTCTGTCAGTGGAGGCTGCTGATGGGAGGACGACTCATAATAATGGCCAGAATGGAGCAAATAGAATGGCATCAAACAGCGAGAAACCATGGAAACCATGTGTTTGATGTGTTTCATTCCATTCCATTGATTCCGCTCCAGTCGTAACCACGAGCCTGCCTGTTCTCCCCAATTAAGGCCCCACCAACCTTCTGTGCTTAATTCACATTCCTTTTAAGGTCCGATTCCTGTGCTTTCTGTACGAAATAGACATAAATATCCCAACAAGCTCTCACAGTCTCACTGCACAATTATACGTTCATCCACGTTCTCCAAACGTCACATTTCGAAGTGTTTTTGTTACTCCTGCTGCTCTGTATCGCTCCTTTTCTCCAAACTTGAAATGCTGATGTTAATTATTGGTTAAATTTAGGCACTCATTCTGAATGGTTAAGGTAAAGGTAAAGGTTAAGGTTTGGGATGGGTTTAAAACATTAAGTTTAGTCACTCATTCTAAAGGGTTAAGGTAAGTGTTAAGGTTTGGGATAGGGCTAAAACATTAAGTTTAGGTTTTCCAGTGGCCATGACTGGGATTGAACACAAAACCTTCTGATCCACCACCCCTGTCCACAACACCCTAGCAAAACAAAAGCCTGCTTTATTATAATAGTGCTCACTGTTGCCCCTAGTGGCTGGTTTTGAAGGCATTTCTTGACGTCCTGGCTGCATATGTGAGATATGAGTTATCCCCTTACAAGGACTTTGAGAAGTGAAAAAAATCTAGAAGCAATGCATCACCATCATCATTATCATCATCAGCATTATTACCATCATTATTATTATTATCAGCAGCAGCAGCAGAAGCAGCATTATAACCATCATCATTGTCGTTATCATCATCATCATTATTACCATCATCATCATCAGCAGCAGCAGCAGCATTATTACCATCATCACTATCATCATCATCATCATCATCAATATCACTATTACCATCATCATCATCATCATCATCATCATCATCAGCAGCAGCAGCATTATTACCATCATCACTATCATAATCAGCATCATTATTACCATCATCATTACCATCATCTTCATCATCATCATTATTACATCTTCAACATCATCATCATCATCATCATCAGCAGCAGCAGCAGCATGATTACCATCATCCTTATCATCATCATAATCATCATCATTATCATCATCATTATTTCCATCATCATCATAAACATTATTATTATCATAATCATCAGCAACAGCAGCAGCATTATTACCATCATCATTATCATCATCAGCATCATTATTTCCATCATCATAATCATCATTATTACCATCATCATTATCATCATCATTATTTCCATCATCATCATAATCATCATTATCACCATCATCATCATCATCTTCATCATCACCATCATCATCATCAATATTACTATTATCAGCAGCAGCAGTATTACCATCATCATTATAATCATTATCATTATCATCATTATTACCATAATCATTATAATCACCATCATCATTATTACCATCATCATTATAATCATCATTATTACATCATCGTAATCATCATTATTAGCATCATCATTATTAGCATCATCATTATAATCACCATCATCATTATTATCATCATCATTATTACCATCATCATTATTACCATCATCATTATTACCATGATCATTAAATTCACCATCATCATTGTTACCATCATCATAAATATCATTATTACCATCATTATTACCATCATCATTATCATCATCAGCATTATTACCATCATTATTATTATTATCAGCAGCAGCAGCAGAAGCAGCATTATAACCATCATCATTGTCGTTATCATCATCATCATTATTACCATCATCATCATCATCATCATCATCATCAGCAGCAGCAGCAGCAGCAGCATTATTACCATCATCACTATCATAATCAGCATCATTATTACCATCATCATTACCATCATCATCATTATTACATCTTCAACATCATCATCATCAGCAGCAGCTGCATGATTACCATCATCCTTATCATCATCATCATAATCATCATCATTATCATCATCATTATTTCCATCATCATCATAAACATAATAATTACCATAATCATCAGCAACAGCAGCAGCATTATTACCATCATCATTATCATCATCAGCATCATTATTTCCATCATAATCGTCATTATTACCATCATCATTATCATCATTATCACCATCATCATCATCTTCATCATCACCATCATCATCATCAATATTACTATTATCAGCAGCAGCATTGTTACCATCATCATTATTACATCATCATTATTACCATCATTATAATCATCATTATTACATCATCATAATCATCATTATTACCATCATCATTATAATCACCATCATCATTATTACCATCATCATTATAATCATCATTATTACATCATCATAATCATCATTATTAGCATCATCATTATTAGCATCATCATTATAATCACCATCATCATTATTACCATCATCATTAAAATCACCATCATCATTATTACCATCATCATTATAATCATCATTATTGCATCATCATAATCATCATTATTACCATCATCATTATAAACATCATTACTATTACATCATAATCATCATTATTACCATCATCATTATAATCACCATCATCATTATTACCATCATCATTATAATCATCATTATTACCATCATCATTATAATCACCATCATCATTATTACCATCATCATTATAATCATCATTATTACATCATCATAATCACCATTATTACCATCATCATTATAATCACCATCATCATTATTACCATCATCATCATAAGCATCATTATTACATCATCATAATCATCATTATTACATCATCATCATCATCAACATCACCATCATTATTACCATTATCATCATCTGCGGCAGTATTACCATTATCATCACCGACAGCATTATTACCGGCAGCATTATCATCATTGGCATGATTACCATTATCGGCAGCAACAGCAGTATTATTACCATCAGCATTATCATCATCGCCATCATTATTACCATCATCGTCATCCACATCATTATTACCACCATCATTATCATCATCATTATCATCATCATCATCCTCTTCAAGGAACCATATGGAGTTGCCATCATAGCCTACCTCTGTTGGACTGACCATGACTAATGTTTGTATTAGGCTTTGTAGTGGAATTTGTTAGGTATTGGGTTTTGTTGTGGCATTGTTAGATATTACCTGTTAGATACTGCTGCACTGTCGGATCTAGAAGCATAAGCATTTCGCTACACTCGCAATAACATCTGCTAACCATGTGTATGTGACCAATACAATTTGATTTGATTTGAAGCCATGTAAAATTAATGTGGATTTCTCTTATGCCCTCCACCCACATGAAGAAACATGATTTCTCTATTGTTTTCCCACATCTTTCTCCAACCACCAATCCACACACACACACTCAACACACACAGAACACACACACAGAACACTGTCGACATGCCGAGGAGTTCAAACACTCAAACACTCACACACTCGCACACCATCTTATGGAGAGATAAACAGGACGTGTTGAATCACATCCCGGGTTATCAGTGTTGAACCAGGGGTGCATTCTTTAATATACCACCCAAAGGTGAACCCCAGGGTTGAGTGGTGCTACAAAACAAATTGCATGCCAGTGATTGACCAGTGATATCGCTCTTCTCATGGTTATAGTTCATTTGTCTAAAAACGGTGAAATATGCCCTTACAAAGAAGCTATAGTGTGGAAAGATGCATGACTTACAAAAAGGAAAGAAGCTTCCGTTAGCACACTTAGGTGCATGCCAATTTCAGTTTGCCATGCTTTGGATCCCAATAGAACACCAGAGTGTGCGTCTGTCTGCTCTATAAAGGTTATATGTTCATCTCTGCTCAGATCACTGCTGGTGTAATGAAGGTGTCTCAGTGTACCACTCTTATGTGATGAGTAACCATGCCTGGGGAAAAGGTGTTACCATTACAAGATAACATACACTTTAACTCAGACCACTAACAACATCTTGCGGTGTGTAGATGACCCGGGAATTAGACTTTGGTCAACGACTCATGTCACGGAGTGGAAAAGCTCTAGGTGATCAGTCAGAGTGATCTGATAGGCTGAGACAAGATGTATCCCAAGGTGTCGACATGGGAACCACACACACACACACACACACTAAACAGGCATTTAACAAGCTCTTTCAGGAGGGTCAGAGTTCAGTCCTAGTCCTTCAGAGGAAAGCGGGAGGTGGTGATTGTGCGGGTAGCGGGGTGACTGGATGGGGGAAGGTGTGTGTGCGTTGGAGAATGGAATGGTACAGGGGTAATCAAAGTAATCAATCTGACACCGTTAGATAAGCAAAATTATAAACTGGGTGGTTTGAGCCCTGAATGCTGATTGGCTGACAGCCATGGTATATCAGACCGTATATCAAGGGTATGACAAAACGGTATTTTTACTGCTCTAATTACGTTGGTAACCAGTTTATAACAGCAATAAGGCACCTCGGGGGTTTGTGGTATATGGCCAATATACCACGGCTAAGAGCTGTATCCAAGAACAGCCCTTAGCCGTGGTATATTGGCCATTTGCCACACTCCTTCGTGCCTTATTGTTTAAGTAAAGCATGTACCAATCCAAATCACGTCAGATCCCCATATTGTATTTATACTGATTTTATTTATTTATCTTGCTCCTTTGCACCCCAGTATCTCTACTTGCACATGCATCTTCTGCATATCTATCACTCCAGTGTTTAATTTGTATATTGTAATTATTTCGCCACCATGGCCTATTTATTGCCTTACCTTCCTTGTCTTACCTCATTTGCACTCTACTGTATTATTGACTGTATGTTTGTTTATTCCATGTTGTTCTATGTGTCGAACTGCTTTGCTTTATCTTGGCCAGGTCGCAGTTGTAAATGAGAACTTGTTCTCAACTAGCCTAACTGGTTAAATAAAGGTGAAATAAATAAATAAAAATCAGTGATTCATTCATTATAGTATTTGAACAGGGCACAGGTGTATATTGGAGGCAGATTTCCTTATTTGTCTGGCAACTAAATGTCTCCCAACTCCTCACCTAGCCTAACCTTGGAAGCACTGAACAGATGAGACAGTGACAGTTCTACTTTTCCATTTTGACAAACAGATGAAGTTTTTTTATTTAATTTTTAACCTTTATTTAACTAGGCAAGTCAATTAAGAACAAATTCTTATTTTCAATGATGGCCTAGGAACAGTGGGTTAACTGCCTTGTTCAGGGGCAGAACAACAGATTTGACTCTTGTCAGCTTGGGGATTTGAACTTGCAACCTTTCGGTTACTAGTCTAACACTCTAACCACTAGGCTACGCTGCCGCCTCAAGTAAGTTATGTAACAGCTTTTCACACATTTTGTTCATCTGAATTTGCTGGTTTAATGCACCAGCCAAGCTTCTGGGAGAGCATGAAGGTCACCTTTTTGATGATACTTATCTATTTTACCTTTCCTTCCAGCCTTATCCTCTCCAATCTGATCCAGGAGATGGGCTGGGACTCGGGACTCTGGTTGGTCCTGCATATTGCGGTTCTCATGTCTCCTCCAGGTTTCAATGCACTGACGGAAAAGAGGATGTGACAACTTCTGCTCAATTTTACGACATAATGGATGGCTTGTGGAGCTTCCCTCTGGTCACATACCAAGGAATGCGTGCGTGCGTGCGTGTGTGTGTGTGTCTGTGTGTGTATGTATGCGCGTGTGTGCATGCGTGCGTGTGTGGGTCTGTGCGTGCGTGCGTGCGTGCGTGTGTCCGTGCGTGTGTCTGCATGCGTGTGCGTGTGCGTGTGTCTGTGTCTGTGTGTGTGTGCGTGCATGTGCATTCACCACACTTTATTCCTGCCAGGTCTGTGTTATTTAAACTACTGAAACAAGGTTTGGGTTGAATGGGCAGGGCTGAGATAAGACCTGCATCCACTGCTATGGAGGAGGAGTCAAGGGTGAAGTTAGAGGCATGTAGACCATAACCTGGGGAGGATCCCAACACGATAACTCCAGACCTCTGAGAGTGAATTATTAAGGGTCTAGGGAAGGCACGGATATATCATATTAGGACTCTCCTCAACACAGAGAATGTTTTCTTTGCCTGCTATGTTTTCTTAAAGGGTCGCAGCACGCACACACACACACACACACACACACACAGGTCAAAGGTCAAGCTGCTGCGTTAACCCCCTCTTCCTAATACACACCCTCCCTGACCCTTTAGACCGACAACCCTCCTTCCCCTTCCTCCTTGCTCACTTCAGAGGGACTAGTCAGATGCGTTGTGAGGAACAATGCACTGACAACTCCATATGCTGAAGAAAAGAAGTGTGTCTAAAACAAATTATCTTCTCCTCCTCTCCCCCTTAACTTCCTCTAACAACTCTCCCCCTTCCCCTCAGCTTCCTCTAACAACTCTCCCCCCTCCCCTCAACTTCCTCTAACAACTCTCCCCCTTCCCCTCAACTTCCTCTAACAACTCTCCCCCTTCCCCTCAGCTTCCTCTAACAACTCTCCCCCTTCCCCTCAACTTCCTCTAACAACTCTCCCCCTTCCCCTCAACTTCCTCTAACAACTCTCCCCCTTCCCCTCAACTTCCTCTAACAACTCTCCCCCTTCCCCTCAACTTCCTCTAACAACTCTCCCCCTTTCCCTTCCCCCCTCTCTCCTTCTGTCCTACTCTTCCCAGTCTCCTTCCCTCTCATCCTCTCGCCCTCTCTCTCTTTCTCTCTCCCACTTTCTCCTCCTCTCCTCCCCCCTTTCCCCCAAGCCTGTGGAGTCCCAGCACCCCCACCTAAGTGTCACTGAGGAATGTTCCATCACTGAAACAGGGGAAAATGGCTGGGCTAATATATAACCAATTACTCAGGTGAGTTTCCTGTGTGTCCTTTGAGCTCCACTACAGTCTCAAAGTTCAGGCCTGGAATGCCAGAACATGGCTCCTATTTGACAGGGGTCAGCGCACCAGTAACCTCACATTCTAAAAGACTATTGTTCCCAGGGCCAGAGAGACTCCACAAGACACACAGGCACACACACTCCCTGGCCCCTGGAGGACCAACATCAAGGGCTAGCTTTATTTAAATGACATCCGTCTGCACAGTAACCCTCCATTCAAGGGATTCAACTAAACAAGGTGTGTGTCCAGTGTAATATTGCATTGTATTCTGCATTGGCAGAATATTATAATTTCTCATTTCTTATACCGATCCTGTCATTTGGTGGATTTCAGAAAGAACATATCAGATGTTTTATGTATAAAAAAAACATCAATGAAAAGGCAAAAGAAGCACACAGGTAAGACCCCCCCCCCCCCCCACACACACACACACACGCAAACAAACAAACACACACAAACCGCGGGTTGAATGTGTCTGAACAGTGTGGTGGTCTGTTGGTCTGCATCAGAGGTATTCAACTCTTACCCTACGAGGTCCAGAGCCTGCTGGTTTTCTGTTCTACCTGATAATTAATTGAACACACCTGGTCTAAATCAGTCCCTGTTTAGAGGGGAACAATGGGAGAGAAAAAAAACGCAGTGGAACTAGCTTCGAAGTGCAGAGTTGAGTTTGAAGGGTCTGGATGGTGCCTGTGTGTCTGAAAAGTAATTATTTTCGACCCTTTGGTAGGGTCAAAGGAGAAAGCAGATTGGCTGACGGATGTGAGGGCTGTTTGCGCTATCGAAAACCGCAACCTGAGCCACAATACCTCAACATACCACAACACCTGAACTACTATACCTGGCAGATCAAAACTACACCCACGCGAACGGGTGGTGTGGGAAATAAATCCTTGTCTTGAGCTAATACCTGTTCTGACACCACAGACAGACGAATGGATGGAGTGAGGGATGGACAGATGGATGGGTGGACTGTCTAGAAAGGAGGAGGGAAAAGAGAGAGTGAGAGAGACAGAGAGACAAAGAGAGAGAGAAAGAAAGAGAGTGAGAAAGAAAGAGAGTGAGAGAGAGAGACAAAGAGGGAGAGAGAGAGACATAGACAGAAAGAGAGAGAGAGAAAGAAAGAGAGTGATTGAGAGAGACAAAGAGAGAGAGACAGAGACAGAAAGAGAGAGAGAAAGAAAGAGTGAGAGAGAGAAAGCGAGAGAGTTATTGATTAGTTATTTCACCTCTGTTTCCCATGTCAATAAAGCCCTTTGAATTGAATTTAGAGAGCGAGAAGATGGAGGAAAAATGCCACTAAGGTTTATCAGTTTATTTTCTCTCTTTCTTTTGTTGTCTCTCTCTTGGCCTTTCATCTGCAGGGCCAGGCTGCTGTGGGGTCAAATGAGAGTTTGGCTATTGAGAAAACATGATTGCAGTCTTGTTAACCAATGCATTGATTTAAAAATATGAAGCTGTGTGAGGCGACAGAGATGACAACCTTCACTCTGCCATGACCCGGCCTATTCTCTCTGCCACAAAGAACCTGTGAGAGAGAGACCTTGTGGCTTTGTTATAGCCTTTGAATACGATACAGTGCTTTTTCTATATGTAGCCTATAGACTGTGTGCTGGGAATCAGATTTATTTTTACTGTACACTACAGATGGTGTGGAATGGACTTGGCTTCACTTCAACCACTTTTGAAGAATTAAAACGTCTGATGAAAATGTTGGTTTTGGGGTGAATTATCCCTTTAAAGGACATTATGTCAACTCAGAAGTACAGTGACCTTTTACTCCCATTCCAAACGTCAAATTACTCCAAACATCACAATCATGTTTTTGTCTATCATGTGACTGGTTGGCCTTCTCTTTGTTTTGGCCTCCTGTATTTGGTTATGAAGCTAACAGACTGCCCAGCTAGCACATTTAGTTCCTTGGAAGTTGTGTGAATGTACAGTGCCTTGCGAAAGTATTCGGCCCCCTTGAACTTTGCGACCTTTTGCCACATTTCAGGCTTCAAACATAAAGATATAAAACTGTATTTTTTTGTGAAGATTCAACATCAAGTGGGACACAATCATGAAGTGGAACGACATTTATTGGATATTTCGATTACAGCTGTAAGTCGCTTGGGGTATGTCTCTATCAGTTTTGCACATCGAGAGACTGAATTTTTTTCCCATTCCTCCTTGCAAAACAGCTCGAGCTCAGTGAGGTTGGATGGAGAGCAT
The DNA here is from genome assembly GCF_013265735.2 of Oncorhynchus mykiss. NCBI lineage: Eukaryota > Metazoa > Chordata > Actinopteri > Salmoniformes > Salmonidae > Oncorhynchus > Oncorhynchus mykiss. The sequence continues at coordinate 75,045,300 of NC_048567.1, read as the reverse complement.
TTGTGAACAGCAGTTTTCAGTTCTTTCCACAGATTCTCGATTGGATTCAGGTCTGGACTTTGACTTGGCCATTCTAACACCTGGATATGTTTATTTTTGAACCATTCCATTGTAGATTTTGCTTTATGTTTTGGATCATTGTCTTGTTGGAAGACAAATCTCCGTCCCAGTCTCAGGTCTTTTGCAGACTCCATCAGGTTTTCTTCCAGAATGGTCCTGTATTTGGCTCCATCCAGCTTCCCATCAATTTTAACCATCTTCCCTGTCCCTGCTGAAGAAAAGCAGGCCCAAACCATGATGCTGCCACCACCATGTTTGACAGTGGGGATGGTGTGTTCAGGGTGATGAGCTGTGTTGCTTTTACGCCAAACATAACGTTTTGCATTGTTGCCAAAAAGTTCAATTTTGGTTTCATCTGACCAGAGCACCTTCTTCCACATGCTTGGTGTGTCTCCCAGGTGGCTTGTGGCAAACTTTAAACAACACTTTTTATGGATATCTTTAAGAAATGGCTTTCTTCTTGCCACTCTTCCATAAAGGCCAGATTTGTGCAATATACGACTGATTGTTGTCCTATGGCCAGAGTCTCCCACCTCAGCTGTAGATCTCTGCAGTTCATCCAGAGTGATCATGGGCCTCGGCTGCATCTCTGATCAGTCTTCTCCTAGTATGAGCTGAAAGTTTAGACGGACGGCCAGGTCTTGGTAGATTTGCAGTGGTCTGATACTCCTTCCATTTCAATATTATCGCTTGCACAGTGCTCCTTGGGATGTTTAAAGCTTGGGAAATCTTTTTGTATCCAAATCTGGCTTTAAACTTCTTCACAACAGTATCTCGGACCTGCATGGTGTGTTCCTTGTTCTTCATGATGCTCTCTGCGCTTTTGACGGACCTCTGAGACTATCACAGTGCAGGTGCATTTATACGGAGACTTGATTACACACAGGTGGATTGTATTTATCATCATTAGTCATTTAGGTCAACATTGGATCATTCAGAGATCCTCACTGAACTTCTGGAGAGAGTTTGCTGCATTGAAAGTAAAGGGGCTGAATAATTTTGCACGCCCAATTTTTCAGTTTTTGATTTGTTAAAAAAGTTTGAAATATCCAATAAATGTCGTTCCACTTCATGATTGTGTCCCACTTGTTGTTGATTCTTCACACAAAAATACAGTTTTATATCTTTATGTTTGAAGCCTGAAATGTGGCAAAAGGTCGCAAAGTTCAAGGGGGCCGAATACTTTCGCAAGGCACTGTATGTTGTTGGTTTCATATTGGTTGTGGGAATGAAGACATACGTTTCCTGACCGGTAAACGGAACGTTTTTTAAATGTTCTGAGAACAGAAGTGAAAATTTCACCTGTTCTGGGAATGTTTCTTTTTAGGTTGCAGGGAGGTTTTGTGAATGTTTTACTCTGGTTCCTTGAAAGTTTTCCTGGTCGGTGTTATTAATGCTCTGAGAATGGAAATGATCAAGTTTTTAGGGGGGGGGGGGGGGGGGTTGAATAACCTCATTAAAACAGTTACTGAATGTTTTAATAAGACTTTTAAAAACACTGCTATATTATTTGGGGATTTTTTTTTCCCAACTACAAGCACATATGTGTCTCACGACCTGGATTTGGTCTTATGTATCAACAATTGAATTTTTTCTTTTTTTTTACATTGGATAAAAGTAGAAACTAAGAGCTACAAAATTGTATATTGTACACTGCAGTATTGATGTACAATGGGAAAGTAATTCTGCTTTGAAAGTTGACAAACTTGTAAACTTACTTTTGAGAAAATGGCCTTTGAATGTTTTGGTATGTACAGGGGCTTGCGAAATTGAAATTGTTCCTATTCTGTAGTCTTACGCACCTGTAATTAAAAATGATTTTGGGGGGGGTTTATATAATTTGACTTGCACAACATGCCTACCACTTTGAATATGCTAAATATTTGTTATTGTGAAACAATAAAGAAATAAGACAAAAAAACTTGAGAGTGCATAACTATTCACCCCCCCCCCCCCCCCCCCCCCCCCACGCCCAAAGTCATTACTTTGTAGAGCCACCTTTTGCAGCAATTACAGCTGCATCCCTCTTGGCGTATGTCTCGATAAGCTTGGCACATATAGCAACTGGGATTTTTGCCCATTCTTCAAGGCAAAACTGCTCCAGCTCCTTCAAGTTGGATGGGTTCCGCTGGTGTACAGCAATATTTAAGTCATACCACAGATTCTCAATTGGATTAAGGTCTGGGCTTTGACTAGACCATTCCAAGACGTTTAAACGTTTCCCCTTAAACCACTCAAGTGTTGTTTTAGCAGTATGCTTAGGGTCATTGTTCTGCTGGAAGGTGAACCTCAGTTCCAGTCTCAAATCTCTGTAAGACTGAAACAGGTTTCCTTTTAAGAATCCCCCTGCACCATCCATCATTCTTTCAATTCTGACCAGTTTCCCAGTCCCTGCCAATGAAAAACATCCCCACAGCATGATGCTGCCACCACCATGCTTCACTGTGGGCATGGTGTTCTCGGGGTGATGAGAAGTGTTGGGTTTGCGCCAGACACAGCGTTTTCCTTGATGGCCAAAAATATACATTTTTGTCTCATCTGACCAGATTACATTCTTCCATATGTTTGGGAAGTCTCCCACATGTCTTTTGGCGAACACCAAACGTGGTGTGGAGCTTTGCAGCTCCTTCAGGGTTATCTTTGGTCTCTTTGTTGCCTCTCTGATTAATGCCCTCCTTGCCTGGTCCATGAGATTTGGTGGGCGGCCCTCTCTTGGCAGGTTGGTGCCATATTCTTTCAATTGTTTAAAAATGGATTTAATGGTGATCCGTGGGATGTTCAAAGTTTGACTTTTTTTTATAACCCAACCCTGATCTGTACTTCTCCACAAAATTGTCCTTGACCTGTTTGGAAAGCTCCTTGGTCTTCATAGTACTGGTTGGTGGTTCCCTTTGCTTAGTGGGGTGCCTTTCAGAACAGGTATACAGTTGAAGTCGGAAGTTTACATACACTTAGGTTGGAATAATTAAATCTTGTTTTTCAACCACTCCACACATTTCTTGTTAATTAACAAACTATAGTTTTGGCAAGTTGGTTAGGACACTTACTTTGTGCATGACACAAGAACATTTTCCAAGAATTGTTTACGGACAGATTATTTCACGTATTATTCAGTATATCACAAATCCAGCGGGTCAGAAATGTACATTAAGTTTACTGTGCCTTTAAACATCTTGAACATTTCCAGAAAATGATCTAATGGCTATACACAGCTTCGAATAAGCTAATTGACATCATTTGAGTCAATTGGAGGTGTACCTGTGGATGTATTTCAAGGCCTACCTTCAAACTCAGGGCCTCTTTGCTTGATATCATGGGGAAATCAAAAGATATCAGCCAAAACATCAGAAAAAAATGTAGATCTCCACAAGTCTGGTTCATCCTTCCAAGCCATTTCCAAACGCCTGAAGGTACCACGTTCATCTGTTCAAACAATAGTACACAAGTATAAACACCATGGGTGTTACTTCCAAAGTTGTGGGAAAATAGCTTAAGGACAACAAAGTCAAGGTATTGGAGTGGCCATCACAAAGCCCTGACCTCAAATCCTATAGAAAATGTGTGGGCAGAATTGAAAAAGCGTGTTCGAGCAAGGAGGCCTACAAACCTGACTCAGTTACATAAGCTCTGTCAGGAGGAATGGATCGAAATTCACCCAACCTATTGTGGGGAGCTTGTGGAAGGCTACCTGAAACATTTGACCCAAGATACGCAACTTAGAGCCAACGCTAACAAATATTAATTGAGTGTATGCAAACACCTGATCCACTGGGAATGTGATGAAATAAATAATAGCTGAAATAAGTCATTCTCCTTACTATTATTCTGACATTTCACATTCTTTAAATAAAGTGGTGATCCTAATTGACCTAAGACAATGCATTTTTACAAGGATTAAATGTCAGGAATTGTGAAAAACGTAATTTAAATGTTTTTGACGAAGGTGTATGTAAACTTCCGACTTCAACTGTATATATATTGAGATCATGTGACACTTAGATTGCACACAGGTGGACTTTATTTAACTAATTATGTGACTTCTGAAGGTAATTGGTTGCACCAGATCTTATTTAGGGCCTTCATACATATGCACCACTTCTCGGTTTTACAATTTACTTTTTTTTTTTTTAAACAAGTAATTGTTTTATTTCACTTCACCAATTTGGACTATTTTGTGTATGTCCATTACATGAAATCCAAATAAAAATCAATTTAAATTACAGGTTGCAATGCAACAAAATAGGATAAACGCCAAGTGGGATGAATACTTTTGCAAGGAACTGTAGTGAAGAGCTCTTCTAGTCTACACCCATTCAGCATCGTTCGGAAGTTTTAGCCCCACTCATCTCGGAACGTTCAGAGAGCACACTTGACGATCTCCAACTATTTGTTTAACTATGGATATCATGAAAATAGCCTATCCAGCTCTGCTGGCAACAATTTCATTATTTTTATTTGAAGACGTTTGCTGATACCGGCCATATTCAACGGGTGTTGTAGACTTTAGCTTAAAACATGTAAATAGCTAGCTAGGTAAAAAATGAACCTAGCTAGGTAAACAATGTGTAAAATCACACGTCACAAAGTTAGCTAACGAGCGAGCCAGCTACTGTTAGCTAGTTAAACAACAGTGAACACAGTGCATTACGATCCTGCATGAATATGCTGGGAGCCAACCAACCAGGTTCAATGTTAGTTAGGTTACATTAGTGTTTGACTAGAAAAGCAAACGGCTCTGGGATACGAATAGTAATGTCAGCCAGGGAGCCAGCCAGCTCAAGGATTGCTTTGACGTCACAGACTGGGAGCTGTTCTTTGACTTGTGCAGGGATCCCCATGAGTTGACAGACAGCATTGCATCATACATCCAATTCTGTGAGGATACTGTCAATAACACAAAAACTGTGAGATTATTTCCCAACAACAAGCCCTGGGTGTCTAAGGACTTGAAAATGTGCCTCAATGAAAGAAAGTTTGCATTCCTGAGAAGAGATACTGATGCTGCAAAGGATAAATAAAATGAAAATATGGAAAGCAAAAAAAGAACTTCAAGGATAAAGTTGAGCAGAGGTTCTGTATAGGCAATCCAAGTCAAGCATGTGAAGGGCTTTTAATGCAATGATGGGAAGAGAACGGAAAAGAGAGAACAATAATATGACAGACTGTTTGTTATGGTGCGTGAATGAGGACCCAAAAGCGAATTAACAAACAGAGTACTTTAATGACGAACATACGTGGGCTCAGATGGACAGGTAGATTCCGACAGGACAGGACAAGGTTGCAGCACACACGATGATAGTCTGGTTCAGGCATGAGACACACAAACAAACAAACAAGAATCCGACAAGGACAGGAGCAGAAACAGAGAGAGATATAGGGACCTAATCAGAGGGAAAAAAGGGAACAGGTGGGGAACGGGGTGAATGGGTAATTAGGAGGAGACAAGGCACAGCTGGGGAAAAGAGGGGGAGAAAAGGTAACATAACAACGACCAGCAGAGGGAGACAGGGTGAAGGGAAAGGACAGAGACAAGACAACATGACAGTACCCCCCCACTCACCGAGCGCCTCCTGGCGCACTCGAGGAGGAAGCCTGGCGGCAACGGAGGAAATCATCGATCAGCGCACGGTCCAGCACGTCCCGAGAGGGAACCCAACTCCTCTCCTCAGGACCGTACCCCTCCCAATCTACTAGGTACTGATGACCACGGCCCCGAGGACGCATGTCCAAAATCCCACGGACCCTGTAGATGGGTGCGCCCTCGACAAGGATGGGGGGGGGGGGGGGGAAGACGAGCGGGGGCGCGAAGAACGGGCTTGACACAGGAGACATGGAAGACCGGGTGGACGCGACGAAGATATCGCGGCAGAAGAAGTCGCACTGCGACAGGGTTAATGATTTGAGAAATACGGAACGGACCAATGAACCGCGGGGTCAACTTGCGAGAAGCGGTCTTAAGGGGAAGGTTCTGAGTGGAGAGCCAAACTCTCTGACCGCGACAATATCTAGGACTCTTAGTTCTACGCTTATTAGCAGCTCTCACAGTCTGCGCCCTATAACGGCAAAGTGCAGACCTGACCCTCTTCCAGGTGCGCTCGCAACGTTGGACAAAAGCCTGAGCGGAGGGGACGCTGGACTCGGCGAACTGAGATGAGAACAGCGGAGGCTGGTACCCGAGGCTACTCTGAAAAGGAGATAGCCCTGTCGCAGACGAAGGAAGCGAGTTGTGGGCGTATTCTGCCCAGGGGAGCTGTTCTGACCAAGACGCAGGGTTGCGAAAAGAAAGACTGCGTAAGATGCGACCAATAGTCTGATTGGCCCGTTCTGCTTGACCGTTAGACTGGGGGTGAAAGCCGGAAGAGAGACTGACGGAAGCCCCAATCAAACGGCAAAACTCCCTCCAAAATTGAGACGTGAATTGCGGACCTCTGTCCGAAACGACGTCTGACGGAAGGCCATGAATTCTGAAAACATTCTCGATGATGATTTGTGCCGTCTCTTTAGCAGAAGGAAGCTTAGCAAGGGGAATAAAATGAGCCGCCTTAGAGAACCTGTCGACAACCGTAAGAATAACAGTCTTCCCCGCTGACGAAGGCAGTCCGGTGACAAAATCTAAGGCGATGTGAGACCACGGTCGAGAGGGAATGGGAAGCGGCCTGAGACGGCCGGCAGGAGGGGAGTTACCGGACTTAGTCTGCGCGCAGACCGAACAAGCAGCCACGAAACGACGCGTGTCATGCTCCCGGGTGGGCCACCAAAAACGCTGGCGAATGGAAGCAAGCGTACCCCGAACGCCAGGGTGGCCGGCTAACTTGGCAGAGTGAGCCCACTGAAGAACGGCCAGACGAGTAGGAACGGGAACGAAAAGAAGGTTCCTAGGACAAGCGCGCGGCGACGGAGTGTGAGTGAGCGCTTGCTTTACCTGCCTCTCAATTCCCCAGACAGTCAACCCGACAACACGCCCCTCAGGGAGAATCCCCTCGGGGTCAGTGGAGGCTACTGAAGAACTGAAGAGACGAGATAAAGCATCAGGCTTGGTGTTCTTAGAGCCCGGACGATAAGAAATCACGAACTCGAAACGAGCGAAAAACAGCGCCCAACGCGCCTGACGCGCATTAAGTCGTTTGGCAGAACGGATGTACTCAAGGTTCCTATGGTCAGTCCAAACGACAAAAGGAACGGTCGCCCCCTCCAACCACTGTCGCCATTCGCCTAGGGCTAACCGGATGGCGAGCAGTTCGCGGTTTCCCACATCATAGTTACGTTCCGACGGGGACAGGCGATGAGAAAAATACGCGCATGGGTGGACCTTGTCGTCAGAGAGGGAGCGCTGAGAAAGAATGGCTCCCACGCCCACCTCTGACGCGTCAACCTCGACAACGAACTGTCTAGAGACGTCAGGTGTAACAAGGATAGGAGCGGATGTAAAACGATTCTTGAGGAGATCAAAAGCTCCCTGGGCGGAAACGGACCACTTAAAGCACGTCTTGACAGAAGTAAGGGCTGTGAGAGGAGCTGCCACCTGACCGAAATTACGGATGAAACGACGATAGAAGTTCGCGAAGCCGAGAAAGCGCTGCAGCTCGACGCGTGACTTAGGAGCGGGCCAATCAATGACAGCTTGGACCTTAGCGGGATCCATCTTAATGCCTTCAGCGGAAATAACAGAACCGAGAAATGTGACGGAGGAGGCATGAAAAGTGCACTTCTCAGCCTTCACAAAAAGACAATTCTCTAAAAGGCGCTGGAGGACACGTCGAACGTGCTGAAGATGAATCTGGAGTGACGGTGAAAAAATCAGGATATCGTCAAGGTAAACGAAAACAAAGATGTTCAGCATGTCTCTCAGGACATCATTGACTAATGCCTGAAAGACAGCTGGAGCGTTAGCGAGGCCGAAAGGAAGAACCCGGTATTCAAAGTGCCCTAACGGAGTGTTAAACGCCGTCTTCCACTCGTCCCCCTCCCTGATGCGCACGAGATGGTAAGCGTTACGAAGGTCCAACTTAGTGAAAAACCTGGCTCCCTGCAGGATCTCGAAGGCTGAAGACATAAGAGGAAGCGGATAACGATTCTTAACTGTTATGTCATTCAGCCCTCGATAATCTATGCAGGGGCGCAGAGACCCGTCCTTCTTCTTGACAAAAAAAAACCCCGCTCCGGCGGGAGAGGAGGAGGGGACTATGGTACCGGCGTCAAGAGCTACAGACAAATAATCCTCGAGAGCCTTACGTTCGGGAGCCGACAGAGAGTATAGTCTACCCCGGGGGGGAGTGGTTCCCGGAAGGAGATCAATACTACAATCATACGACCGGTGTGGAGGAAGAGAGGTGGCCCTGGACCGACTGAACACCGTGCGCAGATCGTGATATTCCTCCGGCACCCCTGTCAAATCACCAGGCTCCTCCTGTGAAGAAGAGACAGAGGAAACAGGAGGGATAGCAGACATTAAACATTTCACATGACAAGAGACGTTCCAGGAGAGGATAGAATTACTAGACCAATTAATGGAAGGATTATGACAAACTAGCCAGGGATGGCCCAAAACAACAGGTGTAAAAGGTGAACGAAAAATCAAAAAAGAAATGGTTTCGCTATGATTACCAGAAACAGTGAGGGTTAAAGGTAGCGTCTCACGCTGAATCCTGGGGAGAGGACTACCATCCAGGGCGAACAAGGCCGTGGACTCCCTTAACTGTCTGAGAGGAATGTCATGTTCCCGAGCCCAGGTCTCGTCCATAAAACAGCCCTCCGCCCCAGAGTCTATTAAGGCACTGCAGGAAGCTGACGAACCGGTCCAGCGTAGATGGACCGACAAGGTAGTGCAGGATCTTGAAGGAGAGACAGGAGTAGTAGCGCTCACCAGTAGCCCTCCGCTTACTGATGAGCTCTGGCTTTTACTGGACATGAAATGACAAAATGACCAGCAGAACCGCAATAGAGACAGAGGCGGTTGGTGATTCTCCGTTCCCTCTCCTTAGTCGAGATGCGGATACCTCCCAGCTGCATAGGCTCAGCTCCCGAGCCGGCAGAGGAAGATGGTAGTGATGCGGAGAGGGGGGCAACGGAGAACGCGAGCTCCTTTCCACGAGCTCGGTGACGAAGATCAACCCGTCGCTCAATGCGAATAGCGAGTTCAATCAAGGAATCCACGCTGGAAGGAACCTCCCGGGAGAGAATCTCATCCTTTACCTCTGCGCGGAGACCCTCCAGAAGACGAGCGAGCAAAGCCGGCTCGTTCCAGCCACTGGAGGCAGCAAGAGTGCGAAACTCAATAGAGTAGTCTGTTATGGATCGATTGCCTTGACATAGGGAAGACAGGGCCCTGGAAGCCTCCTCCCCAAAAACAGATCGATCAAAAACCCGTATCATCTCCTCCTTAAAGTCCTGATACTGGTTAGTACACTCAGCCCTTGCCTCCCAGATTGCCGTGCCCCACTCACGAGCCCGTCCAGTAAGGAGAGATATGACGTAGGCGACACGAGCAGTGCTCCTGGCGTAAGTGTTGGGCTGGAGAGAAAACACAATATCACACTGGGTGAGGAACGAGCGGCATTCAGTGGGCTCCCCAGAGTAACACGGCGGGTTATTGATTCTGGGCTCCGGAGATTCGAAAGCCCTGGAAGTGGCCGGTGGATCGAGGCGGAGATGGTGAACCTGTTCTGTGAGGTTGGAGACTTGGGTGGCCAGGGTCTCAACGGCATGTCGAGCAGCAGACAATTCCTGCTCGTGTCTGCCTAGCATCGCTCCCTGGATCTCGACGGCTGAGTGGAGAGGATCCGAAGTCGCTGGGTCCATTCTTGGTCGGATTCTTCTGTTATGGTGCGTGAATGAGGACCCAAAAGCGAATTAACAAACAGAGTACTTTAATGACGAACATACGTGGGCTCAGATGGACAGGTAGATTCCGACAGGACAGGACAAGGTTGCAGCACACACGATGATAGTCTGGTTCAGGCATGAGACACACAAACAAACAAACAAGAATCCGACAAGGACAGGAGCAGAAACAGAGAGAGATATAGGGACCTAATCAGAGGGAAAAAAGGGAACAGGTGGGGAACGGGGTGAATGGGTAATTAGGAGGAGACAAGGCACAGCTGGGGAAAAGAGGGGGAGAAAAGGTAACATAACAACGACCAGCAGAGGGAGACAGGGTGAAGGGAAAGGACAGAGACAAGACAACATGACACTGTTCAAACGTTTTTATGGAAGATTTGATACCATCGGTTTTTAAAGATGAATATAAACAAATACAGTGCCTTGCGAAAGTATTCGGCCCCCTTGAACTTTGCGACCTTTTGCCACATTTCAGGCTTCAAACATAAAGATATAAAACTGTATTTTTTTGTGAAGAATCAACAACAAGTGGGACACAATCATGAAGTGGAACGACATTTATTGGATATTTCAAACTTTTTTAACAAATCAAAAACTGAAAAATTGGGCGTGCAAAATTATTCAGCACCTTTACTTTCAGTGCAGCAAACTCTCTCCAGAAGTTCAGTGAGGATCTCTGAATGATCCAATGTTGACCTAAATGACTAATGATGATAAATACAATCCACCTGTGTGTAATCAAGTCTCCGTATAAATGCACCTGCACTGTGATAGTCTCAGAGGTCCGTCTAAAGCGCAGAGAGCATCATGAAGAACAAGGAACACACCAGGCAGGTCCGAGATACTGTTGTGAAGAAGTTTAAAGCCAGATTTGGATACAAAAAGATTTCCCAGGCTTTAAACATCCCAAGGAGCACTGTGCAAGCGATAATATTGAAATGGAAGGAGTATCAGACCACTGCAAATCTACCAAGACCTGGCCGTCCCTCTAAACTTTCAGCTCATACAAGGAGAAGACTGATCAGAGATGCAGCCAAGAGGCCCATGATCACTCTGGATGAACTGCAGAGATCTACAACTGAGGTGGGAGACTCTGTCCATAGGACAACAATCAGTCTTATATTGCACAAATCTGGCCTTTATGGAAGAGTGGCAAGAAGAAAGCCATTTCTTAAAGATATCCATAAAAAGTGTTGTTTAAAGTTTGCCACAAGCCACCTGGGAGACACACCAAACATGTGGAAGAAGGTGCTCTGGTCAGATTAAACCAAAATTGAACTTTTTGGCAACAATGCAAAACGTTATGTTTGGCGTAAAAGCAACACAGCTGAACACACCATCCCCACTGTCAAACATGGTGGTGGCAGCATCATGGTTTGGGCCTGCTTTTCTTCAGCAGGGACAGGGAAGATGGTTAAAATTGATGGGAAGATGGATGGAGCCAAATACAGGACCATTCTGGAAGAAAACCTGATGGAGTCTGCAAAAGACCTGAGACTGGGACGGAGATTTGTCTTCCAACAAGACAATGATCCAAAACATAAAGCAAAATCTACAATGGAATGGTTCAAAAATAAACATATCCAGGTGTTAGAATGGCCAAGTCAAAGTCCAGACCTGAATCCAATCGAGAATCTGTGGAAAGAACTGAAAACTGCTGTTCACAAATGCTCTCCATCCAACCTCACTGAGCTTGAGCTGTTTTGCAAGGAGGAATGGGAAAAAAATTCAGTCTCACGATGTGCAAAACTGATAGAGACATACCCCAAGCGACTTACAGCTGTAATCGCAGCAAAAGGTGGCGCTACAAAGTATTAACTTAAGGGGGCTGAATAATTTTGCATGCCCAATTTTTCAGTTTTTGATTTGTTAAAAAAGTTTGAAATATCCAATAAATGTCGTTCCACTTCATGATTGTGTCCCACTTGTTGTTGATTCTTCACAAAAAAATACAGTTTTATATCTTTATGTTTGAAGCCTGAAATGTGGCAAAAGGTCGCAAAGTTCAAGGGGGCCGAATACTTTCGCAAGGCACTGTATGTGTGAGTATCCTCAAATCCTATCCTGTCCAGATAACAGAGAACGAGGTGGCCTCATGCTTGTTAAATATTAAGCCACACAAAGCACCAGGCCCAGATGGACTATGGGGCAAAGTACTGAAGGTCTGCGACGACCAGCTCCGGAGAGTTCTCACACAACTGTTTCGACTCCTACTGATCAACTGTACGTTACCAAAATCCTGGAAGGTGTCGACCATAGTACCGGTGCCTAAGAAGTCAGGGGCCAAATCACCATAAGACTTTCGACCTGTGGCCCTCACGCCTCTTTTGGCCAAATTCATGGAAAGGGTTGCTAGTAAGCACCTTACTCTGTCCATAGCAGATCTGCTGGACCCGTTACAGTTTGCCTATAAGGCACAGAGGGGGACTGAGGATGCTACCCGGACCTTGGTGAACATGGTGGCTAGTCACCTTCAACATGCAAAATCATGTGCACACAATTTATTTTTAGATTTTAGTTCAGCTTTCAATACAATGCAAATACACACACTGCTGAAATGACTACTGGACCTGAACGTCAATGGAGGCCTCGCAGGTTGGATCAAGGACATTTTAACTGACCACCCACATGGTCCTCATGAATGGGGCACTCTCTGATGAACTGACCCTGAACATAGGGGCGCCCCAGGGGTGTGTCCTTTCACCGTTGTTCTCTTTCTACACTAATGAGATGAAGATCCAAGAAAACAATTTGAGCCGTTTTAAGTACGTGGATGACATGGCTCTAGTAGGACAATTTAAAAAAAGATGCTACCTCAGATGGAAAGAGCTATTTTTCACAGACCAACAACCTTCAAGAATGGTGCCGGGTAACTTCTTTGGAATAGGGGGCGGTATTTTGACATCCGGATGAAAAGCATACCCAATGTAAACTGCCTGCTACTCAGGCCCGGAAGCTAGGATACGCATATAATTGGTAGATTTGGATAGAAAACACTATAAAGTTTCTAAAACTGTTACAATAATGTATATGAATATAACAGAACTGAAATGGCAGGCGAAACACCAAGGACAAACCACCCCGCCCAAAAAAATATTAATCCTACCACTTTTATAATAGGGTGAAATCGTGCCCGGTTGCAGTTCCTAGAGGTTCCACTAGATGTCAAAAGTCTCTAGAAAGAGTTTCAGAATGGTTTTTGGATAAATGAGCCTCTTGGCTGCATCTCTGATCAGTCTTCTCCTTGTATGAGCTGAAAGTTTAGAGGGACGGCCAGGTCTTGGTAGATTTGCAGTGGTTGATACTCCTTCCATTTCAATATTATCGCAAACTGAGATTTTTGGATATAAATATGAACTTTATCAAACAAAACATACATGTATTGTGTAACATGTCCTATGAGTGTCATCTGATGAAGATCAAAGATTAGTGATTAATTTTCTCTCTTTCTGCTTTTTGTGAGTCCTCTCTTTGGCTGGAAAAATGGCTGTGTTTTTCTGTGACTAGGTGCAGACCTAACATAATCGTTTGGTGTGCTTTCGTCATGAAGCCTTTTTGAAATCGGACACTGTGGTGGGATTAACAACAAATGTATCTTTAAAATGGTGTAAAATACTTGTATGTTTGAGGAGTTTTGAATTTGGCGCTCTGCACTTTCACTGGCTGTTGTCATATTGATCCCGTTAGCGGGATCTAAGCGATAAGAAGTTTTTAACGGGCTCTCAATTCAGAGAGTTCCACTTTATTGGTGTGAAAGTCCTCTTAGGATAGGCCTTGACCTCTGCAGTTTAAATTCAGACAGCCCAGACTCAGGACACGATTGCTAATTTCATTGGCTATAATTAACTATAACAAAACAAATACGACCAAATAGATTTCACATGTGATTTATTTTATTTTAAATTAACTAAGAGAAGGCTGAAACAAGCACAGTAATCAAGGGGCCTTTGTCAAAATTGTGATAACATTTTGACAAATAAGAAAGTATACTAGTTTAATTTAAGGACTAAACAATTTACAGCTGTGCCATACAGGTTGCAAAATAGTTGGGAAGAGATTTTCATTGCAACAACTCCATAGCACATGGTTAATGGGCTCCTGAGTGGTGCAGCGGTCTAAGGCACTGCATCTCAGTGATAGAGGTGTCACTAAATACCCTGGTTTGATTGCAGGCAGTATCACAAATGGCTGTGATTTGGAGTCCCATAGGGGTGCGCACAATTGGCCCAGCATCGTCCGGGTTAGAATTTGGTCTTAATGACTTGCCTAGTTAAATAAAGGTTAAATAAATGAACTGATACACAAAACAGCATCAGATTCAAAACTTTGTGTTTTTCAATTACATTTTTATGAAAAATTATTGCAACCAATAGAATGTTATATGTATGGGGGGATACAATCATCCCAGCCCTGCAACATTTGCTACGAAGAGGCAGAATCATTGGATAATTTGTTTTTGTACTGTCTACATGTGGCTTGTATTTGGTCTCAGGTTCAGGAATGGCTGAAGAATTGCAACATTAAAGTGGAGCTAACACTGCAAATAACACTGCTGTGGGGTCATAGTCAATCGGTCAAAAATATAATAATACTCTTAGCAAAAATTATTATCTTTAATTTAAAATCTGCACAGTAATCGAGAGAATGAGAATAGAAAGGTTCAGAACTTTTGTGAAACGTCACAGCACGGTTGAAAAATATATGGCAAAACTGGATGCTGTTCAGAGATACTGTAAATGGGAGGGGTTGAGGGTAGCTGAAGGCTGGGACTGGAAGGTCTTTAGAGATAGATGGGAGGGGTTGAGGGTAACTGAAGGCTGGGACTGGTAGGTCTTCATAGATAGATGGGAGGGGTTGAGGGTAGCTGAAGGCTGGGACTGGATGGCCTTCAGAGAGAGATGGGAGGGGTTGAGGGTAACTGAAGGCTGGGACTGGTAGGTCTTCATAGATAGATGGGAGGGGTTGAGGGTAGCTGAAGGCTGGGACTGGATGGCCTTCAGAGAGAGATGGGAGGGGTTGAGGGTAGCTGAAGGCTGGGACTGGAAGGTCTTCATAGATAGATGGGAGGGGTTGAGGGTAACTGAAGGCTGGGACTGGATGGTCTTTAGAGATAGATGGGAGGGGTTGAGACTGGGACTAAAAACAAAAGATAACTAATGTAAAGTATACTCTGTCCGTAAAATGTATATAGTATGTATAAGCTGGAAGTAGAAGCCTGAGTGATGTTGTCCATTAGTTTACTCCAATTAGGGGAGGGATGGTAGGGGAAAATTATAAAGGAAATTATATTTGAAAAAAATATATATATTTCTCCAAAAATGTATATGGGGTACTGTAAATGAAGTAGACAATTACACTGATAGAAGACACAATCTATCTGCAATATTAAAGCAGATCTACATTTGTCCCAATTGTGATACACACACACACACACACACACACACACACACACACGTTAATCTGGTGTGAATCACGAGACATACGGCATACCTCTGACAAGCAGGCTACTATTATTTACCTGAGTGTGGTCCGAATGATTATGGACCACGGCTGTTTAGATACACACACATACACACATGCCATGGCTGAACAGTAGCGCAGACGTAGACACGCGCATACAAAGTGGAGTTACGCAGGCTGGTGTTGTGACTCAGACAGAAGCAGACGTCATCTGGTCAACCACAAGGCCAACAGAATCAACTCTACTCTGGACACACACACATGAACACATACATACACACATGAACACACACACAGAGAAGCACCCACACACACACATGGGCGCACACACACACACATAAACACACATGTACACACACATATAAACACAAGTACACACACACACGTACACACACATGAACACACACACACACACATGAACACACACACAGAGAAGCACCCACACACACACATGGGCGCACACACACACACATAAACACACATGTACACACACATATAAACACAAGTACACACACACACGTACACACACATGAACACACACACATGAACACACAAACACACACACATAAACACACATGTACACACACATATAAACACAAGTACACACACACGTACACATGCATGCATGTGTAGCGTACGTCACTGTGCTTGATTAGATGGAAACCACTTTGTCCCTATCTACTTCGCTAGAACTCAATACTAGAACCCGAGACCAGAACCCGATACTTTAACCCGATACTCTAACCCAAGACCAGAACCCGATACTCTAACCCGATACTTTAACCCGATACTCTAACCCGAGACCAGAACACAATACTAGAACCCGAGACCAGAACCCCAGACCAGAACCCCAGACCAGAACCCCAGACCAGAACCCCAGACTAGAACCCTGCACCTCAAAAATACACCTGGACCGCCCTCCAGAAAGGTTCTTCTCAGTCGCACCTCTGAAAAGCTAGCATTCCAGCAACGTGAGTAGAGATATTTCGGGCTGAGGAATGAGGTCACAAATTCTCATGTTACACATGTACACACATCCTCTGCCACTGGTCACAGGTCACCCTATCATGTTTCCCAGAGGGCAATAACTCACATGTGAGGTTGATGTACATGTCGTTCACTAAACAGTGAATCTTACACCAGCTTCCCATAACGCACTGGACTCTAGTTCTTCAGACCTAGCTATTCACACCACAGGAGGTTGGTGGCTCCTTCATAGGGGAGAACGGGCTAGTGGTAATGACTAGAGCAGAATCAGTGAAATGTTATGAAACACATGGTTTCCAGGTGTTTGATGCCACGTGTGCTCCGGGCATGTGCTGACCACATGGCAGGTGTCTTCACTGACATTTTCAACATGTCCCTGATTGAGTCTGTCATACCAACATGTTTCAAGTAGACCACCATCGTCACTGTGTCCAAGAACACGAAGGCAACCTGCCTAAATGACTACAGATCTGTAGAACTCACGTCCGTAGCCATGAAGTGCATTGAAAGGCTGATAAGGGCTCACATCAATCAACACCATGTTCCCAGAAACCCTAGACCCACTCCAATTTGCATAGCGCCCAAACAGATCCACAGATGATGCAATCTCTATTGCACTCCACACTGCCCTTTCCTACCTGGACAAAAGGAACACCTACGTGAGAATGCTATTCATTGACTACAGCTCAGCGTTCAATACCATAGTACCCTGAAAGCTCATCACTAAGCTAAGGATCCTAGGACTAAACACCTCCCTCTGCAACTGGATCCTGGACTTCCTGACGGTCCGCCCCCAGGTGGTGAGGGTAGGTAGCAACACATCTGCCACGCTGATCCTCAACATTGGAGCCTCTCAGGGCTGCGTGCTCAGTCCCCTCCTGTACTCCCTGTTCACCCACGACTGCATGGCCAGGCACGACACCAACACCATCATCAAGTTTGCAGACGATACAACAGCGGTAGGCCTGATCACCGACAACAACAAGAGCCTATAGGGAGGAGGTCAGAGACCTGGTTGGGTGGTGCCGGAATAACAACCTATCCCTCAACATAACCAAGACTAAGGAGATGACTGTGGACTACAGGAAAAGGAGGACATAGCACTCCCACATTCTCATCGACGAGACTGTAGTGGAGCAGGTTGAGAGCTTCAAGATCCTTGGTGCCCACATCACCAACAAACTAGAATGGTCCAAACACACCAAGACAATCGTGAAGAGGGCACGACAAAGCCTATTCCCCCTCAGGAAACTAAAAAGATATGGCATGGGTCCTCAGATCCTCATAAGGTTCTACAGCTGCAACATCAAGAGCATCCTGTCTGGTTGCATCTCTGCCTGGTACGGCAATTGCTCGACCTCCGACCGCAAGGTACTACAGAGGCTAATGCGTACGGCCCAGCACATCACTGGGGCTAAGCTGCCTGCCATCCAGGACCTCTACACCAGGCGGTGTCAGAGGAAGGCCCTAAAAATTGTCAAAGACCCCAGTCATAGACTGCTCTCTCTGCTACCACACGGCAAGCGGTACCGGAGTGCGAAGTCTAGGACAAAAAGGTTTCTCAACAGTTTTTACCCCCAAGCCATAAGACTCCTGAACAGGTAATCAAATGTCTAACCAGACTATTTGCATTGTGTGCCTCCCCCAAACCCTCTTTATGCTGCTGTTCTCTGTTTATCGTACTGTAGCTGTTGGAACCACGCTTGATCTTCTGAAATGTCCTTTGTGTCTTCTACCCCATGCAGTGCCCGTGTCTCTGCCATCCATAAAGATACGTATGTAAACATTACTGGTTAACACAGTGTCCAGGTTAATGGAGTAGTAGGCCATGACTGATGGGGCAGTTCCAAAGGCTGTGGTCTGTGTACTCTCCAATGTCGCTATGGTGACATTGACTACTAGGTTACTCAACCCTGTTACTCAAAGCCAGTGACTCGGCAGTTAGACTTCCAGCCTGGAGTCTGACATTCTTCAGCAGCGACTAAAGTCCAGAGAGCATTAGCAGCACGTGTTTGGGAAGCCATTCCCGATGCTCCAATGTCTCCCGTCGGCGTTGAATCTTTGATGTTCCGATCGATTCCCATCAGTTGGGGCCAAACAACACGCGGGTCCCCCTCATGCAGTAACATTTCTGGTCTTATCAGAGCGGCCTACTTCACACAGGTTCCTGGCCATAAAGTCCTATGACGATAACAGGGACTGGAATATGGACCATCCCACGCACACTGATCTATGGAGTCATGACCTCTGGTGTGTTTTCATAAAGAAGAGCACAATACAGAAGGCAAAAGTTTTTTTTTTCAATTCAAACCAAATCACATTTTATTTGTCACATGCATCGAACACAACAAGTGTAGACCTTACTGTGAAATGCTTACTTACAAGCCCTTAATCAACAATGCAGAGTTTTTTAAAAGTAATAGAGAAAATTACTTCATTAATTGCGTTTCCAAAACCCATTCATTCTCTTTACCATTAACTAACAATTGTGTGAAGTCAGAAGCCGCTTTCACATGCTGTCTTGCTCTCTGACACTGGCAGGCAGTGGATGGATATGGTGTGACAATAGGCAGGTTTCCATTGACTCAGCTTTATTCGACCAAAGCAACGATGCAAAAAGCAGCCTGGTCACCAGAAACAATCTTCGATTTGAGATGTTTCATAAGGGGCTGAGAACGGCGATGTATGAATTCCTCAAAATAAACCGATGGGACAGCACTGGGCTCAAACTCTGGGCTCTAAATAGTAAGATACTATCTGCATGTGTGGTTCCCACCGTGAAGCATGGAGAAGGAGGTGTGATGGTGTCGGGGTGCTTTGCTGGTGACACTGTCGTGATTTATTTAGAATTCAAGGCACACCTAACCACCATGGCTACCACAGCATTCTGCAGCAATACGCCATCCCATCTGGTTTGTGCTTAGTTTGACAATAATTTGTTTTTCAACAAGACAATGACCCAACACACCTCCAGGCTGTGTAAGGGCTATTTGACCAAGAAGCAGAGTGATGGAGTGCTGCATCAGACGACTTGGCCTCAACAATCACCCAACGTCAACCCAATTGAGATGGTTTGAGATGAGTTGGACCGCATAGTGAAGGAAAAGCAGCCAACAAGTGCTCAGCATATGTGGGAACTCCTTCAAGACTGTTGGGAAAGCCTTCCAGGTGAAGCCGGTTGAGAGAATGCCAAGAGTGTGCAATGCTGTCATCAAGGCAAATGGTGGCTACTTTGAAAAATCAAACACTTTTTTGGTTACTACATGATTATGTGTGTGTTATTTCTTAGTTTTGATGTCCTCACTATTATTATTCTACAATAGTAAAAATAAAGAAACTCTTGAATGAATACCTGTGTCCAAACATTTGACTGGTACAGTATTTATATATACATTTTTTTAAACCATTGTGTGTTGTGTAATGGTAACGGCAGATATAGGATACATTTTCCAAAGATCGACAACATACTGTACAGTGCATTTGGAAGGTTTTCAGACCCCACTTTCTCCACATTTTGTTACGTTGTCTTATTTTTAAATTAATTTTAAAAATTTATATAATCTACACACAATACTCCATAATGACAAAGCGAAAACATGTTTACATTTTTTTAATAAAATATATACTGTACATTATTTACATACTTATTCAGACTCTTTGCTATGAGACTCGAAATTGAACTCAGGTGCATCCTCTTTCCATTGATCATGCCTGAGATGTTTCTACAACTTGATTGGCATCCACCTGTGGTAAATTCAATTAATTGGACAAGATTTGGAAAGGCACACACCTGTCTATATAAGGTCCCACAGTTGTAAGTGGATATCAGAGCAAACACCAAGCCATGAGGTCGAAGGAAGAGGTCTGAGCTAGGATTGTGTTGTGGCAGAGATCTGGGGAAGTGTACCAAATGTCTGCAGCATTGAAGGTCCCTGAGATCACAGTGGCCTCCATCATTCTTAAATGGAAGAAGTTTGGAACTACTAAGACTCTTCCTAGAGCTGGCTACCTGGCCAAACTAAGCAATCAGGGTAGAAGGACCTTGGTCAGGGAGAGGACCAAGAACCCGATGGTCACTCTGAGAAACAAGATTCTCTGGTCTGATGAAACCAAGATTGAACTCTTTGGCCTGAATGCCAAGCGTCACATCTGGAGGAAACCAGGCAACGCTCATCACCTATCCAATACCATCCCTACGTTGAAGCATGGTGTGGGCAGCATCATGCTGTGGGGATGTGTTTCAGGGGCAGGGACAAGGAGAATAGTCAGGATGGAGGGAAAGATGAAAGGAGCGAAGTACAGAGAGTTTCTTGATGAAAACCTGCTCCAGAGCACTCAGGACCTCAGACTGGTGTGAAGATTCACTTTCCAACAGGACAATGACCCTAAGCACACAGCCAAGATAGCACGAGTGGCTTCGAGACAAGTCTCTCAATGTCCTTGAGTGGACCAGCCGTAGCCCGGGCTTGAACCCGATCGAAAATCTCTGGAGAGACTTGAAAATAGCTGTGTAGCGACGCTCCCCATCCAACCTGACAGAGCTTGAGAGGATCTGCAGAGATCAATGGGAGAAACTCCTCAAATACAGGTGTGTCAAGCTTGTAGCATCATACGTAAGACTCAAGGCTGTAATCACTGCCAAAGGTGTTTCAATAAATGTGATATTTTTATGTTTTATAAATGTGCAAAACAGGTTTTTAGAAATGTTTTCTTTGTAACTAAGAGGTATTGTGTGTAGATTGATGAGGGGAAAAAAACTATTTAATCCATTTTAGAATAAGGCTGTAAGGTAACTGAATTTTATTTATTTTATTTTCTGCTCTTTTGCACACCAATATCTCCACCTGTACATGACCATCTGATCATTTATCACTCCAGTGTTAATCTGCAAAATTGCAATTATTCGCCTACCTCCTCATGCCTTTTGCACACAATGTATATAGACTCTCCTTTTTTTCTACTGTGTTATTGACTTGTTAATTGTTTACTCCATGTGTAACTCTGTTGTCTGTTCACACTGCTATGCTTTATCTTGGCCAGGTCGCAGTTGCAAATGAGAACTTGTTCTCAACTAGCCTACCTGGTTAAATAAAGGTCAAATAAAAAACAATTGGGGGAAAAAAAATACATATGCTCTCTCTAATTCTCTCTTTCTTTCTCTCTCTCGGAGGACCTGAGCCCTAGGACCATGCCCCAGGAATACCTGACATGATGACTCCTTGCTGTCCCCAGTCCACCTGACTGTGCTGCTGCTCCAGTTTCAACTATTCTGCCTTATTATTATTCGACCATGCTGGTCATTTATGAACATTTGAACATCTTGACCATGTTTTGTTATAATCTCCACCCGGCACAGCCAGAAGAGGACTGGCCACCCCACATAGCCTGGTTCCTCTCTAGGTTTCTTCCTAGGTTTTGGCCTTTCTAGGGAGTTTTTCCTAGCCACCGTGCTTCTTCACCTGCATTGCTTGCTGTTTGGGGTTTTAGGCTGGGTTTCTGTACAGCACTTTGAGATATCAGCTGATGTACGAAGGGCTATATAAATTTGATTGAAAAAGTAAAGTGGTCTGAATACTATTTGAATGCACTGTAATTATCTGTTGGACAGGGGTGGATTTTTCTTTTGTCAGAATTTTCTTTATTGTTACACATCATGATAGAAACTGTTTTTTTTATAAATTATGATTGCCGAATCATTACGAAGGTATGATAACATCACGTCACTATAAAGCTTCACTCTACAATTAATTCTAAATGTCTACTGCTTGCAAAATCAAATGTGTTTCAACTAGTCAGGACTGTCCTGAATTTCAAGTATACCTTGAATTACTTTGCCTTGCTTTTCTGTTTGGCTGGCAAGTTTCATCATCCTGTATTTCAGATCTACAGGACAGCATGTTTCACCATCCTGTATTTCAGATCTACAGGACAGCATGTTTCACCATCCTGCATTTCAGATCTACAGGACAGCAAGTTTCACCATCCTGTATTTCAGATCTACAGGACAGCAAGTTTCACCATCCTGTATTTCAGATCTACAGGACAGCAAGTTTCACCATCCTGTTATTTCAGATCTACAGGACAGCATGTTTCACCATCCTGTATTTCAGATCTACAGGACAGCAAGTTTCACCACGACGATACGTTGATACATGAGAATTATTTGAGTATTGCAAATATTAGTTAACTATTGCATTCCATCCGGGCTGGCTTCCGTAGGCTACCTGAGACATGAAATAGATAGGCAGGAGACATTAAATATTTTGTTGATTCTATGTTAGACTACTGCAATGCTCTACTTTCCGGCTACCCGGATAAAGCACAAAATAAACTTCAGTACTAAATACGGCTGCTAGAAACCTGACTAGAACCAAAAAAAAAAATCTGATTATTCCAGTGCGAGCCTCCCTACTGCTTCCTGATAAGGTAAGGGCTGATTTCAAGCTTTTACTGCTAACCTACAAAGCATTTCATGGGCTTGCTCCTACCCATCTTTCCGATTTGGTCCTGCCTTACATACCTACACATACGCTACGGTCACAAGACGCAAGCCTCCTAATTGTCCCTAGAATTTCTAAGCAAACAGCTGGAGGCAGGGCTTTCTCCTATAGAGCTCAATTTTTATGGAATGGTCTGCCTACCCATGTGAGAGACACAGGCTCGGTCTCAACCTTCAAGTCTTTATTGAAGACTCATCTCTTCAGTAGGTCATATGATTGAGTGCAGTCTGGCCCAGGAGTGTGAAGGTGAACGGAAAGGCTCCGGCGCAACGAACCGAACCGCCTTTGCTGTCTCTGCCTGGCCGGTTCCCCTCTCTCCACTGGGATGCCCTGCCTATTACAGGGGCTGAGTCACTGGCTTACTGGTGCTCTTCCATGTCGTCCCTAGGAGGGGTGCGTCACTTGAGTGGGTTGAGTCACTGACGTGGTCTTCCTGTCTGGGTTGGCGCCCCCCCTTGGGTTGTGCCGTGGCGGAGATCTTTGTGGGCTATACTCGGCCTTGTCTCAGGATGGTAAGTTGGTGGTTGAAGATATCCCTCTAGAGGTGTTGGGGGCTGTACTTTTGCAAAGTGGGTGGGGTTATATATGCTGCCTGTTTGGCCCTGTCCGGGGGTATCATCAGATGGGGCCACAGTGTCTCCTGACCCCTCGTCTCAGCCTCCAGTATTTATGCTGCAGTAGTTTGTGTCGGGGGGCTAGGGTCAGTCTGTTATATCTGGAGTATTTCTCCTGTCTTATCCGGAGTCCTGTGTGAATATAAGTTTGCTCTCTCTAAATCTCTTTCTCTCGTTCTTTCTCTCTCTCTGAGGACCTGAGCCCTAGGACAATGCCTCAGGACTACCTGGCATGATGACTCCTTGCTCTCCCCAGTTCCACCCGGCTGTGCTGCTGCTCCAGTTTCAGCTGTTCTGCCTGTGACTATGGAACCCTGACCTGTTCACTGGACGTGCTACCTGTCCCAGACCTGCTGTTTTCAACTCTCTGGAGACAGCGGAAGGTGCAGAGATACTCTGAATGATTGGCTATGAAAAGCCAACTGACATTCACTCCTGAGGTGCTGACCTGTTGCATCCTCGACAACTACTGTGATTATTATTATTTGACCATGCTGGTCATTTATGAGCATTTGAAAATCTTGGCCATGTTCTGTTTTAATCTCCACCCAGCACAGCCAGAAGAGGACTGGCCACCCCACATATCTTGGTTCCTCTCTGGGTTTCTTTTGGGGGTTTTCTAGCCACTGTGCTTCTACACCTGCATTGCTTGCTGTTTGGGGTTTTAGACTGGATTTCTGTACATCACTTTGAGATATCAGCTGATGTAAGAAGGGCTTTATAAATACATTTGATTTGATAGGAGGACATAGGCTTTCACTGGCTACCTGAGACATGAAATAGATAGGTGGGAGGACATATAGGCTGTCGCCAATTTATTAATGCACAATTTCCCTAAATGGTGAAATGGAAACACTTTATCCACTACATTTATTTTCATTTTTGTGAAAAAGTTCTCTTTTTTTTTTAGTTGTGATGTCATTAAGTCCAGCTGTTTTTATTGACACAATATAGTTAATTGGAAACACACTGCTGTCTGCAATGGTCACATTTATTTTCTATGTAAACCTTATAAATGTCAATAACAAAAAAAAATCACTGCACAAGTTAGTGAAAGCAGAGAATGGAAATCCAATTCAAAGTGATGTCAAAATATAACCTTAAAACAAAATGATGATTTAGACGTGAGGTATTTCTGCTCTAGAGACCGACATGCATGTACTTGCAGAGTCATGCTGTTAAATGGACGTCTCCCTGGTATGTGTGGCATGGGACTGTATGAGTGTGCATGTGTGTGGGTGTGTGTAGAGTGAAGACGTTATGGTGGTTTAGGTATGTGAAGAACTGGATTGGGTTATGCTACATTAACCAGCAATACTTCGGGTTTAGTCACAAACACACAAAGTTAATTGCTGAAATCACATTCATTCACAAAAATGCAACGGTTTCCTTGTGATTCATATTCACTGTTATATATTATTTTTGGTACAGAGTATTTCCGTTTTGGTCAATGTTTACCTGACACACTCATGGCTTGTCACGCATCACAAATTGTTTATTATCTTATTCAAGTAATAAAAGCCATGATTCATCAGTATGCAGCACTATGTGCTGTAATGTGGAGAGATACAGTAGAGACAGTGTAGAACATATTACGGGACATTCATAGGATGGGATATAGCCTCTCTTTCTCTATCGATTCCTCTCTTACAATACCATAGCAATAAACTGTGTTAAACTTATTAAATCGCTGAGAGGTGACTGGGGATTGTACATCTCTCAATCATGGTCATTCTCACTCTTCCTTTCTCATACCCTCCATCCCTGCACTGCATAGCCAAGAGGGAGAGAGTGTGAGTGAGAGATGGGGAGAGAGAGGGGGAGAGAGAGAGAGAGATGGGCAGAGAAAGAGAGAGAGAGCGAGGGAGAGAGAGAAGATTGAGTGAGACAGAGAAGAAGAGAGATGAAGAGAACGCAAGAGAGGGAGAAGAGAGATAGAGTGATGAAGAGAGAGGAAAAATAAAACAATTAGTCATCAATTTCAAAGGCAGTGTTTAAAAAACAATTTTCCCCTGAGGTAAACCTGCTGAATGCAGAATCAGCCGCCCACGCTAGCACAGTGAATAAGGCTGGAAGAATGCATGGCAACCCACTCAACATGCAGCACACAGCCACACACACACACACACACACTCTCTCTCCGCTGACACATAGCCACACACACACACTCTCTCCGCTGACACACAGCCACACACAGACTCTCTCCGCTGACACACAGCCACACACACACTCTCTCCGCTGACACACAGCCACACACACACACATTCACATGGGCGTCTGACTTTGTCTGAAAGTGGGGTTGCAAAAGCTTGCAATTCTACACTGTTTCTTAACAATGGGAAGAACAGAACACAACAATTTTTTATATTTTGCCACATTATATTGCAAAAGTGTTTTAAATGACTAGATTACTAATCTACTCCCTACCCTGACAATCCCACCCCTGATAATGAATTGACAGGTCTGAAACCCTACCACCTCTGTGACTCACTTACATCCCGCCTCCTTCCCTAAAAACCCCACCCACAGTGATCAGTTGACAGGCCAAACTGATACGATTTGGATTACGCATGACAGTGAGGAAAGAAAATCAAAAATGGGAGGAATAATATTGTTTGATTTGTATTGATTTAGAATAGTGTACTTGGCAGGTTAAGACAAAGCATTGTTAAACTCAACATTAAGATTTCATTTTCTTTTTGTAACAAATAATGCGATCCCAATAATGTAGTACAATTACACATGTGAATTTAGAAGAATCTTTGAAAAACAATCTTTGTGCCAGAGTTATCTGGTAGAGCATTGAACAACAACTATCAACTTGAAAAGGCTAACTGGAGTAAAGCATTGACATTTGGTCATAGATTATGTTCACATAAAAATAATATTGCATCCAAATTATGAATAGTTATTAATTATCATGATACATTTGAGTTTGTTATTTTGGCAGCTATATATATATATATATATATATATATATAAGCCATAAATTAAGGCCCTGAATCAGCAAAAAAATAGAGAAAATGTAGCTCTGGTAATAGGACTCATATTCTTTAATAAGAGCTACTTCACAGAAAAATACATTTATACAGTACACGTCAAAAGTTTGGACACACCTTCTCATTCAGGGGTTTTTCCTTATTTTTTACTATTTTCTACATTGTGACTATCTCATGAAGCTGGTTGAGAGAATGCTAAGAGTGTGCAAAGCTGACAGAGTGTGATTAGCTCGGTTTCAAGGGTGTTTATTAAATAATAAATCAAAAGAAAAGGATAGGTCTCACCCATGAGACCCTCTCCGGGATACCGTCTTCTGGGCTCCGGGTCTTACTGTATCCTGTTGGGCACACAAACTCAACTCCTTTGTCTTTAGCTTGGGCACCGTCTCCAACTACATGGCAGCCATCTTACTTCCCCCTGTCCTCTCCTGTGCGCTGCCCTTCTGGCAGCGTTATGGGGCTTTTACAGCTGGTGAGCAATCAGCCCTTAATTACTCACCAACTCCCCAATCAGCCCCAATTAGTCCTGGGTGGAGAGCCCGTCGAGACCTGGCACGTCCAGCAGATGGAGCCATCGCCTCGTGATGTATACTCGACGAGTCTCCCCCTGGAGGCTGACCTGCTGTACGCCATACACCCCTCCTTAGCTCTGTCGGGGAGGAGACTGTTGTCAGTGCGACGTATGTTTCCCTTCTCGATAGGGCATCTGCTTTTCCCTGCTTCGCCCCTGACCTGTACAGTGCGTTTCCCTGCTTCGCCCCTGACCTGTACAGTGCGTTTCCTTGCTTCGCCCCTGACCTGTACAGTGTTTCCCTGCTTCGCCCCTGACCTGTACAGTGCGTTTCCCTGCTTCGCCCCTGACCTGTACAGTGTTTCCCTGCTTCGCCCCGGACCTGTACAGTGTGTTTCCCTGCTTCGCCCCTGACCTGTACAGTGTGTTTCCCTGCTTCGCCCCTGACCTGTACAGTGTGTTTCCCTGCTTCGCCCCTGACCTGTACAGTGCGTTTCCCTGCTTTGCCCCTGACCTGTACAGTGTGTTTCCCTGCTTCGCCCCTGACCTGTACAGTACGTTTCCCTGCTTCGCCCCTGACCTGTACAGTGCGTTTCCCTGCTTCGCCCCTGACCTGTACAGTGTGTTTCCCTGCTTCGCCCCTGACCTGTACAGTGTGTTTCCCTGCTTCGCCCCTGACCTGTACAGTGTTTCCCTGCTTCGCCCCGGACCTGTACAGTGTGTTTCCCTGCTTCGCCCCTGACCTGTACAGTGTGTTTCCCTGCTTCGCCCCTGACCTGTACAGTGTGTTTCCCTGCTTCGCCCCTGACCTGTACAGTGCGTTTCCCTGCTTTGCCCCTGACCTGTACAGTGTGTTTCCCTGCTTCGCCCCTGACCTGTACAGTACGTTTCCCTGCTTCGCCCCTGACCTGTACAGTGCGTTTCCCTGCTTCGCCCCTGACCTGTACAGTGTGTTTCCCTGCTTCGCCCCTGACCTGTACAGTGTGTTTCCCTGCTTCGCCCCTGACCTGTACAGTGTGTTTCTCTGCTTCGCCCCTGACCTGTACAGTGTGTTTCCCTGCTTCGCCCCTGACCTGTACAGTGCGTTTCCCTGCTTCGCCCCTGACCTGTGCACAACAGAAAATGAGAGGTGTTGAATGGACAAGAACCACCTGGTAACCCGATCGTTTGTGTCCTTTCCCACGCAGCCTTTGAGAAATGAAGAAGTAGGGCAGATCAGAATGAGGGTTGAGTGAAGTGTGCTGTTTGTTAGTGGCTGGTGAACTGAAAGCACGCTCCATTTTGTTTTTATCCGCTATTGAATGCAGTTTATCCCGTCTTAAATTTGATCGATTCTTTACATTAAAAAATACCTAAAGTTGTATTAGGAAAGTTGTTTGAAATTTTTGGAACAAGTTTGCAGGTAAGTTATTATATATTTTGTAGTCAGTTATTATATATTTTGTAGTCAGGTTGGAACCGGTGTTTTTCTGGATTAAATGCGCTAAATAAATTGTCATTTTGGAGATATAACGATGGAATTAATCGAACAAAAGGACCATTTGTGATGTTTATGGGACATATTGGAGTGCCAACAAAAGAAGAACTTCAAAGGTAAGGTGCCGGCGGGTTGAAATATGAATGTCATGTGTTTGTTTTGTGGGGTGCTATCCTCAGATAATCGCATGGTTTGCTTTCGCCGTAAAGCCTTTTTGAAATCTGACACATTGGCTGGATTAACAACAAGTGTAGCTTTAATTTGATGTATTGCATCTGTGATTTCATGAAAGTTTAATATTTATAGTAATTTAATTTGAATTTGGCGCTCTGCCATTTCACCCGATGTTGTCGAGGGATTCCGCTAGGGGAACATCTAGCCGTTACAAATTAAGTGTTGCAGTGATATCACTCGCTGTAGTAGCTGATGTGTATAGTGTTGAGTCATCCGCATACATAGACACACTGGCTTTACTCAAGGCCAGTGACATGTCATCAGTGAATATTGAAAAAAGTAAGGGGCCCTGGGGAATTCCTGGTTCTACCTGGATTATGTTGGAGAGCCTTCCATGAAAGACAACCCTCATGTCTTTACTATTAGGCCCATACATTTGTTTTATTCATATACAAAATGAACATATCTAGAAAATAGACAGACTAGCTCAAAACATTACTAGTCATTGAAAATGACAAATTACCAAATGGATCATGATACTTTTTTTTGTAAAAAAAAGTGGGAGTGCAAAAACTGACGTTTGCAACCCTATTTTGAAAGTGGGGGTCCATTTGCTCCATTTCTCAGGTTCCTAAGCACACACACCCACATACACACACACACATACCACCAACACATCCCCATAATAGGTTTCACCTAAACCACTTTCACCTAAACCACAAATCACAGATTAACCTCTCTGAACCACCCATACCGGATCCGGGATAATTGTCATCAGCAACGCTGAATAGCATAGCGCCACAGACAAATAATATTACTAGAAAATATTCATATTCATGAAATCACAAAAGCAATATTGCAAAACACAGCTTAGCCTTTTGTTAATCCACCTGTCATCTTAGATTTTGAAATCATGCTTTACAGCGAAAGCAATACAAGCGTTTGTGTAAGTTTATTGATCGTTTGACAAAACAATAAGTACACTTAGCGTCAGGTAACTTGGTCACGAAAATCAGAAAAGCAATCAAATTAATAATTTACCTTTGATGATCTTCGGATGTTTTCACTCACAAGACTCCCATTATTCAATTGAAGAACTGATTTCAGGCTTGATTTTCCTCATTTAAAAAAACTGTTTTTCCTCCTACTCATTAAGAAAATGTCATTTTGATTTGGGGTCATGGGGGTTTGATGTGGGTGTGTTCTGTTATACTGCTTACCTTTGTTTTGTCAATTTCGGGACTAGAATTCAAGCGTATGACTACTATAGATGCCACATAAGACGTAGTCAACCATAAAATTAGCTTTTTTGGTTAAATGTGGGACGCCCACCTGGCCAAAAGCCAGGGAAAATGCAGAGCGCCAAATTTAAAAATACAAAAATAAAAAAAATGCTAACTTTCATGAAATCACACATGCAAGATAGCAAATTAAAGCGACCCTTGTTGTGAATACAGCCGAAATGTCAGATTTCAAAAAGTATTTTCAGCGAAAGCAAACGATGCTATTACAGTGCCTTGCGAAAGTATTCGGCCCCCTTGAACTTTGCGACCTTTTGCCACATTTCAGGCTTCAAACATAAAGATATAAAACTGTATTTTTTTGTGAAGAATCAACAACAAGTGGGACACAATCATGAAGTGGAACGACATTTATTGGATATTTCAAACTTTTTTAACAAATAAAAAACTGAAAAATTGGGCGTGCAAAATTATTCAGCCCCCTTAAGTTAATACTTTGTAGCGCCACCTTTTGCTGCGATTACAGCTGTAAGTCGCTTGGGGTATCTCTATCAGTTTTGCACATCGAGAGACTGAATTTTTTTCCCATTCCTCCTTGCAAAACAGCTCGAGCTCAGTGAGGTTGGATGGAGAGCATTTGTGAACAGCAGTTTTCAGTTCTTTCCACAGATTCTCGATTGGATTCAGGTCTGGACTTTGACTTGGCCATTCTAACACCTGGATATGTTTATTTTTGAACCATTCCATTGTAGATTTTGCTTTATGTTTTGGATCATTGTCTTGTTGGAAGACACATCTCCGTCCCAGTCTCAGGTCTTTTACAGACTCCATCAGGTTTTCTTCCAGAATGGTCCTGTATTTGGCTCCATCCATCTTCCCATCAATTTTAACCATCTTCCATGTCCCTGCTGAAGAAAAGCAGGCCCAAACCATGATGCTGCCACCACCATGTTTGACAGTGGTGATGGTGTGTTCAGCTGTGTTGCTTTTACGCCAAACATAACGTTTTGCATTGTTGCCAAAAAGTTCAATTTTGGTTTCATCTGACCAGAGCACCTTCTTCCACATGTTTGGTGTGTCTCCCAGGTGGCTTGTGGCAAACTTTAAACAACACTTTTTATGGATATCTTTAAGAAATGGCTTTCTTCTTGCCACTTCCATAAAGGCCAGATTTGTGCAATATACGACTGATTGTTGTCCTATGGACAGAGTCTCCCACCTCAGCTGTAGATCTCTGCAGTTCATCCAGAGTGATCATGGGCCTCTTGGCTGCATCTCTGATCAGTCTTCTCCTTGTATGAGCTGAAAGTTTAGAGGGACGGCCAGGTCTTGATAGATTTGCAGTGGTCTGATACGCCTTCCATTTCAATATTATCGCTTGCACAGTGCTCCTTGGGATGTTTAAAGCATGGGCAATCTTTTTGTATCCAAATCCGGCTTTAAACTTCTTCACAACAGTATCTCGGACCTGCCTGGTGTGTTCCTTGTTCTTCATGATGCTCTCTGCGCTTTTAACGGACCTCTGAGACTATGACAGTGCAGGTGCATTTATACGGAGACTTGATTACACACAGGTGGATTGTATTTATCATCATTAGTCATTTAGGTCAACATTGGATCATTCAGAGATCCTCACTGAACTTCTGGAGAGAGTTTGCTGCACTGAAAGTAAAGGGGCTGAATAATTTTGCACGCCCAATTCTTCAGTTTTTGATTTGTTAAAAAGTTAGAAATATCCAATAAATGTCGTTCCACTTCATGATTGTGTCCCACTTATTGTTGATTCTTCACAAAAAAAATACAGTTTTATATCTTTATGTTTGAAGCCTGAAATGTGGCAAAAGGTCGCAAAGTTCAAGGGGGCCGAATACTTTCGCAAGGCACTGTATATATGTGGTTAGTGGTGACATCTACCTCAAACTGTGTTATGGATCTTTGTCTTTGGAACACTCCTCCCTTCACTAGTAGCTGTTACACCAGCAACAAACAAGGCTTTCAAGGGTATTTCCTCTCCCTATTGATGTGTACACACACACGCATGAACACACACAGGCGCGCTTAAACACACACACGCACACGTACACACACACATACACATGTAAACGCACACACACATGTACACACAGACACACACACACACACAAACACACGCAGACCATTTACCCATACTGAGAAATGTATCAGCATAGAAATGCTGAAGAGAATAAAAGAGAAATGAAGAGTAGAACAAAGGAGCTAGACATTCCAAGGTTGAATGTTCCAAACCCACACGGCCTTTTTAGAAATGCGTCAAAAAACATCAAAACAAATCACATATGCTAAATCTCAGAATGCTTGTGTGGGCAGCGGCAGGTCCACAACCCTTTGAGAGAGAAAGTACACAATAACAAAGTTATACTGAAACCCTTTGCAGAGCTATTCATATTAATCAAGATTGAACAGAAGTCAGTCAACTTCTCCAAAATATTACTTGACAAATTTGACATAATGGATCATGTGTGAGTCACACAGACAGATGCCGATATTTCATGGCCCAAAAAAAACAACACTTTGCTATGGTATGTCAAACTAGATACATATTGTAATTGTATTTGTGGGGTACAGAGATGAGGTCATTAAAAAATCATTCACTATTATTGCACACAGAGTGAGTCCATGCAACTTATTATGTGACTATCCCAAACCTGTTTGGGATAGGCGTGCCACTAGCGGGACAACTGGACAACATCTGATGAAATGGCAGAGCGCCAAATTCGAATTAAATTACTATAAATATTAAACTTTCATGAAATCACAAGTGTAATACATCAAAATAAAGCTTAAGTTGTTGTTAATCCAGCCGCCGTGTCAGATTTCTTAAAGGCTTTACGGCGAAAGCAAACCATGCGATTATCTGACAGCGCCCAGCACACTAATGCATAACAAATCATTTTCAACCAGGGAGTTGCGACACGAAGTCAGAAATAGCGATATGATTTATGCCTTACCTTTGAAGATCTTATTCTGTTGGCACTCCAAAAGGTCCCAGTTACATTACAAATTGTCCTTTTGTTCGATAAAGTCCTTCTTTATATCCATAAAAACTCAGTTTAGCTGGCGCGCTTCAGTCAATAATCCACTCGGTTTCCCTCCTTCAAAATGCATACAAAATGAATCCCAAACATTACCAATAAACTTATCCAAACAAGTCAATCAACATTTATAATCAAACCTTGGGTACCCTAATATGCAAATAAACTATCAAATTTAAGACGGAGAATCGTTATTGTATTTGCCGGAGATAAACAAAAAGAACGCGCTCTCTCGGCCATGCGCTTGGAAACACTACAGCCAAAATGGTAGACACTTAGAAAAACTACAACTTCTCCCTCATTTTTCCAAAAACCAGCCTGAAACGCTTTCTAAAGACTGTTGACATCTAGTAGAAGCCCTAGGAACTGCAATCGGGGACAATTTCATCCTATTATAAAAGTGCCAGCCATTGAAATCAGTGCTATGCTGAATTAAAAAATATATATTTATATATGGTTTGTCCTCAGGGTTTTGCCTGCCATTTTAGTTCTGTTATACTCACAGACATTATTTAAACAGTTTTAGAAACTTTAGAGTATTTTCCTATCCAAATCTACCAATTATATGTTTTTTTCTAGCTTCTGGGCCTGAGTAGCAGGCAGTTTACTTTGGGCACGCTTTTCATCCGGACATCAAAATACCTCCCCCTATCCCAAATAGGTTTTAAGCACCTTTTTACTCCTGAAATTACTCAGGCTTGCCCTAATAAAGGGTTTGAGTACTTATTGATTTAAGACATTTCAGTTTTCATTTTTAATTACTTTATAAAAATATCGAAAAACACAATTCCACTTTGACATTACAGGTTTTTACAATCACGTTGGCACTAATATCAGAACCTTTTTTCAAAACTCTTAGACCCAAAACTCACAACCAATGTTCAAAATGCCAATTGCTTGGATATTGGATACAATTCACATAAAGCTAAGATCATTTGTTAATTGAACTAAAAGCAACTGTTGAAATTGACACAACTTAACATCAAAGTATTACCATTTCAAAATAAAATTCACATATTACATCTGAGATGACTGTCTATTCATTTCATTACAATGATCTAACTATCAATTGATACAACTGCTCAAAATGATAAGTAACTGTATAACCCTTAATGCATAGTTTTATGGAAA
Source organism: Oncorhynchus mykiss (assembly GCF_013265735.2). NCBI lineage: Eukaryota > Metazoa > Chordata > Actinopteri > Salmoniformes > Salmonidae > Oncorhynchus > Oncorhynchus mykiss. The sequence goes on along the minus strand of NC_048567.1, from coordinate 75,011,235 downwards.
CTGACTAACAATAATGTTTAGTTCATGAACGTTTCAGGATAACGAGATCCATTGACATAAATTACCGTGGAAAATGAACGAATTGGACTACATTATCTATGGATGTAATATTTCATCATCATTCCTAATCAGACATTGTTTCTATAGTCCCATGTACCACTTTTCCAGATCATGTTTTCAGATTTGACATTACTGTACACTCACTGGCCACTATATTAGGTACACCTATCTAGTACTGGGTAGGACCCCCTTTTGCCTCCAGAACAGCCTGAATTATTCACTGTGTTGTACGTTAAGAGATGCTCTTCTACACAACATGTGTGGATTTTCTGTTAGCTTGAATGAGTCTGGACATTCTCCTCTGACCTCTCTCATTAACAAGGTGTTTCTTCCCACAGAACTGCAGCTCACTGAATGTGTTTTGTTTATCGCACCATTCTCTGTAAACTCTAGAGATTGGAGCCCGTAAAAATCCCAGGAGGGCAGCTGTTCTGATATGCTGGAACCACCATGTGTGGCACCAACAATCATACCACAGTCAAAGTTGCTTGGATTACGCATCTTACCCGTTCTAATGTTTGCTCGAACAACAACTAAAGCTCTCTACTCTATATACTCTATATATTGAGTTGCAGGCAGCCACATGAGTCGCTGTTCGAAGACGCAGGCTATTTGCGTTAACACGCAGGTGTACCTAATAAAGTGTATGCAGGCCATTGTAATTGCTTTTCCAATACTGCCAACTCGTTACTGATGATTGATTTCACATTGTGGTATGAGTATATAGTGAAATGAGTGGTATCCACCTACAACAACATAGCGATAACATGGAGCCGGCAGGTGATCCAGGTCACAATAGAGGTCAAGCAGTGGGAGGAGGAAGACGTGGTGGTCAAAGGAATGGCAGGGGACAAGCATCCCTTCTGAGAGGTGGTCGTGGGCCTCGTTTGAGAGGTGTGGGGGAACGTGGTAGAGGACAAGGCCACGGACCAAGCACCCCTTCTGGTGGTCGTGGGCCTCGTTTGAGAGGTGGGGGGGGAACGTGGTAGAGGACAAGGCCACGGACCAAGACAGCGGCAGCAACAGCAAAGAGTGTCCAATGAAATCCGAGCAATGGTTGTAGACCATGTCGTAAATCATGACAATGACTGAGGCAGCTACAATGATTCAACCAAACCTCAGAAGATCAACCGTGGCCTCAATCATCAGAACTTTCCACAATGTAAGTCTTCAGCATGCACTAAACATTAGACTACTCTCAATTGCCAAATGACTGTATACTGCATGCCAAGGTGTACCACAGAGTAGGTGATGTGACTAAATGTGTTCTTACTGTAATTTTCCCTGCAGAATTGAGACTAGGCCAAATAAGGGAAGCAGAGGCAAAATTCTGACTGAACAACAAGAGCGGGCTGTGGTCAATTTGGTTTGGGCCAGAAATTATATTCGCCTTGTAGAAATTTGGCAGCACATCCTGGACAATAACGACATGTTCAACAATGTGGAAGCCATAAGTTTGCTGACTGTTGCACGCATGCTGAAAAGGCACCAGGTGTCTCTAAAACAGCTATACCGTGTGCCTTTAGAAAGAAATGCAGACAGAGTGAAGCAACTGAGGACTGAGTATGTTCAGGTACAGTGGTTCCTCCTATAAAAGTTGCGAGGTTACACCGCGGGACTACCCAGCGTCACGGCTTCATTGCTCCAGACCATCGCAAGGGGGAGTTTGAGCACTCATTATGCATTTGGGTCCAAAGGTTTTTATATGACCATATCGAGTGGTTCCAATGACACATTTGACGTGAGCCACCAGTGCCTGGTGACGTTCTTCAGCAAACATGGCTGAAGTTTACATACACTTATGTTGGAATAATTAAAACTTGTTTTCAACCACTCCAAAAACTTCTTGTTAACAAACTATGTATTTCAAGGCCTACCTTCAAACTCAGTCCCTCTTTGCTTGACATGGGAAAATCAAAAGAAATCAGCCAAGACCTCAGAAAAAAAATTGTAGACCTCCACAGGTCTGGTTCATCGTTGAGAGCAATTCCCAAACACCTGAAGGTACCACGTTCATCTGTACAAACAAATGTATGCAAGTATAAACACCATGGGACCACGCAGTCATCAGATTGCTCAGGAAGGAGACGTGCTTTGTCTCCTAGAGATGAACAACAGCAAAGGACCTTGTGAAGATGCTAGAAGAGACAGATACAAAAGTATCTATATCCACAGTAAAATTAGTCCTATACCGACATAACCTGAAAGGCTGCTCAGTATAGAAGAAGCCACTGCTCCAAAACCGCCATAAAAACAGCAGACTACGGTTTGCAACTGCACATGGGCACAAAGATCGTACTTTTTGGAGAAATATCCTCTGGTCTGGTGAAACAAAAATAGAACTGTTTGGCCATAATGACAATCGTTATGTTTAGAGGAAAAAGAGAGATGCTTGCAAGCCGAAGAACACCATCCCAACCGTGAAGCATAGGGGTGGCAGCATCATGTTGTAGGTGTGCTTTGCTGCAGGAGGGACTGGTGCACTTCACAAATAGATGGCAACATGAGGTAGGAAAATTATGTGGATATATTGAAGCAACATCTCAAGACATCAGTCAGGAAGTTAAATCTTGGTCGCAAATGGGTCTTCCAATGACCCCAAGCATACTTCCAAAGTTGTGGCAAAGTGGCTTAAGGACGACAAAGGCAAGGTTTTGGAGTGGCCATTACAAAGCCCTGACCTCAGGGCAGAACTGAAAAAGCATGTGTGAACATGGAGGCCTACAAACCTGATTCAGTTAAACCAGCTCTGTCAGGAGGAATGGGCCAACATTCACCCAACTTACTGTGGGAAGCTTGTGGAAGGCTACCTGAAACATTTGACACAAGTTAAACAATTTTAAGGCAATGCTAACAAATACTAATTGAGTGTATGTAAACTTTTGACCCACTGGGAATGTGAAGAAATAAATAAAAGCTGAAATAAATCATTCTCTCTACTATGATTCTTACATTTTACGTTCTTAAAAATAAAGTGGTGATCCTAACTGACCTAAGACAGGGAATTTTTACTAGGATTAAATGTCAGGAGTTGTGAAACACTTCCAACTTCAACTGTATGTAATATAGTAGAATGTTATGAGCTGACACTGAATAGTAGGAGCTACCTACTAGCTATGTAGAAGTTGGACGGAAGAACGCCCAGTGCTGCTTACCCTGAGATGCCATCATCACACAGTCCTTCTTCGTAAGTGTCCTCTATCACTTCCTTTGTGTCGGAAAGAAAGGTTAAACAGTATTGGTTGTAGCCAAACTGACACTCAAAAAATGGCCAAAATGGAGGGTGATTGACAGTGATAATAATAAAGCATAAAGCTTAGCGCTCTATCACAAAATATTTGATTGCAAAAATTGTTTTTTCCAAAAAAGCCTCGTTTTTGCTTTCAGAACAATTATTTTTGACTGAAAATAAAAGTTTTGCTCTTGACAAAAAGACACAATTGTACCTCATTAGCATATAACAATTTGCTTGTGAATAGCCATACCTTCATACAAACTTGCTATGCAGAATTCTTGACGCACAACCGAAGGTGCTGCCATATCCTGCCAGCACACCCACAAGCGATCCACTCAGGTGGAGAATGACGCGTGGAAGAGGGCGAGGAACGAGATGGGTGTAATTTGTTGCAAATTGGGGAGGGGTGCTAATAGGCTTTTCAACCTTTACTAAAGAATAGTCTAATAGCCAAGCTATGCGTGAGAAAGAAAACTCTTCTATCACAGACCAGATTTGCCCTAACGACCAAGGGGGAGTTAGAGCACTGATTATGCTTTTGGGTCCTAGTGCACTACTGTGTCTCTAACTGGCAATATAAACGAAATAATAAACTGATAATTGTGCACGACCTCAAATGAAACAAGCAGGGAGCAGGTTTTGAACCATCAACCTTCTTGCCCGAAGTCCAGCCAAAAGCATGTTCAAGCCACAGAGTCGATAGAGCGTGTCCTTGCAGTATCTTGCTACTCAATGTAATAAAGTAATGACTTTTCAAATAAGTTACCTTACACGTTATGTTGGCTGACAATGTTAGCTATGCTGTCCTTATGAACCACAAGGCATATCATTACAGCAGTATGTACCAGTATGTTAGCTATCTACCCAAAGTTAGTAGTTATACATCAAACTAGACAGTATATTAACTATAGGCTATCTAACTACCCAATGTTTATTGACTTGATTATCCCTGTCATTCTTAGCTTAGCTAAATGGTATAGTCATTGCGCGTTCTCAATGGACATTCGGGTGATTTCATAAATTCTCCCTGGCTATCTACTCCGATTTCAGAGCACTCTCATCTGAGTGTACCAGAGAGCAGAATAATGAATTTGCAAGCGCTCAACACCCGTTGAATATGGCAGGTGTAAACGTCGGCAAAAAAATCTGAATTAAATTGATTCTAGGAGCGCAGTTACAGACACCAACGCTCTGAAAATGTCCTTACCAGCTCTGCTAGGGCGAATAAAATGGTCAGAGCTGTCTCATTTGTGTCTGGAAGTAGCTAGCTTTGCCTGTTTGATGGTTGGTCGCAGGGCATAGCAGGATTTCTTGTAAGCTTCCAGGTGAGAGTCCCACACCATGAAAGCGGCAGTTCTACCCTACCCGAATGTTGCCTGTAATCCATGGCTTCTGGTTGTGGTGTGTACTTACAGTCACTGTGGGTACGACGTCCTCGATGCACTTATTGATAAAGCCAGTGACTGATTGTGGTGTACTCCTCAATGCCATCAGAAGAATCCTGGAACATGTTCCAGTCTGTGCTGCAAAACAGTCCTGTAGCTCAGCATCTGCTTCATCTGACCAGTTTTTTATAGACCAAGTCACTGGTTCTTCCTGCTTTAATTTCTGCTTGTAAGCAGGAATCAGGAGGACAGAGTTGTGGTCGAATAGATAGAGATTTGGTAGAACTGATTTCAGTTTCCCTGCATTAAAGTCTCCGGCCACTAGGAGCGCCACCTCTGGGTGAGTGGTTTCTTGTTTGCTTATTTCCTTATACAGCTGACTGAGTGCGGTCTTAGTGCCAGCATCTGTCTGTGGTGGTAAATAAACAGCCACAAAAAGTATAGCTGAAAACTCTAGGCAAGTAGTGTGGCCTGCAATTTATCACAATATACTCTATTTCAGGCGAGCAAAATCTAGAGACTTCCTTAGATTTCGTGCACCAGCTGTTGTTTACAAATATGCACAGACCCTCCCCCTCGTCTGTGTGCTGTTCTATCTTGCTGGTGCAGAGTATATCCCGCTAGCTGAATATCCATGTCATCATTCAGCCACGATTCCGTGAAGGATATTACAGTTTTTGATGTCCCGTTGGTAGGATATTCGTGATCGTACCTCGTCTAGTTTATTGTCCAATAATCGCAAATGGCGAGTAGTATTGACGGTAACGGCAGCTTTTCCATCCACCTTTTCCGGGTCCTGTCCAGGAATCCGGCTCTTTGTCCTCTGTACCTGCGTCGCTTCCTCTTGCAAATAACGGGGATGTTGGCCCTGTCGGATGTTTGGAGAATCTCTTGTGCGTCTTGCTTGTTGAAGATTTTTTTTTTGTCTAATCCGAGTGATCGCTGTCCTGATATCCAGAAACTATTTTTTTCCATAAGATATTGTTGCAGAAACATTATGTACAAAATAAGTTACAAATAAAGCGGGGAAAAAAACAGATAACAGCACAATTGTTTGGGCGCCCGTAAAACTGCTGCCATTTCCTCCGGCGCCATTTTAATAACTTACCCCCATACTCTCCTTTCCTTGACCCGATTGAGTATTTTTTCTCCACATGGAGGTGGAAGGTATATGATAGGCGCCCTCACGAACAAGCCACCCTTCTCCAAGCCATGGATGACGCATGCAGTGTCAGGCCTGGATTCGCCATGCCCGAAGATTCTTAGCTAATTATGCTAATTATGTTTAGGTTAATTATGTTTGCTTTGATTCAAAGAAACCTATGTTTTGATTTTATTGTATTTCATCAATACATTTCAATATGTTGTTCAATGATTCCACCGTGTCTGTAGTATTCTCTCTACTAGTCCTTTTACAGTGATGTATTTACGTGTAGTACCATAATGAAACATGTATCACATATGGTGTACTATAATATTTAATGATTATATGAACAACTACACAGTGAAACTATCGATATCTTGTTTTTGGGTGATCTAAATGAATGTTACTATGGTATTTCATGATAAATGAGTTATTTGAACCAATGATTCTGCAAGTGCAAGGTTTCTTTAAAGATATGAATGCACAATGCAATGTTTTGAACATTGGACAGCCTGTGTTACAAGTGATTACCGAACCACAAGGTTCTGAAATTAGTGCCAAAGCAATTGTAAAAAACTGTAATCTCACTTTAATTCCATTTTAAATTCAGAATGTGGAAAAAGTCAAGGGGTGTGAAGACTATCTGATGGCACTTGGATGTAATTTGGTTGTTTCCCTGAGAGATGCAATATGATAAGGTGACATAGTCAAGGTGTGTGGAGACTATCTGAAGGCACTTGGATGTCATTTGGTTGTTTCCCTGAGAGATGCAATATGATGACATTAATGTTTCAGGAAGACTTCAAACTTTCATTAGGGGGAATCATAGTGACATCCACACTGACCTTATAAAGTATACTTCACACATGCACACACACTTTCAGAGAAATCAAGAAAACCACAGAAGCTCCATTAAAACGGTCGACATTCACTCGCTTTCACGCTCCGAATCAGTCATTTGAATTCAGACAGTTTCAATAACTGAAACTCATTCTCAGACAGTTGCTTTCACCTGAAACGGTTTCTTCATGTCTTAAATGACAAGTCTTTCCATAGAAGTTCTGTAATTCTGTCTTGGTGGCCGCCAGTGATTGCAACCATGTATCTCTCCTCTCCAGCCTGTTTTCACCTGCGTTAAAAATGTCCTGTCATGTCTGCCACCTTGTTCATTTTTTGGTCTCTATTTCTCCTCATTCATAGGTGAGTCAGTGAATTAAGCCAAAGTGAGAGGTGTTCGAAACAGGGGGACGTGTGTGTGTGTGTGTGTGTGTGTGTGTGTGTGTGTGTGTGTGTGTGTGTGTGTGTGTGTGTGTGTGTGTGTGTGTGTGTGTGTGGTTTTTCTAATGTATCTAATTGGCATTATCTAAGGAGTGTTTGATTATATCTAAATGTCAGAATGATTAACATCCTGTGTGACTCACCTCTCAACCAGGTGTTCTCTGCTCCCCTCTCAAACCCAAGAATCCCCAGTATGTACCACACACACATGCAGGCATGCATGCACACACACACACACACACACACACACACACACACACACACACACACACAAACACACACACACACCTATGACTGCATGGCCAGGTACGAATCCAACACCATCATTAAGTTTGCTGACGACACAACAGTGGTAGGCCTGATCAACGACGAGACAGCCTATATGGAGGAGGTCAGAGACCTGGCCGGGTGGTGCCAAAATAACAACCTATCCCTCAACGTAACCAAGACTAAGGAGATGATTGTGGACTACAGGAAAAGGAGCACCGAGCACGTCTCCATTCTCATCGATGGGGCTGTAGTGGAGCAGGTTGAGAGCTTCAAGATCCTTGGTGCCCACATCACCAACAAACTAGAATGGTCCAAACACACCAAGACAGTCGTGAGGAGGGCACGACAAAGCCTATTCCCCCTCAGGAAACTAAAAATATATGGCATGGGTCCTCAGATCCTCATAAGGTTCTACAGCTGCAACATCAAGAGCATCCTGACTGGTTGCATCTCTGCCTGGTACAGCAATTGCAATTGCTCAACCTCCGACCGCAAGGCACTACAGAGGGTAGTGCGTCCCAGAACAACAGCGTACATCACTGTAGCTGAGCTGCCTGCCATCCAGGACCTCTACACCAGGTGTTATCAATTGAAGGCCCTAAAAATTGTCAGACCCCAGCCATAGACTGTTCTCTCTGCTACCGCATGGCAAGCGGTACCGGAGCGCCAAGTCTAGGACAAAAAGTAGTCTCAACAGTTTTTACCCGCAAGACTCCTGAACAGGTAATCAAATGGCTACCTGGACTCTTTGCATTGTGTGCCCCCCCAGCCCCTCTTTTTACACTGCTGCTACACTCTGTTTATCATATATGCATAGTCACTTTAACTATACATTCACTCAATTGGCCCGACCAACCAGTGCCCCCAACATTGGCTAACTGGGCTGTATGCATTGTGTCCCACCACCCCTCTTTTTTTCATTTCACAAGGAAAATCAGTTAAGAACAAATTCTTATTTTAAATGACTGCCAACGAACTGTGGGTTAACTGCCTGTTCAGGGGCAGAATGACAGATTTGTACCTTGTCAGCTCGGGAGTATGAACTTGCAACCTTACGGTTACTAGTCCAACGCTCTAACCACTTGGCTACCCTGCCGCCCCCTCTTCATGCTTCTGCTACTCTCTGTTCATCATATATGCATAGTCACTTTAACCTTTAACCATGTACATACTACCTCATTCAGCCTGACGAACCGGTGTTCGCTACTGTTTTTCACTGTCTTTTTACTGTTGTTTTTATTTCTTTACTTACCTATTGCTCACCTAATACCTTTTATGCACTATTGGTTAGAGCCTGTAAGTAAGCATTTCACTGTTGTATTCGGCGCACATGACAAATAAACTTTGATTTGATTTGACACGCACACACCTGACACACACCTGACACACACCTGACACACACCTGACACACACCTGACACATACCTGACACACACCTGACACACACCTGACACACACCTGACACATACCCTAAGTATGCATATTTTGGAGAATGTTGACCTTTTCCATCACACCATACCTAACATACTGTGAAACAATTGGGAATCTCTCACCCCTGCCCCTGCCATGCCCCCTCATGCCTGGACTGATTACCCCCCTCCTGCTTTAAATCTTGCTAATCCCTCCTCCCCTCTGCCCCTTTCTCGCCCAACATCCCCCTGCATGTCAGCTTTCTGCACATTTCTAAGAGATGAGCTCAAGCATTAGCCTTTTGTCTTTGATGTCGGAGGTTTTCTCTGCACATACACATTACACACAAGCATGAGCACACACCTTATCACCAAGGGGTTTCTAAATCTATAGGAAAGTAAAGGAACAGGAGGTATCTCGCTCTCTCATTTTCTATTTGTCAATCTCTCTTTTTTTCTTGTCTTGTCTTGCTTTCTCATTTGTCTCTGTGTCTCTGTCTCCTTCACTCTTCCACTCAGTGTTTCCTTCGTCCCTCCCTCCCTCATAACCTCCCTTGTTCCCTCCCTCCCTCCCTCTCAGCCCTAAATGATGGGGATTCGGCTCACTGACATCAGCAGGTGACACAGTAATGTCCGTCACTAAATGGCTTCCCCCTCATACGAGGCTCAACCTGACAGAGGTTCCACCTGATAGGGGGCAGAAGGAGAAATAACTAACAAAAGTGAAATAATCAATAAAAATTAACATTAAACATTACACTCACGAAAGTTCCAAAACAATAAAGACACACATATTATGTGCAAATAGTTAAAGTACAAAAGGAAAAATAAATCAGCATAAATATGGGTTGTATTTACAATAGTGTTTGTTCTTCACTGGTTGCCCTTTTCTTGTGGCAACAGGTAACAAATCTTGCTGCTGTGATGGCACACTGTCATGTTTCACCGAGTAGATATGGGAGTTTATCCAAATTGGATTTGTTTTTTGAATTCTTTGTGGTTCTGTGTAATCTGAGTCTCTAATATGGTCACACATTTGACAGGAGGTTAGGAAGTGCAGCTCAGTTTCCACCTCATTGTGTGGGCACATAGCCTGTTTTCTCTTGAGAGCCAGGTCTGTCTACGGCAGCCTCTCTCAATAACAACACCATGCTCAATGACTCTGTACATAGTCAAAGCTTTCCTTAATTTTTGGGTCAGTCATTCTGCCGCTGTGTACTCTGTTTAGGGCCAAATAGCATTCCACTATGCTCTGTTTTTTGGTAAATTCTTTCCTATTTCTCAAGTAATTATATTTTGTTTTCTCATGATTTGGTTGGGTCTAATTGTGTTGTTGTCCTTTTTTGTATTTAACTAGGCAAGTCAGTTAAGAACAAATTCTTATTTACAATAACGGCCCACCCCAGTCAAACCCGGGCGACACTGGGCCAGTTGTGAGCCACCCTATGGGACTCCCAATCACGGCCAGATTTGATGCAGCCTGGATTCGAACCAGGGACATCTTGCACTGAGATGCAATTTCTCTTCCTTCTCTCGCTCCGTATCCCTCTCTCTTCCATCTCTCTCCCCTCTCTCAAACATACTTACATGAGCTAGTGCTGCTGTTGAAGTTATACATTTCTTTTATTTTGTCCAAAATTCCAAGGCTAATGAGGTACAATGTCTTAGACCACTGCGCCACTCGGGAGTTCTGGGGCTCTGTGGGGTCTGTTTATGTTTGTGAATAGAGCCCCAAGACCAGCTTGCTTAGGGGATTCTTCTCTTGATTAATCTCTCTATTGGTTGATGGATTTGTTGTGCAAGGTTTGGTAATCGCTTCCTTTTAGGTAGTTGTTTAATTTTCTGGATTAATGGATATCAGCCTAATTCGGCTCTGCATGCATTATTTGGTGTTTTACTTTGTACCCTGGGGATGTTTTTGCAGAATTCTGCATGCTGAGTCTCAATTTGGTGTTTGTCCATTTAGTTAATTACTGGTTGGTGAGCGGACCCCAGACCTCACAACCATCAAGGGCATTGGGCTATACTACTGATTCAAGTATTTTATAACCAGATCCTGATTGGAATGTCAAATGTTATGTTCCTTTTGATGGCATCTCTCTATCTCTGTGTCTTTCTTTCTCTCTCTCTCTTTCTCTCTTTATTGAATTATCTCCCTCTTGTTCTCTCCCCTCTCTCTCCTCTTCCTCTCTCTCCTCTTCCCTCTCTCTCCTCTCGCTCTCCTCTTCCCTCTCTCTCCTTTTCCTCTCTCTCCTCTTCCTCTCTCTCCTCTTCCCTCTCTCTCCTCTCGCTCTCCTCTTCCCTCTCTCCTCTTCCCTCTCCTCTTCCCTTTCTTTCACCTCTCTCTCCTCTCCCCTCTCTCTCCTCTTCCCTCTCTCTCTCCTCTCTCTCCTCTTCCCTTTCTTCACCTCTCTCCTCTCCCCTCTCTCTCCTCTCCCCTCTCTCTCCTCTCCCCTCTCCCCTCTCTCTCCTCTTCCCTCTCTCTCTCCTCTCTCTCCTCTTCCCTTTCTTCACCTCTCTCCTCTCCCCTCTCTCTCCTCTCCCCTCTCCCTCCTCTTCCATCTCTCTCCCCTCTCTCTCCTCTTCCCTCTCTCAAACATACTTACATTGTATACTGAGCTAGTGCTTCTGTTGAAGCTATACATTTATTTTATTTTCTCCAAAACTCCAAAGCTAATGAGGTACAAAAACCCTTCATTACGACACCATGCATCATTGACTAGACATCCAGTTTGGGGCAAAAAGGCACGTACCTCCTCAGATTTGTCCAGTTTTACTGTTTGTTTTTCTTCAGATGTTACATTTATTACCAAACTTTCATGTTTATTGATAATTATCATAATTATCACATTTTGTTATGTTACAGCCTTATTTTAAAATGTAAATTATTTTAAAAATCCTCATCAATCTACAAACAATACCCCGTAATGACAAATGAAACACATTTTTAGATTGATCATCCCTTGAGATGTTTCTACAACTTGATTGGAGTCCACCTGTGGGCATGATTTGGAAAGGCAAACACCTGTCTATATAAGGTCCCACAGTTGAAAAGGCATGTCAGAGCAAAAACAAATTTAACCTTTATTTAACTAGGCATGTCATTTAAAAACAATTTCTTATTTACAATGACAGCCTACCAAAAGACAATAGGCCTCCTGCGGGGATGGGGGCTGGGATTAAAAATGTAAAACATTTAAAAATGTGTAAATATAGGACAAAACACACATCACGGAAAGAGAGACATCACAACACTACATAAAGAGAGACAACATGGCAAGGCAGCAACACATGACAACACCATGGTAGCAACACATCATGGTAGCAGCACAAAACATGGTACAAACATTATTGGGCACAGACAACAGCAAAAAGGGCAAGAAGGTAGAGACAACAATACATCACGCACAGCAGCCACAACTGTCAGTAAGAGTGTCCATGATTGAGTCTTTGAATTAAGTGATTGAGATAAAATTGGCCAGTTTGAGTGCTTGTTGCAGCTCGTTCCAGTCGCTAGCTGCAGAAAACTGAAAAGACGAGCGACCCAGGGATGTATGTGCTTTGGGGACCTTTAACAGAATGTGACTGTCAGAATGTGGCAGAACGGGTGTTGAATGTGGAGGATGAGGATGAGGATGTGGAGGATGAGGGCTGCAGTAGATATCTCAGATAGGGGGGAGTGAGGCCTAAAAGGGTTTTATAAATAAGCATCAACCAGTGGGTCTTGCGACGGGTATACAGAGACTACAGAGGAGTACAGAGTATGTGTCCTTTAAAAAGAGTATTGATGGCAAATCTGAAGTACATCTAGCCACTCGAGAGCACCCTTACCTGACAATTTATAAATTATATCTCCATAATCTAGCATGGGTAGGATAATCTATCGACAAAATTATACATGTTTTTTTTATGCTTAATGATAATGGCTCTAGATTGCAGGGGGAAAACTGTTGTTATCCAACTTGACCCCCCCATCCTCAAGAACTGTTTGCCCCTGTAAAAACAATGAGTGCATGATGCCCCTGTCCACATCTCTTTCCATGGGGTCAATGTGTTGTACACATTGTACACACTCATGCTGTCCTTGACGAGGTGCAATGTGTGCTGTCCTTGCACGTGTAATAACATTGCCTTTGAGTGTTATTGTAAGGTACACTTACCGTATATTCTACTCATTTGGTCTGTAAACATTCATCTTATGTGAATTAGATAGGACATCACGTGTGTGTGCGTGTGCGTGTGCATGTGCGTGTGTGTGTGCGTGTGCGTGTGTGAGTACATTGCAGCTATATGTGACTGCCTATATACAGTGCCTTGCGAAAGTATTCTGCCCCCTTGAACTTTGCGACCTTTTGCCACATTTCAGGCTTCAAACATAAAGATATAAAACTGTATTTTTTTGTGAAGAATCAACAACAAGTGGGACACAATCATGAAGTGGAATGACATTTCTTGGATATTTCAAACTTTTTTAACAAATCAAAAACTGAAAAATTGGGCGTTAAATGTTTTTTTATTCAGCCCCCTTAAGTTAATACTTTGTAGCGCCACCTTTTGCTGCGATTACAGCTGTAAGTCGCTTGGGGTATGTCTCTATCAGTTTTGCACATCGAGAGACTGAAATTTTTTCCCATTTCTCCTTGCAAAACAGCTCGAGCTCAGTGAGGTTGGATGGAGAACATTTGTGAACAGCAGTTTTCAGTTCTTTCCACAGATTCTCGATTGGATTCAGGTCTGGACTTTGACTTGGCCATTCTAACACCTGGATATGTTTATTTTTGAACCATTCCATTGTAGATTTTGCTTTATGTTTTGGATCATTGTCTTGTTGAAAGACAAATCTCCGTCCCAGTCGCAGGTCTTTTGCAGACTCCATCAGGTTTTCTTCCAGAATGGTCCTGTATTTGGCTCCATCCATCTTCCCATCAATTTTAACCATCTTGTTACGGTGCGTGAATGAGGACCCAAAAGCGAATTAACGTAAACAGAGCTTCTTTAATAACAAAACATACGTAGGCTCAGATGGACCGGCAGATTCCGACAGGACAGGACAAGGTTGCAGCAAACATGACGATAGTCTGGTTCAGGCATGAATAACACAAACAAGAATCCGACAAAGACAGGAGCAAAAACAGAGAGAGATATAGAGGACTAATCAGAGGGAAAAAGGGAACAGGTGGGAAAAGGGGTGACGAGGTAGTTAGGAGGAGACAAGGAACAGCTGGGGGAAAGAGGGGGAGAAAAAGTAACCTAATAACGACCAGCAGAGGGAGACAGGGTGAAGGGAAAGGACAGAAACAAGACACAACATGACAATACATGACAGTACCCCCCCACTCACCGAGCGCCTCCTGGCGCACTCGAGGAGGAAACCTGGCGGCAACGGAGGAAATCATCGATCAGCGCACGGTCCAGCACGTCCCGAGAGGGAACCCAACTCCTCTCCTCAGGACCGTACCCCTCCCAATCTACTAGGTACTGATGACCACGGCCCCGAGGACGCATGTCCAAAATCCTACGGACCCTGTAGATGGGTGCGCCCTCGACAAGGATGGGGGGGGGGGGGGAAGACGAGCGGGGGCGCGAAGAACGGGCTTGACACAGGAGACATGGAAGACCGGGTGGACGCGACGAAGATATCGCGGAAGAAGAAGTCGAACTGCGACAGGATTAATGATCTGAGCAATACGGAACGGACCAATGAACCGCGGGGTCAACTTGCGAGAAGCGGTCTTAAGGGGAAGGTTCTGAGTGGAGAGCCAAACTCTCTGACCGCGACAATATCTAGGACTCTTAGTTCTACGCTTATTAGCAGCCCTCACAGTCTGCGCCCTATAACGGCAAAGTGCAGACCTGACCCTCTTCCAGGTGCGCTCGCAACGTTGGACAAAAGCCTGAGCGGAGGGGACGCTGGACTCGGCGAACTGAGATGAGAACAGAGGAGGCTGGTACCCGAGGCTACTCTGAAAAGGAGATAGCCCGGTCGCAGACGAAGGAAGCGAGTTGTGGGCGTATTCTGCCCAGGGGAGCTGTTCTGACCAAGACGCAGGGTTGCGAAAAGAAAGACTGCGTAAGATGCGACCAATAGTCTGATTGGCCCGTTCTGCTTGACCGTTAGACTGGGGGTGAAAGCCGGAAGAGAGACTGACGGAAGCCCCAATCAAACGGCAAAACTCCCTCCAAAATTGAGACGTGAATTGCGGACCTCTGTCCGAAACGACGTCTGACGGAAGGCCATGAATTCTGAAAACATTCTCAATGATGATTTGTGCCGTCTCTTTAGCAGAAGGAAGCTTAGCAAGGGGAATAAAATGAGCCGCCTTAGAGAACCTGTCGACAACCGTAAGAATAACAGTCTTCCCCGCTGACGAAGGCAGTCCGGTGACAAAATCTAAGGCGATGTGAGACCACGGTCGAGAGGGAATGGGAAGCGGCCTGAGACGGCCGGCAGGAGGGGAGTTACCGGACTTAGTCTGCGCGCAGACCGAACAAGCAGCCACGAAGCGACGCGTGTCATGCTCCCGGGTGGGCCACCAAAAACGCTGGCGAATGGAAGCAAGCGTACCCCGAACGCCAGGATGGCCGGCTAACTTGGCAGAGTGAGCCCACTGAAGAACGGCCAGACGAGTAGGAACGGGAACGAAAAGAAGGTTCCTAGGACAAGCGCGCGGCGACGGAGTTTGAGTGAGCGCTTGCTTTACCTGCCTCTCAATTCCCCAGACAGTCAACCCGACAACACGCCCCTCAGGGAGAATCCCCTCGGGGTCAGTGGAGGCTACTGAAGAACTGAAGAGACGAGATAAAGCATCAGGCTTGGTGTTCTTAGAGCCCGGACGATAAGAAATCACGAACTCGAAACGAGCGAAAAACAGCGCCCAGCGCGCCTGACGCGCATTAAGTCGTTTGGCAGAACGGATGTACTCAAGGTTCCTATGGTCAGTCCAAACGACAAAAGGAACGGTCGCCCCCTCCAACCACTGTCGCCATTCGCCTAGGGCTAAGCGGATGGCGAGCAGTTCGCGGTTTCCCACATCATAGTTACGTTCCGACGGCGACAGGCGATGAGAAAAATACGCGCAAGGGTGGACCTTGTCGTCAGAGAGGGAGCGCTGAGAAAGAATGGCTCCCACGCCCACCTCTGACGCGTCAACCTCGACCACGAACTGTCTAGAGACGTCAGGTGTAACAAGGATAGGTGCGGATGTAAAACGATTCTTGAGGAGATCAAAAGCTCCCTGGGCGGAAACGGACCACTTAAAGCACGTCTTGACAGAAGTAAGGCTTGTGAGAGGAGCTGCCACCTGACCGAAATTACGGATGAAACGACGATAGAAGTTCGCGAAGCCGAGAAAGCGCTGCAGCTCGACGCGTGACTTAGGGACGGGCCAATCAATGACAGCTTGGACCTTAGCGGGATCCATCTTAATGCCTTCAGCGGAAATAACAGAACCGAGAAATGTGACGGAGGAGGCATGAAAAGAGCACTTCTCAGCCTTCACAAAAAGACAATTCTCTAAAAGGCGCTGGAGGACACGTCGAACGTGCTGAACATGAATCTGGAGTGACGGTGAAAAAATCAGGATATCGTCAAGGTAAACGAAAACAAAGATGTTCAGCATGTCTCTCAGGACATCATTGACTAATGCCTGAAAGACAGCTGGAGCGTTAGCGAGGCCGAAAGGAAGAACCCGGTATTCAAAGTGCCCTAACGGAGTGTTAAACGCCGTCTTCCACTCGTCCCCCTCCCTGATGCGCACGAGATGGTAAGCGTTACGAAGGTCCAACTTAGTGAAACACCTGGCTCCCTGCAGGATCTCGAAGGCTGAAGACATAAGAGGAAGCGGATAACGATTCTTCACTGTTATGTCATTCAGCCCTCGATAATCTATGCAGGGGCGCAGGGACCCGTCCTTCTTCTTAACAAAAAAAAACCCCGCTCCGGCGGGAGAGGAGGAGGGGACTATGGTACCGGCGGCAAGAGCTACAGACAAATAATCTTCGAGAGCCTTACGTTCGGGAGCCGACAGAGAGTATAGTCTACCCCGGGGGGGAGTGGTTCCCGGAAGGAGATCAATACTACAATCATACGACCGGTGTGGAGGAAGAGAGGTGGCCCTGGACCGACTGAACACCGTGCGCAGATCGTGATATTCCTCCGGCACCCCTGTCAAATCACCAGGCTCCTCCTGTGAAGAAGAGACAGAGGAAACAGGAGGGATAGCAGACATTAAACATTTCACATGACAAGAGACGTTCCAGGAGAGGATAGAATTACTAGACCAATTAATAGAAGGATTATGACAAACTAGCCAGGGATGGCCCAAAACAACAGGTGTAAAAGGTGAACGAAAAATTAAAAAAGAAATGGTTTCGCTATGATTACCAGAAACAGTGAGGGTTAAAGGTAGCGTCTCACGCTGAATCCTGGGGAGAGGACTACCATCCAGGGCGAACAAGGCCGTGGACTCCCTTAACTGTCTGAGAGGAATGTCATGTTCCCGAGCCCAGGTCTCGTCCATAAAACAGCCCTCCGCCCCAGAGTCTATTAAGGCACTGCAGGAAGCTGACGAACCGGTCCAGCGTAGATGGACCGACAAGGTAGTGCAGGATCTTGAAGGAGAGACAGGAGTAGTAGCGCTCACCAGTAGCCCTCCGCTTACTGATGAGCTCTGGCTTTTACTGGACATGAAGTGACAAAATGACCAGTAGAACCGCAATAGAGACAGAGGCGGTTGGTGATTCTCCGTTCCCTCTCCTTAGTCGAGATGCGGATACCTCCCAGCTGCATAGGCTCAGCACCCGAGCCGGCAGAGGAAGATGGTAGTGATGCGGAGAGGGGGGCAACGGAGAACGCGAGCTCCTTTCCACGAGCTCGGTGACGAAGATCAACCCGTCGCTCAATGCGAATAGCGAGTTCAATCAAGGAATCCACGCTGGAAGGAACCTCCCGGGAGAGAATCTCATCCTTTACCTCTGCGCGGAGACCCTCCAGAAAACGAGCGAGCAAAGCCGGCTCGTTCCAGCCACTGGAGGCAGCAAGAGTGCGAAACTCAATAGAGTAGTCTGTTATGGATCGATTACCTTGACATAGGGAAGACAGGACCCTGGAAGCCTCCTCCCCAAAAACAGATCGATCAAAAACCCGTATCATCTCCTCCTTAAAGTCCTGATACTGGTTAGTACACTCAGCCCTTGCCTCCCAGATTGCCGTGCCCCACTCACGAGCCCGTCCAGTAAGGAGAGATATGACGTAGGCGACACGAGCAGTGCTCCTGGAGTAAGTGTTGGGCTGGAGAGAAAACACAATATCACACTGGGTGAGGAACGAGCGGCATTCAGTGGGCTCCCCAGAGTAACACGGCGGGTTATTGATTCTGGGCTCCGGAGATTCGAAAGCCCTGGAAGTGGCCGGTGGATCGAGGCGGAGATGGTGAACCTGTTCTGTGAGGTTGGAGACTTGGGTGGCCAGGGTCTCAACGGCATGTCGAGCAGCAGACAATTCCTGCTCGTGTCTGCCTAGCATCGCTCCCTGGATCTCGACGGCTGAGTGGAGAGGATCCGAAGTCGCTGGGTCCATTCTTGGTCGGATTCTTCTGTTACGGTGCGTGAATGAGGACCCAAAAGCGAATTAACGTAAACAGAGCTTCTTTAATAACAAAACATACGTAGGCTCAGATGGACCGGCAGATTCCGACAGGACAGGACAAGGTTGCAGCAAACATGACGATAGTCTGGTTCAGGCATGAATAACACAAACAAGAATCCGACAAAGACAGGAGCAAAAACAGAGAGAGATATAGAGGACTAATCAGAGGGAAAAAGGGAACAGGTGGGAAAAGGGGTGACGAGGTAGTTAGGAGGAGACAAGGAACAGCTGGGGGAAAGAGGGGGAGAAAAGGTAACCTAATAACGACCAGCAGAGGGAGACAGGGTGAAGGGAAAGGACAGAAACAAGACACAACATGACAATACATGACACATCTTCCCTGTCCCTGCTGAAGAAAAGCAGGCCCAAACCATGATGCTGCCACCACCATGTTTGACAGTGGGGATGGTGTGTTCAGCTGTGTTGCTTTTACGCCAAACATAACATTTTGCATTGTTGCCAAAAAGTTCAATTTTGGTTTCATCTGACCAGAGCACCTTCTTCCACATGTTTGGTGTGTCTCCCAGGTGGCTTGTGGCAAACTTTAAACGACACTTTTTATGGATATCTTTAAGAAATGGCTTTCTTCTTGCTACTCTTCCATAAAGGCCAGATTTGTGCAATATACGACTGATTGTTGTCCTATGGACAGTCTCCCACCTCAGCTGTAGATCTCTGCAGTTCATTCAGAGTGATCATGGGCCTCTTGGCTGCATCTCTGATCAGTCTTCTCCTTGTATGAGCTGAAAGTTTAGAGGGACGGCCAGGTCTTGGTAGATTTGCAGTGGTCTGATACTCCTTCCATTTTAATATTATCGCTTGCACAGTGCTCCTTGGGATGATTAAAGCTTGGAAAATCTTTTTGTATCCAAATCCGGCTTTAAACTTCTTCACAACAGTATCTCGGACCTGCCTGGTGTGTTCCTTGTTCTTCATGATGCTCTCTGCGCTTTTAACGGACCTCTGAGACTATCACAGTGCAGGTGCATTTATACGGAGACTTGATTACACACAGGTGGATTGTATTTATCATCACTAGTCATTTAGGTCAACATTGGATCATTCAGAGATCCTCACTGAACTTCTGGAGAGAGTTTGCTGCACTGAAAGTAAAGGGGCTGAATAATTTTGCACGCCCAATTTTTCCGTTTTTGATTTGTTAAAAAAGTTTGAAATATCCAAGAAATGTAATTCCACTTCATGATTGTGTCCCACTTGTTGTTGATTCTTCACAAAAAAATACAGTTTTATATCTTTATGTTTGAAGCCTGAAATGTGGCAAAAGGTCGCAAAGTTCAAGGGGGCCGAATACTTTCGCAAGGCACTGTATGTATATGTACAATTGCAGGATGATTTGAAAACAGCAAAGGAAAGATGACAAGGACCCATTTTATATAAGTAGAATATTTGGTAGTATGATTAGCTGGCTGATAGACAGCACAGTGTGACAGACAGGAAGACAGGAAATGTCAAATTCCCCACCCACACCAGTTTCCCACAAAACTACCCAAGTACGCTAACCCCCAGAAAGTACACCAACCGCTACCACCGTTATTCTCAATTGTGTACAAGCATTTTATTTTGGGGGGGGGGGGGGGGAACATAGTTGCAGATTTGTAAAAACTAAGTTCTCAAGACAGAACAATAAATGTGTTTTCAAAATGTAGTTTCCTTCTCAAAGCTATTATACAATCAAAATGGTAAATAAATTCATCAAATGAACATACAAAAATTAACACAACCACATATCTCTTGAGTTCAAGTAGACAAACAAGAAAGTTTAAAAAATCACAGTAGATCACCAGGGCGGCAGGGTAGCCTAGTGGTTAGAGCATTCGACTGGTAACCGGAAGGTTGCAAGTTCAAACCCCCGAGCTGACAAGGTACAAATCTGTCATGCCTGAGCAGGCAGTTAACTAGGATGTCATTTAAAATAAGTATTTGTTCTTAACTGACTTGTACAAGGGGAATTATGTCCCATAATGCCACATCTTTAGATAGAGGTCATTGAAATTCAGATCATTATGATGGCAAAGAACATGTTTAATTTTACCTTTATTTAACTAGGCTTTGTACATGGTTTACCAAACAATTTCATACACATCAAATACTTTTCCTGATTAAAAAAAAAAAAACATTTGATAAAAAAGAAGCACATTCTGATTCATTCATCAGCATCATCACAATACATGTTCATTTATTCAATACAAAGCCTGGTTTGGTCGACTGACCGTCCCCCATTGCCTACATAGTTTCCATATACTGAAGATGAAGTATGACACTGAAGGGCTGATTTTCCGATTGACTGAAACATTGAACACAATCGAACAAATGTTTATTCTGATGAAAACATTGTGTTATATTCTTTGAACAGAACACTAATTGTAAGAGTGAATTTTATATTTGATGATGACCTTAGTATTTAAAGTTTTGCAATAGGTGGTCTAAGATTTGCAAGTCAGGTACTATGGCAAGAAAATGATCAGAAGTTCTGTAAATGTATTTGAGCATTTGATCATTGCTGTTCTACTATAGATAGGTTTCTACACAGATCCAAAAATAGCTCGTATGCGATTGAGAAAAATTCCAGAGATTACACAAACCAACATTTACATAATTCACAGAATACCCCAACCAACATTTGCATTACACAAAGATTCATTCAGTAACCTCTGCCTACTCCCAATTCATTGAAATTCATTTCAATTCAATTCCCGGAAGCTTTATTGTCATGGGCTGTATTGACGAGACACATACCAAGCAGATCACAGCTTCACAACAACAAATCAAATCAAAATCAAATCAAATTAAATGGCATTTGTCACATGCTTTCTAAACAAGAGGTGTGGACTAACAATGAAGTGCCCAACAATGCAGAGAGAAAAATAGAAAAAGAATAGAAACATAATAACAAGAGGAATAAATACAGATTGAGTAATGATAATGTGGATATATACACTGAGTGCCAGTACCGAGTTAAACAAGCTAAACAAAGAAATGACACTTGTCTCTAGACAAATCAAGAGCACATAATTTTGTCGATTTTTTTAATCAATTGCCAAAAATGTCATTACAAAATATGGGAAAAGGAAGGGGTCTGAATACTTCCCGAATTCACTGTATATATTATAACCTTGGACTGTATCGCAAGATGTTGTTTAAGGCGTCAACAGATACAGGAAATAAAATGTCCTTTGAATAGAAATTCTTATGAACCCAACATTTGTTTGTTTGTCTTCAGTTAAGGGTGATGTGTTGTACTTGGGGTGACTGGGCTTAATGCTGAACTGAATAGTAGATTGACAGGGAAACAAAATATTCACAAATTAACAAATACAGCCTACTGGATTGTCTGTCAAAAAGCCACAGTGAGCCCCCACACACTACCGCCCACACACAGATACACACGCACACTTATACTGTACATATACCAAGGTTTGTAAACACACTCACACATTCCCCGAAGGCTGAGGTTTTTCCAATCCTGACTAGAAACACATGGGAGCAGATGAAAGCTGAAGCTCCAGATCCTTTGTCATTCCAGGCATCAACATATCACAACAACAGAACACTGGGTCGATTCTGGATTCTCTCTCTGTCTGTCTCTCTGTCTCTCTGTCTCTTTCTGTCTCTCTCTTTCTCTTTCTTTTTTCTCCCCCCCCCTCTCTCTCTCTCTGTCTCTCTGTCTCTCTGTCTCTTTCTGTCTCTCTCTCTCTCTTTCTTATCTTTCTCTTTCTCCCCCCCCCTCTCTCTCTCTCTCTCTCTCTCTCCAAGGTTCCATGGTTCTGAGGTTTAAAGATGTCAATGTTCCAAAGTTCCACATTTCCAAGGTTCCAAGTTTCAGAGATGATGGGTTGGTCTTCTGTAGCATCTGTGGACTGTGGGATGTGATGACTAACAAGTCATTCAGTTCAGATTTTTTGTCATTGATCATTTGAACAAATCAAGATTTTGAATTTCGGAAGGGGAGAGTACATTTGGCTCATAGACTTGCCCGAAACTGACTGAGAGTTTTTGTTTGGATGGGTGGACTCTTCACTAATCTTGTTAGCAGGGACAGGCTGCGAAAAGAAATTGGCCCTGGCATTTTATCCACACCAGCCCACATCACTGTGCACGCCGCCTACTAACCCCAACCCCCAGAACACGAAGGCAACCTGCCTAAATGACTACAGACCCGTAGCACTCACGTCCGTAGCCATGAAGTGCTTTGAAAGGCTGATAAGGGCTCACATCAACAACATTATCCCAGAAACTCTAGACCCACTCCAATTTGCATACCGCCCAAACAGATCCACAGAGGATGCAATCTCTATTGCACTCCACACTGCCGTTTCACACCTGGACAAAAGTGCCAAGTCTAGGAAAAAAAGGCTTCTCAACAGATTTTACCCCCAAGCCATAAGACTCCTGAACAGGTAACCAAATGGTTACCTGGACTATTTGCATTGTGTGCCCCCCCAACCCCTCTTTTACGCTGCTGCTACTCTCTGTTTATCATATATGCATAGTCACTTTAACTATACATTCATGTACATACTACCTAAATTGGCCCGACCAACCAGTGCTCCCACACATTGGCTAACCAGGCTATCTGCATTGTGTCCCATCACCCACCAACTCCTCTTTTTACGCTACTGCTACTCTCTGTTCATCATATGTGCATAGTCACTTTAACCATATCTACATGTACATACTACCTCAATAAGCCTGACTTACCAGTGTCTTTAAATAGCCTTGCTACTCTTATTTTCAAATGTCTTTTTACTGTTGTTTAATTTCTTTACTTACCTACACACACTCTGTCTGGAGATACAACTCACCACTATAACTGTTCCTCTGGAGATACAACTCACCACTAGAACTGTTCCTCTGTCTGGAGATACAACTCACCACTAGAACTGTTCCTCTGTCTGGAGATACAACTCACCACTAGAACTGTTCCTCTGTCTGGAGATACAACTCACCACTAGAACTGTTCCTCTGTCTGGAGATACAACTCACCACTAGAACTGTTCCTCTGGAGATACAACTCACCACTAGAACTGTTCCTCTGTCTGGAGATACAACTCACCACTAGAACTGTTCCTCTGTCTGGAGATACAACTCACCACTATAACTGTCCCTCTGGAGATACAACTCACTACTATAACTGTTCCTCTGTCTGCAGATACAACTCACCACTAGAACTGTTCCTCTGTCTGGAGATACAACTCACCACTAGAACTGTTCCTCTGTCTGGAGATACAACTCACCACTAGAACTGTCCCTCTGGAGATACAACTCACTACTATAACTGTTCCTCTGTCTGGAGATACAACTCACCACTAGAACTGTTCCTCTGTTTGGAGATACAACTCACCACTAGAACTGTTCCTCTGTCTGCAGATACAAATCACCACTATAACTGTTCCTCTGCCTGGAGATACAACTCACTACTATAACTGTTCCTCTGGAGATACAACTCACCACTATAACTGTTCCTCTGTCTGCAGATACAAATCACCACTATAACTGTTCCTCTGTATGGAGATACATCTCACCACTATAACTGTTCCTCTGGAGATACAACTCACCACTAGAACTGTTCCTCTGTCTGGAGATACAACTCACCACTAGAACTGTTCCTCTGTCTGGAGATACAACTCACCACTAGAACTGTTCCTCTGTTTGGAGATACAACTCACCACTAGAACTGTTCCTCTGTCTGGAGATACAACTCACCACTAGAACTGTTCCTCTGTCTGGAGATACAACTCACCACTAGAACTGTTCCTCTGTCTGGAGATACAACTCACCACTAGAACTGTTCCTCTGTCTGGAGATACAACTCACCACTAGAACTGTTCCTCTGGAGATACAACTCACCACTAGAACTGTTCCTCTGTCTGGAGATACAACTCACCACTAGAACTGTTCCTCTGTCTGGAGATACAACTCACCACTAGAACTGTTCCTCTTCTGTAGCCATTTTGTTTGCCTAACTGCTGTGCTGTCTATCTGACACATCTTCTCTGCTGTCACTCTCTGCTTCTTCTTGTACTCTGTCTGTCAGCCTGCTTAAGCCTTATACTTTATAAAGCCTGAGATAACGACTTCGGTTATATTGCACATGAGTGTCTGTCATATCATCCTGGGACCCAGCAATTCACTTTTATCTTCTCTAGTGGACATCAGTTCTTTGTCCGTATCTCTGAGGCCATACAAGCCTCTGTATTAGGTCTTATTACCCCTTTGAGAGGACATGCTTCACTTTTCAATGATATCACGTGTGTGGGGGTGTGACATTGACATCTTTATCTTCCTGGTTCTTAAAGTCTTTGTTAAAATGTGCACATTTTATGGAATTTTATTAATAAGTGTGTGTAATTGTTAATTTACACTCTTGTGAGTTTGATATTCAAATTGTTTCTAGTAAGTGAATATCACAGAATAGTTAAGTGAGTTGCCAGGACCGTGCAATTTAAAAAATATATATATATATGTTTTTTGAATCTTTATTTATCAAGGCACGTCAGTTAAGAACAAATTCTTATTTACAATGACGGCCTAGGAACACTGGGTTAACTGCCTTGTTCAGGGGCAGAACGACAGAACGACAGAACGACAGACAGACCTTGTCAGCTCGGGGATTCGATCTAGCAACCTTTCGGTTAATGTGTTTAATGTGCTTTCGGTTTATATGTGCTTAAGAATGTGTTGTTAACTGACTGGCTTAGTTAAAAAGAGGTTAAATAAAACATTTAAAATGTGAATAATTACACAGTCCTGGCAACTCACTTTACTATTCCTGTGATATTCACTAGAAACAATTTGAATATCAAACTCACATTAAAGAAGAGATAAATAAGAGCTTATCAAGAAATGTCCTCTGTAGTGGACACCTGTATGCCGTAACAATGTTTTTCACCTACTGTACCGTTGATTGTAATGTAAATGTTTTCATATATACATCTTAATGACCAAGACAGAGGGCAATTGTGCATTTACAATAAAAGGTAACATGTTTTTTCTCTCACCCCAAACACTTGCAGTGCCTGCAGAAAGTATTCACACCCCTTGACTTTTTCCACATTGTGTTGTACTACACCCTGAATATAAAATTGAATACATTTAGATTTTTTGGGGGGGGGTCACTGTCCTACACAAAATACCCCATAAGTGGAATTATGTTTTTAGAATTTTTGGGAAATGAATAAGAAATGAAAATGTCTTGAGTGAATAAGTATTGAAACCCTTTATTATGACAAGCCTAAATACGTTCAGGAGTAAAAAGGTGCACAACAAGTCACATAATAAGTTGCATGGATTGACAACCATCACCCCCCACCCCACCCCAGACCTCTTACCGAAGCACTGAGGCTGACACCGCCTGATATAGAGGTCTTGGGCGACAGGAAACTTGATCACAGTGATGTACTGGGCCATACGCACTACCCTCTGTAGTCAGAGGCCGAGCCGTTGCCATACCAGGCAGTGATGCAACCCGTCAGGCCTACCACTGATGTGTCATCATCAAACTTGATGATGGTGTTGGAGTCGTGCCTGGCCATGCAGTCATGAGTGAACAGGGAGTACAGGAGGGGAATGAGCACACACCTCTGAGGGGCCCCCGTGTTGAGGATCAGCGTGGTGGATGTGTTGTTCCCTACCCTTACCACCTGGGGGCGGTCCATCAGGAAGTCCAGGATCCAGTTGCAGAGGGAAGTGTTTAGTCCCAGGGTCCTGACTCACTTCTGGCCGTGCACACCTCCAACTCAATCATCAAGTTTGCAGACGATACAACAGTAGTAGGCTTGATTACCAACAACGACAAGACAGCCTACAGGCAGGAGGTGAGGGCACTCTGAGTGTGGTGTCAGCCAAACAACCTCTCACTCAAAGTCAACAAAACAAAGGAGCTGATCGTGACTTCAGGAAACAGCGGAGGGAGCGCCCCCCTATCCACATCGATGGGAGCAGTGGAGAAGGTGGAAAGTTTTAAGTTCCTCAGCGTACACATAACAGACAAACTGAAATGGTCCACCCACACAGTGTGGTGAAGAAGGCTCAACAGCGTCTCTTCAACCTCAGGAGGCTGACGATATGTGCCATGTCACCTAAAACTCTCGCAAACTTTTACAGATGCACAATTGAGAGCATCCTGTCAGGCTGCATCATCGCCTGGTACGGAAATTGCACCACCCACAACCGCAGGGCTCTCCAAAGGGTGGTGCGGTTTGCACAACACATCACCGGGGGCAAACTATTGCCCTCAAGGACACCTACAGCACCCGATGTCACAGGAAGGCCAAAAAGATCATCAAGGACATCAGCCACCCGAGCCACTGCCTATTCACCTAGCTACCCTCCAGAAGGCGAGGTCAGTACTGGTGCATCGAGAGACTGAAAAACAGCTTCTATCTCAAGACTGTCAAAGAGCCATTGCTAAAACAAAAAGGCTGCAGCCAACATACAGACTTGAAATCATTGGCCACTTTAAAAAATGGATCACTAGTCACTAGTCACTTTACTAATGCAACTTTAATAATGTTTACATATCTTGCATTACTCATCTCATATCTATGAACTGTATTTTATACCATCTATTGCATCTTGCCTATGCCGGTCTGTCCATTGCTCAAACATATAGTTATTTATATGTATATAGTATTATTCCACCCCTTTACTTAGATTTGTGTGTATTAGATAGCTGTTGTGGAACTGTTAGATTACGTGTTAGATATTACTGCACTGTCAGCAGAACTAGAAGATCAAGCATTTCGCTACACTTGCAATAACATCTACTAACCATGTGTATGTGACCAATACATTTGATTGGATTTGGAAAATTGTAAATCACTAAACAAAACAACAACCCGAAGAGTTATCTATCCAGGTCTGGGTAAACCACTTCTCCAATCTTTTTGGCCTTATGACAATGAAAACAGCAAAATCATATACATGATCAAATACAAATCTTAGAATCAACTATTAAAGACTACCAGAACCCACTGGATTCTCCAATTACATTGAATGAACTGCAGGACAAAATACAAACCCTCCTACCCAAAAAGTCCTGTCTGGTTGACGGTATCTTAAATTAAATGATAAAATATACAGAGCACAAATTCCAATTGGCTATACTTAAACTTAAAATCATCCTCAGCTCTGGCATCTTCGCCAGTATTTGCAACCAAGGACTGATCACAACAATCCACAAAAGTGGACACAAATTTCCCCCCAATAACTATCGCTGGGGTAAAATTGGGGTCAACAGCAACCTTGGGAAAATCCTCTGCATTATTATTAACAGTAGACTTGAACATTTGCTCAGTGAAAACAACGTACTGAGAAAATGTCAAATTACCATATGACAGACCACGTATTCACCCTGCACACCCTAATTGACAAACAAACCAAAACAAAGGTAACGTCTTCTCATGCTTTGTTGATTTCAAAAAAGCTTTGGACTCAATTTCGCATTAGGGGCTGCTATACAAATAGCAGGAAAAACACAAGTCATTATAAAATCCAAACAACAACTGTGCGGTTAAATTTGCTAACTTGCTCCTTCTATGTTGTTCTCTGGCTGTTGTGAAGCAAGTCCGTCTGTGCCTTTTCTATTTCATAACACTGCCTGACATGCTTCTCCAATGTCTTTTTAGTATATGCATCCTCCTTGAAGTGTGACTGCATTTCCTGAAAAGAACACTCAGGGTGTCTGCACTTACTGTAGGCAAAGCCCACACCTTCTTTGAACCCTGGAGTTCATGTTGTGCAAGGGTGTCTCCGCAGAGAGAGACCATAGCACCATATATTGTCTTCTCTCCGTTAATAGTTAGCATTTTAACCCCAATGTACAATGCATCCATATCTTCCTTGATTCTATTCAATATTACATCTACACCAGATTGACGGAGGTCTGCTGATCTAGCCATGGCAAGTAGCCTGATAGCAGCCAGTTTAGACCTGTATTTTGGATTTATATTTCCTAGGGTGTAGTACACCATTAACAACTTTTATTTTGATGCAAAGGATCCTAGTGGACTACAGATCTCCATTTCATCCGTGTACAGAACAATCTGCAATGCCTTTGGTTTCTCTGAAAATAAGGGATGTGATTTTAGAAGAGCAACATCAACAATGTCATGAAAAAAAAAATGTTCCTGCGCATCTGGAGTCCCTTTTCAACCATAGACAACATCCTTGGGTGTGATAAGAACTGTTCTAGACTTTTGACTAATGGTACATAATGAAATAATTTGTCTTTGATGAAAATGTCTTTGATCCTGCACATTTCATTCTGCATATGGTTCATCCTGCATATAGTTCATCCTGCATATGGTTCATCCTGCATATGATTCATCCTGCATATGGTTCATCCTGCATATGGTTCATCCTGCATATGATTCATCCTGCATATGGTTCATCCTGCATATGGTTCATCCTGCATATGATTCATCCTGCATATGGTTCATCCTGCATATGGTTCATCCTGCATATGATTCATCCTGCATATGGTTCATCCTGCATATGGTTCATCCTGCATATGATTCATCCTGCATATGGTTCATCCTGCATATGGTTCGATCAATGTGAATTTCCTCTGCGTCCAAACAGCTAAACTGCTTCTTAATAACACTGTCCTGTCTAAATGTTGTTGCAACACCAGCAGAAGGCTTAATGAAATTGTCAAAGATATCCATTGCATCTTTTTCAAGATGACCTGATGTGCTTCCTGAATGTTTCCTGAATGCTGTCTCCATCTGCTTCCTGAGGTTGTTCAATTGTGATGAATGATATTGCTGTACCCCAGCAACAATGTCATTCACGCCTTTCTGAAAATGACAGAGAGAGCGAGACAAAGGTGGGGATGTCATCAATCATGGAGGTTGGAACACACCATCATGTATAACTATGATATTCAGATTTTACTTATGACAATATTCATTAACATAAGGACATAAGGGACCAATAGTAAGGTGGACAACCTAGCACTAAGAATGAACTCAACCATCACCAAAGCACCACAAAATGCTCTGCATAATGAAATTAACCAAATGCTGTGCTCTGTTCAGAAAAAGCATCTTACCTGTGAGAGACAATACTTGGCTCTGGCATTAATCACAAAAGCAGTGGCATGTGTTGTCATATCCTAAACAAAAGTTGACATTGAATGTACAGTCGTGGCCAAAAGTTTTGAAAACGACACAAATATAAATTTTCACAAAGTCTGCCGTCTCAATATGTATGATGCGGATTTGCATATACTCCAGAATGTTATGATGAGTGATCAGATTAATTGCAAAGTCCCTCTTTGCCAAAAAAAATGAACTGAATCCCCAAAAAACATTTCCACTGCATTTCAGCCCTGCCACAAATGGTCAAGGATATTGCTGCCAGTAAGATTGCACCTAAATCAACCATTTATCGGATCATCAAGAACTTCAAGGAGAGTGGTTCAATTGTTATGAAGAAGGCTTCAGTGCACCCAAGAAAGTCCAGCATGCACCAGGACCATCTTCTAAAGTTTATTCAGCTGTGGGATCGTGGCACCACCAGTACAGAACTTGCTCAGGAATGGCAGCAGGCAGGTGTGAGTGCATCTGCACGCACAGTGAGGTGAAGACTTTTGGAGGATAGCTTGGTGTCAAGAAGCGCAGCAAAGCCACTTCTCTCCAGGAAAAACATTGGGGACAGACTGATAGTCTGCGAAAGGTACGTGGATTGGACTGCTGAGGACTGGGGTAAAGTCATTTTCTCTGATGAATCCCCTTTCCGATTGTTTGGGGCATCCGGAAAAAAGCTTGTCTGGAGAAGACAAGGTGAGCGCTACCATCAGTCCTGTGTCATGGCAACAGTAAAGCATCCTGAGACCATTCATGTGTGGGTTTGCTTCTCAGCCAAGGGAGTGGGCTCACACAAATTTGCCTAAGAACACAGCCATGAATAAAGAATGGTACCAACACATCCTTCGATAGCAACTTCTCCCAACCATCCAGGAACAGTTTGGTAATGAGCAATAACTTTTCCAGCATGATGGAGCACCTTTCCATAAGGCAAAAGTGATAACTAAGTGGCTCGGGGAACAAAACATCGATATTTTGGGTCCATGGCCAGGAAACTCCCCAGACCTAAATCCCATTGAAAACTTGTGGTCAATCCTCAAGAGGCAGATGGACAAACAAAAACCCACAAATTCTGACAAACTCCAAGCATTGATTATGCAAAAATGGGCTGCCATCAGTCAGGATGTGGTCTCGAGTTAATTGACAGCATGCCAGGGCGTATTTCAAAGGTCTTGAAAAAGAAGGGTCAACACTGCAAATATTGACTCTTTGCATCAACTTCATGTAATTGTCAATAAAGCCTTTGACACTTATGAAATGCTTGTAATTATACTTCAGTATTCCATGGTAACATCTGACACAAGACACTGAAGCAGCAAACTTTGTGGAAATTAATATTTGTGTCATTCTCAAAACTTTTGGCCACGACTGTAGCATCCTGACATGTGCAGGCTGGACATTACAATTCATGACAAGTATAATGTTTGTGACAGGAGAAGTGGTTGCGAAGACTGACTATGAATGCGATTTGTAAATCCAAGTACTTAAGAAAATATGGTAAGATTGCCACCAACCGAGTCATTTACTTGTTGAGCTATGACAGCTCCATGTTGGTCAATGCCCCTTTGCCCTTCATCTGAGTCAGATGTATGGAGTTGCTGATCAGTGATGCTGGAGTTAGCCAGAAGCTGATCGGGTTGAATGTTGTCCTGTGTACAACACATCAAAGAAACAGTAGAGCTATTTATGTGTTTTGTTCCTATTTAACATTGATTGTTTTCACATTATCCCAGCTTAAGCCATGAGAGTCATTATAGCTAAAATGATCGAATAGCCTATGGACAGTATGACTTTGGTCTGTGTATCGTAGTAGGTGTTGAAGGTGCCTTCAGTTTACATGATGATAGAATTAATTGTACACTCTAGATTCCTCAGTGAATCGGTCAATACCACAGAGCAAGCAGAAGTCGGGGCTGCGACTGTGCAATATATTGATATGGCTCAATAACAGTTTCAATGAAAAAGTCATAAAAACTCAGCAGATGACGCACTGCCAAAGCATCTTGAAAGTTACTAAAAGCAAAGGCAAGTAAAACGTTCCCACTGCTTTCGATGAAAAGCGAAGAACTGAAAATGATGTTTATGCGTATTTATAACACGACCAAGTAATTTGATTGGATTAGAGTATAACAGCACTTGGACTTTTAATAACTATACATGTATCCCTCTGCTTTACAGGTGTTCTAATAACCGATAATTACATTAACGTTCGTTATCTATCTTAGGTTTTAACAAACTTCGCACCGCAAAGATGAACATATTTCCACAAATAATATTTGAGTTAAATTATGAATGGTCGTCAGGAGAGGACGGTAACGTGTAGACCTACACAAAGTAGCAAGCTAGTCTGTAGGAAAATCTTTATGCGGTGCTTGGTAACAGTCCAGTCCCAGTCAGTGATGCCAACTTAGCAATTTTGTTGCTAGATTTAGCAACTTTTCAGAGTACCTTGGCAACTTTATTTTCAAATAGCACTTAGCAACAAATTTAGCTACTTTTAAAAATGTATTTGGAACTTTTAGCAACTTTTGAAAAGTGACTCAAACGCTAAAATGCATTTTCCCTCCAAATGACACAAAAACGATTTTTCTCTGTCACACAATCAGTCACAACACACGTGCCTGGCTGCAAAAGTGCATTGTGAGTGACGTCAGCAGCAGGCGCTCAGCTCGTGCACAGGCAGCAGAAGGCCAACAGCAGTTTCAGCAAATTGCAAATCATTGTTGGCAGAATGCAGCAGCAGTAGTATGCGTTCGACGAGACAAACCAAATGAATATAGTTGGTCACAAATGTTTGATCTTGAACAGAACTTACAACATCAATCAACATGTCTCAATCAACATTGAGAGTGGGAGTCTGTACCTAATTTAAAGGGTGGCTGAAGCCAGAAATTGGGGAAGATTGTTGGGCATCCTGTGCCTACTGCAAATCAG
This sequence comes from Oncorhynchus mykiss, assembly GCF_013265735.2. Taxonomy (NCBI): domain Eukaryota; kingdom Metazoa; phylum Chordata; class Actinopteri; order Salmoniformes; family Salmonidae; genus Oncorhynchus; species Oncorhynchus mykiss. Next base: position 74,978,764 of record NC_048567.1, on the reverse strand, counting down.
ACATACTTTCAAAAATGTATGACATCAAAAAACATTGTTTTTACAGCAAAGCATATAAATAAATCAAAACCGTACAACCCCACAACGCAGTCTACATTACCACAGTTGGTTAAGAAAGTGGATAACTGCAAAAGAGCAGAAGCTACCATGGCCTAGCATTGTTCGCTGCTAGCATGCAACCATTTACTTTTTCTGTGGCAGCAACAAACTACAGATTCTGTGGCAGCAACAAACTTCCAAATGCACCGCACCAAGTGCACAGAAATTATTAGGGGAGTACTGGCTCGTTATTTTTTCAAAAGACTAACGTCAGATGTGGGGGATGAGAAGTTCAGTCTCCTTTTGGATGAGTCCACTGATGTCAGTGTCTCAAAATACCTGGGTGTGGTGATTCGATATTTCAGTGCTAAAAAAACCCCAGTTTTGTCCACATTTCTTGATCTGGTTGAATTGGAGGGGGAGGGGGGGGGGGCAGATCAATAGCTAAGGCGGTAGTTGAGTTTCTTGAGAAGTGTAACCTTAAAAAAGAGCATCTTCAGGGTATTGGCACTGGCAATGTGTCTGTGATGACTGAGGTGCACAACAGCGTGCACAAGATTTTAAAGGAAGAATGTGCATTGCCCAATTTGGTATTCATCCTCTGTGTGTGCCATTCTTTACAATTGGCTGTCAGTGCAGCATCCAAAGAAACCATCCCTAGGAATGTTGAGTACTTACTCAGGGAAACCTACAACTGGTTTTCGATTTCCCCCAAACGGTACGAGAAGTACAAAGCAGTGTATGCCACCATTAATTGTGGCCAGAAAATCCTGCAGATCACCAAAGTGTGAGCCTGCTATCGATTGAGCCTGCGATAACTCGTATATTGAGCCAGTGGGAAGAACTGAAACTCCACCTTGAGTTGACCAAGGACAGTGAGCATTGCTACATGGTGGATGTGCTCCACGCCACGTACATGGACAAGACCAACTATGTCTACCTGACATTCTTGAAATCAATCCTGTCCGATGTACAAGTTGCAGTGAAGTCATTTGAGGGAGAGCAAACAGATCCTGTCAAGCTTTTGGACAATCTGGTACATCTCTTAACATCAATTTGCAGCAGAGTAGTCAACCCTATGGCAAAAAGTGATGTCCTGAAGGATGCCATTGATGGACATCTCAGTCCATCACCATATCTTGAGTACCTTTTCGAGAGCACGGAGATCAACTCAGTCTTCTGCAAGAGGACAAAAAGGAAATTCAGAGACGGTGCATCAACTACATTGTTGCTTTAAGCAAGGAGCTGCAAGCTCCCAGACAACCTTGAAGCCTTGCAAAACATGGCCTTATTCAGTGTTAAGGAAACACTGAAGCACAATAAAGGCACCACTGAAAATATTAAAGTAGTGGAGCTACTTGGGTACCAGCCCCAAAAATTGAAAAAATTGTTTCCCAATGGAGAAACATCCATCTGTTTAGGTGGGACTCAACTGAAAATACAGTCGAGTTTTGGAGTGAAGTCAATAACTACACTGACTCTTCTGGGTCAAATCCATTTGAAGAACTGTGCAAAGCTACACTCACTGCCCTCTCCTTGCCACACTCAAATGTAGAGGTTGAACGGCTGTTCAGCCAAATGAGTGTGGTCAAGTCAAAGTTAAGAAATAGAATGTCACTGCACACTCTGAACTTCATATGTTACCCTGGCCTTTGGTTGCGTTACCCTGGCCTTTGGTTGCATTACCCTGGCCTTTGGTTGGGTTACCCTGGCCTTTGGTTGCGTTACCCTGGCCTTTGGTTGCGTTACCCTGGCCTTTGGTTGCGTTACCCTGGCCTTTGGTTATTTACTCCTGGTGCGGTATGGAGTGAAGCTGGCTGGTGATACCTGTTACCAGCATAAACTACCAAGTGAAGTTCTGCAGCAGTTTGGCACCACAGCAGCGTACAGCTTTAAGGCCACTCCCTCTCGTGTGATATTGCTTAACTGACAGACATTCTTCACATTATCTAGCTACATAAGGGAGGCCTATAAATAAAAATTCAAAGACGGTCCAAATCTTTGAGTCATCTAACAACACCATGAAATAAAATTGAATGCATGACACATATCTGGGCATGGATCACATATCAACCGCAGTATTAAAAGGTAATGTTCATTTGTTTATCCCCGTCTACCTTTCTCCTTAGCAAGCTAACGTTAGCTAACATACATTTGAATTGGAAAGTTGGCAAACCAAGTTAGCATGCTAATTTTAACTAGGTAACGTTGACTGTTAGCAGTTAATAACTGCACGAACGGCCATTCGTTGAAAACACTTGAACTTTGGTTTGATTGATAGTGCTTTATTGTCAGAAATAGTGTCAATGAGGTGTAAATGTGCCCTAATGACTGACACCGTCAATTATTTAGCTTTGCCGTCTTTAGCGCCCTTTCTATTGACAAAATAAATTAAATGTAAGCTAAATTATCGATGGTGTCAGTCATTGTCTACAATCTTAGCTAGGCAATCAGAGATTAACGTAACTAGGACTTTCAATATGGGCGACAATTTAGCGTTAACGTTAGTTTCATTAGCTTTGGTTTAAAGTAGTTAACGTCAACGTTAATGATATACTGGTAGTCTAATTTTGTTAGCTAACATTAGCTAGCTTGGTAAATCATTCCTGCATTAACTGGAAAGGGAAGACAGTATGCTAATGTCTAATAATCTATAGCAACCTGACACTTTTAGCGTCTCTTAACTATGATTTAGTTACTAATTACTTAACTATTTACCATGTAGTTAAATGTGTTTTTCAGCTGCTAATATAAGCACAGACATGCTGTCCAGCCTCTCTAAGGAGGGTTCACTTGATCTCTTTCCCGGGCCAGACCACTTCTTCAGAAGGAGAACCATTTGGAGACTTACTCATGGTGAAACTTAGGTAATGTTAGAGTTTGACATTTGGGAAGCATTTAATCTAACCATGCAGACAGTGTTTCCTGTTATCAAAGTAGCATTTCCTGGCCATCATTACAGTACATGTATCTAAAGATGTAGTTGTTTTGGTATTTGCTGCCTGGTTGTTGTTACAGTGTAGTGTTCTTTAATAGTGTTAGTGTTAGTGTTAGTAGTTAGTTAGTAGTACCATTGAATAAATGTACTATTGAATGTACCATTGAATACATGTATTACTAAATGTACTCCACCCTGTATAAGACTATAAATGTCTTATACAGGGTGGAGAATCAGACCTGTGTAGACCAGGCACCTCCTCTGGGACCTGTGATTTCAGCCCCACTCCCACTCCCACCCCCTCCCACTCTCCACCCTCCTGACCCCTTCACCCCTCACCCCTCTCCAAACCCAAGGGACCAACATGGTGCCACTTATACAGGGTGAAGAATCAGACCTGTGTAGACCAGGCACCTCCTCTGGGACCTGTGATTTCAGCCCCACTCCCACTCCCACCCCCTTCCACTCTCCACCCTCCTGTCCCCTTCACCCCTCACCCCTCTCCAAACCCAAGGGACCAACATGGTGCCACTTATACAGGGTGAAGAATCAGACCTGTGTAGACCAGGCACCTCCTCTGGGACCTGTGATTTCAGCCCCACTCCCACTCCCACCCCCTTCCACTCTCCACCCTCCTGTCCCCTTCACCCCTCACCCCTCTCCAAACCCAAGGGACCAACATGGTGCCACTTATACAGGGTGAAGAATCAGACCTGTGTAGACCAGGCACCTCCTCTGGGACCTGTGATTTCAGCCCCACTCCCACTCCCACCCCCTTCCACTCTCCACCCTCCTGACCCCTTCACCCCTCCCCCCTCTCCAAACCCAAGGGACCAACATGGTGCCACTTATACAGGGTGAAGAATCAGACCTGTGTAGACCAGGCACCTCCTCTGGGACCTGTGATTTCAGCCCCACTCCCACTCCCACCCCCTTCCACTCTCCACCCTCCTGACCCCTTCACCCCTCACCCCTCTCCAAACCCAAGGGACCAACATGGTGCCACTTATACAGGGTGAAGAATCAGACCTGTGTAGACCAGGCACCTCCTCTGGAACCTGTGATTTCAGCCCCACTTCCACTCCCACCCCCTTCCACTCTCCACCCCCCCGCCCCCCCTTCCACTCTCCACCCTCCTGTCCCCTTCACCCCTCCCACCCCTCTCCAAACCCAAGGAACCAACATGGTGCCACCAGAATCATATAGCTTGTCAGCCCACAGTATATCTTAGACACAGACACAGAGTTGGAGCAATCAAGAAGCGCCTTTTTTGAAAAACAGCATGCTGGACAAGAAGGAGACTATATCCTTTCCAAAGATCTTCGCTGTCGATGAATCAGGAATACAGTAACAAGCAAGATTTCCATTAAGAGAGCAGCAGGGGATGACTTCCAGTATCCATGCAGCCGTGGACTCACTGTAATGATGAAGCGTCTCATAGAATACTACCCAATGCTGCGGGACAGATCTACAACCAGTGGAGCTGAGTGGGTATGTCACTACTCAGGTATTCCACACGTTTCCAAACGCAGCACTGTTTGGGGGGGTAGTACCAGCAGAAACATTGGTATTCATTTCAGTCTACATTTTCAAATGTTAATTGACCGGGTTTGTTATGTTTTCTGGCATCAGAAACTACTGAGAGCCTACAGAACCAGTCGAGACATTATACAACTCAACAGGAGATGTACAAAACGAAGGCCAGATGTATTCATTTTAAGTAGGCCTATGCTTCCTTAGCCTGGTTAACACCAGACCAAATCTCAAATGAGATACGGTGTGGGAACTGAGCAGCGTCAGAAGCCATAGCAGGGACAGGGGTAAACTACTTCGGGCAAATGTAAAACGGTGAGCTCGCGAGAATTTGGTCTAGTAGTAACCAGGCTAATGCTTCCTATGCCTCCAGCAAAATAGACAGACAGAGTCATACACTGTCTGTCTGTCTGTCTGTCTGTCTGTCTGTCTGTCTGTCTGTCTGTCTGTCTGTCTGTCTGTCTGTCTGTCTGTCTGTCTGTCTGTCTGTCTGTCTGTCTGTCTGTCTGTCTGTCTGTCTGTCTGTCTGTCTGTCTGTCTGTCCGTCCGTCCGTCCGTCTGTGTCAGGTTATGGATGAACTCCCGCTTCATACCTGAACTGAAGACCCGCTGGGGGACCTTTTACAACAAGGCACAGTTTTATGGAGTTTGTTCAAAAAGGTCATGAAGCCACCGTTGCTGGACAAAGGTAATTAGTGGCTCTGTTAACAATGGAGAATCCCCATGAACGTAGTAATGTTTGTTTAAATAACTGGCTGCTGTAAATCAAAATGAGACGTATTTTCGTTTTTAACAGTGAAGCACTCAATCGCCATGATGAAGGCTTTGCCAGATATGTTCCCATCACCTGTGGCTCCATCGAAGAAGTTAGGACATGAAAGTGAGGCTATGCTTCACATGCTTGAGGTAAGAAATGTGTTAGTGTATTGGAATTTTTATTTTACTTGACCATAACATACAAAGATTGTGAATTGTTTTTGTGGTCATATTTGTTTTTGTCTTTGTGTTTGTGTCAGTCTGCAGAAGACCCCAACACCTTTCTTCAGGTCGATACCACTCTTCAGCCCTGTCGTGATTGCCTGCGTAACCAACTGCTTACTGGCTATTGGAACCATGCCTGTGCTGACCTTCCCAAAAGAGGACATCTATGCCAGCGTGATGTATCTCATGGTGTGTCATTACGCCTTTCACCTCACATATCCTAAGTGCATTGTGACACTCCTCTCTGTGCTGCAGACAGAAGTCCTCTCGGACACCATCCACGTCCGGGATATGATGGTGCCTCTCGGACACCATCCACGTCCGGGATATGATGGTGCCTCTCGGACACCATCCACGTCCGGGATATGATGGTGCCTCTCGGACACCATCCACGTCCGGGATATGATGGTGCCTGTCGGACACCATCCACGTCCGGGATATGATGGTGCCTCTCGGACACCATCCACATCCGGGATATGATGGTGCCTGTCGGACACCATCCACGTCCGGGATATGATGGTGCCTGTCGGACACCATCCACATCCGGGATATGATGGTGCCTCTCAGACACCATCCACGTCCGGGATATGATGGTGCCTCTCGGACACCATCCACGTCCGGGATATGATGGTGCCTCTCGGACACCATCCACGTCCGGGATATGATGGTGCCTGTCGGTCACCATCCACGTCCGGGATATGATGGTGCCTCTCGGACACCATCCACATCCGGGATATGATGGTGCCTCTCGGACACCATCCACGTCCGGGATATGATGGTGCCTCTCGGACACCATCCACGTCCGGGATATGATGGTGCCTGTCGGACACCATCCACGTCCGGGATATGATGGTGCCTGTCGGACACCATCTACATCCGGGATATGATGGTGCCTCTCGGACACCATCCACGTCCGGGATATGATGGTGCCTCTCGGACACCATCCACGTCCGGGATATGATGGTGCCTGTCAGACACCATCCACGTCCGGGATATGATGGTGCCTGTCGGACGCCATCCACATCCGGGATATGATGGTGCCTGTCGGACGCCATCCACGTCCGGGATATGATGGTGCCTCTCGGACACCATCCACGTCCGGGATATGATGGTGCCTCTCGGACACCATCCACGTCCGGGATATGATGGTGCCTCTCGGACACCATCCACGTCCGGGATATGATGGTGCTTCTCGGACACCATCCACGTCCGGGATATGATGGTGCCTCTCGGACACCATCCACGTCCGGGATATGATGGTGCCTCTCGGACACCATCCAAGTCCGGGATATGATGGTGCCTCTCGGACACCATCCACGTCCGGGATATGATGGTGCCTCTCGGACACCATCCACGTCCGAGAAATGATGGTACCTCTCAGACACCATCCACGTCCGGGATATGATGGTGCCTGTCGGACACCATCCACGTCCGGGATATGATGGTGCCTGTCGGACACCATCCACGTCCGGGATATGATGGTGCCTGTCGGACACCATCCACGTCCGGGATATGATGGTGCCTCTCGGACACCATCCACGTCCGGGATATGATGGTGCCTCTCGGACACCATCCACGTCCGGGAAATGATGGTGCCTCTCGGACACCATCCACGTCCGGGATATGATGGTGCCTCTCGGACACCATCCATGTCCGGGATATGATGGTGCCTGTCGGTCACCATCCACGTCCGGGATATGATGGTGCCTGTCGGACACCATCCACGTCCGGGATATGATGGTGCCTGTCGGACACCATCCACGTCCGGGATATGATGGTGCCTCTCGGACACCATCCACGTCCGGGATATGATGGTGCCTCTCGGACACCATCCACGTCCGGGATATGATGGTGCCTGTCGGACACCATCCACGTCCGGGATATGATGGTGCCTGTCGGACACCATCCACGTCCGGGATATGATGGTGCCTCTCGGACACCATCCACGTCCGGGATATGATGGTGCCTCTCGGACACCATCCACGTCCGGGAAATGATGGTGCCTCTCGGACACCATCCACGTCCGGGATATGATGGTGCCTCTCGGACACCATCCACGTCCGGGATATGATGGTGCCTGTCGGTCACCATCCACGTCCGGGATATGATGGTGCCTGTCGGACACCATCCACGTCCGGGATATGATGGTGCCTGTCGGACACCATCCACGTCCGGGATATGATGGTGCCTGTCGGACACCATCCACGTCCGGGATATGATGGTGCCTCTCGGACACCATCCACGTCCGGGATATGATGGTGCCTCTCGGACACCATCCACGTCCGGGATATGATGGTGCCTGTCGGACACCATCCACGTCCGGGAAATGATGGTGTCTGTCGGACACCATCCACGTCCGGGATATGATGGTGCCTGTCGGACACCATCCACGTCCGGGAAATGATGGTGCCTGTCGGACACCATCCACGTCCGGGATATGATGGTGCCTGTCGGACACCATCCACGTCCGGGAAATGATGGTGCCTGTCGGACACCATCCACGTCCGGGATATGATGGTGCCTGTCGGACACCATCCACGTCCGGGATATGATGGTGCCTCTCGGACACCATCCACGACCAGGATATGACTTCTTCAAATAAAAAGGCTATGGCCGAGTGGAAAAAGTTCATTACTGACTAGGTTTGCACGATTACATTTTTTTAATTTCCAACCCGATAACAGAACTGGGTGTAAACGGATCCGATAATAAATAGGTGTTTGTTGTTTATTATAAGAAGGTTTAAAGAAAGCACTGCTACGTTTGTTATCTTACATTTTCATTTTCACCTTGACCACCAAGAAATTAGATTCATTCTTTCTTTAAGCAAGCCAATCTCATCTCTAGTAGTAATATAAGTACATTTATCTTAGCACAATATGCTATTTTTCTGTTCTGTTGGTAAATAATTGTACTTATTTTAAGTAATATTTCCCTCATTTTCTTTCTTTTTTTTTCTTTTTTTTTGAGAGCTGACTTTTTGCAGTGTGTTAATTTGTATTGTTTATTATACTTTTGTTATTATCTTCTTTACTTGTTTTGGCAATGTAAACATATGTTTTCCCATGCCAATAAATGAATTGAGAGAGAGTGGGAGAGAGAGAGAGAGAGAAAGTGGATGGAGAGAGAGAGAAAGGATAGAAAGAGAGAGAGATATGGACAGAGAGAGAGAGATGGATAGAGAGAGCGAGCGAGAGAGAGAAAGTGGATGGAGAGAGAGAGAAAGGATAGAAAGAGAGAGAGATATGGACAGAGAGAGAGAGATGGATAGAGAGAGAGAGAGAGAGAGAGAGAGAGAGAGAAAGAGAGAGAGAGAGAGATGAAGAGTGGAAAGAGAGAGGGATAGATAGGGAGAGAGACAGAGTTTGGATGGAGAGAGGGCCTCCACATGTAAGTCGTGACTAGTGGATGAGGCATCAGTAGGAGGATCTGACTAGCACTCAGCAGCTTACATAACACACTAGATAGAGCTTTGGTGATTATAGGTGTACAGGTCAACTCTCTCTAACACCTCTGCAAAACCTGTGTGTGTGTGTGTGTGTGTGTGTGTGTGTGTGTGTGTGTGTGTGTGTGTGTGTGTGTGTGTGTGTGTGAGAATGTGTGTGTATGTTTGTGAGTTCTTGTGTGTGTGTCCATGTGTGTGCGTGCGTTTGTGTGTGGTTGAGTGCGTTCATTCAAGAGAGAAAGAAAGACAGAGAGTTGTGTGTATTTTGACAGTGTGTGTGGGTGTGCGTAGCACCCCCGAAAAACATATTTTACACCGATAGCTGCAGCAGAAGCGAAATCCTTCATCCACAGTGTCGCGTTTTGCCTGACAAGAAGACCCATAAGTGTGTGTGCTGAGCAATTTCAAACTCTACCAGCATCGGAATTAGACATTCATCCATGTTTCTGAAACGTCAAATTTCAAAGTTGTTCTAAACGTAACATTTCAAAGTGTTTAAGGTAAATCTTAGGCATTAACTCTGCTTTTTTAAAGGTTAGGGTTAAAATAAGCCATTTAACTCTGCATTTTAAAGATTAGGGTTAAAATAAGCCATTCATTCCAAATGCTGAAGATTAAGTATTAACTCAGAAGGGTTAAGGTTTGGGATAGACTTAAAAGGAAAATATCAAAAACAACTTTCTATTGCAACCTTTGGAATCAGAGACAGATGCTTATTCCCATCCATCATCCCTGTCCACAACACCGTAGCAAAACCCAAACCTACTTGAAGGTAACAGCGCTCATTGTTGCCCCTAGTGGCCGGGTTCCACGTCATCTCCCGACATCCTCAGACATGGATGGATGTCGAATACTCACTTGTATCATGGGTGACCTGCCTGTTCAAACCACCAAGCACACTCCAAGCCCAAAATATTTACCTCACACCATGTCTTGTCTCTACTGAGAGCGTATAGTGATGGATAATTAAAAGACAATCAATATTTATTATGATAAACTTTAGCTACGATGACAGGTGGGAGACTGCCAAAGGTTCAGGATAATTGAAGTTCGAGTGAGGATTATAAGCACACTGTGTATTTGTGTGTGTGTGTGTGTGTGTGTATGTGTGTATGTGTCCAGATGGTAAAATGCGAGCAGTACTCAGTTTTGGCCTTCTGTCAGTTCATCCCCCGTACGCCTCATGATTTACCCATGATGCAGCCTGCCTGATCGTCAGTTAGCAGACACACACACACACACACACACGCAAACGCATACACACACACGGACACATACAAACCTTCTGTCTGGAACACAGACAGCAAATCAAGCACCAAAACCATTTGAAGGCAGAATGCAGTCAGAAACTTGATTTCCCTGTGTTGTATATCTATTTCCACACTGTGGATGGAATAATACTGTGAAATTGTGAAAATGATGATAATGCCCTTTTAGTGTAAGAGCTGTTTGAAGAGACCTGCTGAAATGTCTGCCTGTTTTGGTGGGATGGAGTTTTGGCCTTCCATGGTGATGTCACAATGCTGTAAATTAGTTCATAGACCAATAAGAAAGAGAATTCCAAACCTCTCTGCCGATAACAGTTCCTGTTTTCCCCCTTCCCACTCTGACCAGTCCTAGTAAAATTCTTGCTTGAGAAATTGCTCTGTGCTAAGAAGCTATTTTTGTTTATTTTTCAACGTTATAATTGAAAACTATCACAGTAAGGTACTTAATTGTTACCCAGAAATGATTGGATATTGAGATAAAAACAACTGCATTGAACCTTTAAAAAGTAGAATACCGCGTGATGGTTGGATTTGGTGTGGTGATGGTACATTTCTGTAGCTAATAGTTGATATCAATAGGCTGGTTTGTCAGGCCCAGGACATCTCTGTAAACAACATCTATCATAAGTGTTAGCAGGGTTGGGGAGAAACAGATTACATGTTACATGAAAGGGATTCCAAAAAAACGGTAACTGTAATTCGTTACGTTACCAGCAAAAATATTGTAATCAGATTAAAAGACACTTTTGAAAAACTAGATGATCACTTCGAGGATTACTTTTAAATTCAGAAAGGATGTTTGCAAAACAATGACACTTCTCTATTTTCTCAATGATGTTCAAATAAACATTGGAAAATCAAATCAAATTGTATTTGTTACATGCGTTGACAGTGAAAGCCCTTAACCAACAATGTTGTTTAAGAAAAATAGGTGTTAAGTAAAAACTAGATAAGTAAAAAATAAAAATAACAAATTATTAAAGAGCAGCAGTAAAATAATAGTAGCGAGGCTATATACAGGGGGTACCAAAACAGAGTCAATGTGGAGGCTATATACAGGGGGTACCAAAACAGAGTCAATGTGGAGACTATATACAGGGGGTACCAAAACAGAGTCAATGTGGAGGCTATATACAGGGGGTACCAAAACAGAGTCAATGTGGAGACTATATACAGGGGGTACCAAAACAGAGTCAATGTGGAGGCTATATACAGGGGGTACCAAAACAGAGTCAATGTGGAGGCTATATACAGGGGGTACCAAAACAGAGTCAATGTGGAGACTATATACAGGGGGTACCAAAACAGAGTCAATGCGCAGGGGTACGGGTCAGCCGAGGTAATTGAGGAAATATGTACTTGTAGGTAGGGGTAATGTGACTATTCATAAATAATAAACAAAGAGTAGCAGCAGTGTAAAAGAGGGGGGATGAGAATGCAAATTGTCGGGGTAGCCATTTGGTTAACTGTTCAGGAGTCTTATGGCATGGGCATAGAAGCTGTGCAGGTTAAAGTTTGTTCAACCTGAAAGAGACTGATCACAAGTCCGAGACCACTGTGATGACACAACAAATGGGATTGATACATCGTGGGAAAAGAGCAGGAATGGACTTCTGTTGGCTACAGTCCAAGCTGTGTCTTCCAATGGTGCGACTGCTGTCGGCGTCCAAAGATGTTCCAACTTGAATAAACGCTTGGAGGTAAGGATGAAAGCAGTGGTGTTGTCTACGGCGATACCGATATCACTTATTATTGATATCTACACAGCGCATTGATGTGAAACACACTGCTGCTCTCTCATTTAGCTATTTGTGCCTCACAGGTTGTGGTTGTTGAGGATGGCTGTTCACAAATCTATATGGGGATTTGAACACAATAATGGTTGAATTCAAGAAGTTTAAGCTGCCTATCAATCATTGTTTTTTAAACCAGTGAAGAATGCGCTCTTACAACAGCAGCATCCTATGGAATAAAAGTGGTTATTTTATTGCTCAATCGAATTCACACATTTGAAAGAATTAAATGGGCAATATGTAGTTGCTACATCCATTTTTGGACATATTAATTATATATACACACTACCGTTCATAAGTTTGGGGTCACTTAGAAATGTCCTTGTTTTTTGGGGGGGTTTTCTCACATGGAATAGCCTTAATTTCTCAGAACAAGAATAGACTGGCGAGTTTCAGAAGAAAGTTATTTGTTTCTGGCCATTTGGAGCCTGTAATCGAACCCACAAATGCTGACACTCCAGATACTCAACTAGTCTAAGAAGGACAGTTTTATTGCTTCTTTAATTAGAAAAACAGTTTTCTGCTGTGCTAACATAATTGCTAATTGCTAAATTTTCTAATGATCAATTAGCATTTTTAAAACAATAAACATGGATTAGCTAACACAACGTGCCATTGGAACACAGGAGTGATGGTTGCTGATAATGGGCCTCTGTACGCCTATCTAGATATTCCATTTAAAAATCTGCCGTTTCCAGCTACAATAGTCATTTATAACATTAACAATGTCTACACTGTATTTCTGATTAATTTGATGTTATTTTAATGGACAAAAAGTGTGATTTTCTTTAAAAAACAATGACATTTCTAAGTGACCCCAAACTTTTGAATGGTAGTGTATACAGTTGAAGTCGGACGTTTACATACACTTAGGTTGGAGTGATTAAAACTCAATTTTCAACCACTGCACAAATTTCTTGTTAACAAACTATCGTTTTCAAGTCGGTTATGACACTATCTACTTTGTGCATGACACAAATCATAATAATTCACTGTATCACAATTCCAGAAGTTTACATACACTAAGTTGACTTTGCCTAATAAACAGCTTGGAAAATTCCAGAAAATTATGTCATGGTTTTAGAAGCTTCTGATAGGCTAATTGACATAATTTGAGACAATTGGAAGTGTACCTGTGGATGTATTTCAAGGCCTACCTTCAAACTCAGTGCCTCTTTGCTTGACATCATGGGAAAATCAAAAGAAATCAGCCAGGACGCATGACTTTCAACATTCGTCTCTCCCAAGCTCGAATGGGGGTTGTAGCGATGAGACAAGATAGTAGCTACTAACAATTGGATACCACGAAATTGGGGAGAAAAGGGGGTCAAATTCACACAAAAAACTAAAAAAGGGAGAGGCTTGCAAGCCGAAGAACACCATCCCAACCGTAAAGCAAGGGGGTGACAGCATCATGTTGTGGGGGTGCTTTGCTGCAGGAGGGACTGGTGCACTTCACAAGAGGAAGGAACATTTTGAGGAAGGAAAATGATGTGGATATATTGAAGCAACATCTCAAGACATCAGTCAGGAAGTTAAATCTTGGTCGCAAATGGGTCTTCCATATTGACAATGACCCCAGGCATACTTCCAAAGTAGTGGCAAAATGGCTTAAGGACAACAAAGTCAAGGTATTGGAGTGGCCATCACAAAGCCCTGACGGCAATCCTATAGAAGATTTGTGGGTAGAACTGAAAAAGTGTGTGCGAGCAAGGAGGCCTACAAAACCGACTCAGTTATACCAGCTCTGTCAGGGGGAATGAGTCAAAATTCATCCAACTTATTGTGGGAAGCTTGTGGAAGGCTCCCCGAAACTTTTGATCCAAGTTAAACAATTTAAAGACAATGCTACCAAATACTAATTGAGTGTATGTATACTTCTGACCCACTGGGGATGTGATGAAAGAAATAAAAGCTGAAATAAATCATTCTCTCTACTATTAGACATCAAAACTATGAAATTCCACAAATGGAATCATGTAGTGACCCAAAAAATGGTAAACAAATCTAAATATATTTTATATTTGAGATTCTTCAAATAGCCACATGTTGCCTTGATGACAGTTTGTCATACTCTTGTCATTCTCTCAACCAGCTTCATGAGGTAGTCACCTGGAATGCATTTCAATTAACAGGTGTGCCTCTGAAAAGTTAATTTGTGCAATTTCTTTCCTTCTAAATGCGTTTTAGCCAATCAGTTGAGTTGTGACAAGGTATACATAAGATAGCCTTATTTGGTAAAATACCAAATCCATATTATTTCAAGAACAGCTCAAATAAGCAAAGAGAAACAACAGTCCAGCAGTACTTGAAGACATGAAGGTCATTCAATATGGAAATTTCAATAACAAGCGCTATGATAAACTGGCTCTCACGAGGACCGCAACAGGAATGGAAGAACCAGAATTACTTCTGCTGCAGATTATACTTTTATTACAGTTACCAGCCTCAGAAATTGCAGCCCAAATGAATGCTTCACATAGTTCAAGTAAAAGACACTTCTCAACATCAACTGTTCAGAGGAGACTGTGTGAATCAGGCCTTCATGGTTGAATTGCTGCAAAGAAACCACTACTAAAGGACACCAATATAAGAAGAGACTCGCTTGGGCCAAGAAACACAAGCAATTTTATTTTCTATTTATTTTACTTTTATTTAACTAGGCAAGTCAGTTAAGACCAATTCTTATTTTCAATGACAGCCTAGGAACAGTGAATTAACTGCCTTGTTCTGTGGCAGAACAACAGATTGTTACCTTGTCAGCTCTGGGAATTTATCTTGCAACCGTTCAGTTACTAGTCCAACGATCTAACCACTAGGATACCTGCCGCAATGGACATTAGACCAGTGGAAATCTGTCCTTTGGTCTGGAGTCCAAATTTGAGATTTATGATTCCAACCGCTGTGTCTTTGTGAGACGAGGTGTGGGTGAACGGATGATCTCCGCATTTGTAAATCCCACCTTGAAGCATGGAGGAGGTGTATGGTGTGGGGGTGCTTTGCTGTTGACACTGTCTGTGATTTATTTAGAATTCAAGGCACACTTAATCAGCATGGCTCCCTCAGGACTCTGGCGCGATACGCCATCCCATCTGGTTTGGGCTTGGTGGGACTATCATTTGTTTTCAACAGGACAATGACGCAACAAACCTCCAGGCTGTATAAGAGCTATTTTACCAAGAATGAGAGTGATGGAGTGCTGCATCAGATGACCTGGCCTCAACAATCCCCCGACCTCAACCAAATTAAAATTCAAATGTATTCATAAAGCCCTTCTTACATCAGCTGATATCTCAAAGTGCTGTATAGAAACCCAGCCTAAATCCCAAAACAGCAAGCAATGCAGGTGTAGAAGCACTGAGATCCCGCTAACGGGATCGATATGACAACAGCCAGTGAAAGTGCAGTGCGCCAAATTCAAATGAACAGAAATCCCATAATAGAAATTCCTCAAACATACAAGTATTTTACACCATTTTAAAGATACACTTGTTGTTAATCCCACCACAGTGTCCGATTTCAGAAAGGCTTTAAGACGAAAGCAAACCAAACGATTATGTTAGGTCAGAGCCAAGTCACAGAAAAACAGCCATTTTTCCAGCCAAAGAGAGGAGTCACAAAAAGCAGAAATAGAGATAAATTAATCACTAACCTTTGATGATCTTCATCAGATGACACTCATAGGACTTCATGTTACACAATACATATATGTTTTGTTCAATAAAGTTCATTATTATATCCAAAAATCTCAGTATACATTGGCACGTTATGTTCAGTAGTTCCAAAACATCCGGTGATTTTGCAGAGAGCCACATCAATTTACAGAAATACTCATAATAAACATTGATAAAAGATACAACTATTATGCATGGAATTATAGATACACTTCTCCTTAATGCAACCGCTGTCAGATTTCAAAAAAGCTTTAATGAAAAAGCACACCATGCAATAATCTGAGTACAGCACTCAGAGACCAAAACAACCCAAACAGATATCTGTCATGTTGTGTAGTCAACAGAAGTCAGCCATAGCATTATAAATATTCACTTACCATTGATGATCTTCATCAGAATGCACTCCCAGGAATCCCAGTTCCACAATAAATGTTTGTTTTGTTCGATAATGTCCATCATTTATGTCCAAATACCTCCTTTTTGTTTGTGTGTTTAGCCCAGTAATCCAAATTCACGACGCGCGATCACTAGGTGCAGACGAAAAGTCAAAAAGTTCAGTTACAGTCCGTAGAAACATGTCAAACGATGTATAGAATCAATCTTTAGGATGTTTTTAACAAAAATCTTCAACAATGTTCCAACCAGAGAATTCCTTTGTCTGTAAAAATGCAATGGAACTCAAGCTAACTATCACGTGAAAGTGCATGGCCAGCTCATGCCTTTCTGCCAGACCTCTGACTCAATCCCCTCTCATTCGCCCCCACTTCAAAGTAGAAGCATCAACCAAGGTTCTAAAGACTATTGACATCTCGTGGAAGCCTTAGGAAGTGCAATATGATACTGTGTATTCAATAGGGAATGAGTTGAAAAACTACAAACCTCAGATTTCCCACTTCCTGGTTGGATTTTTTTCTCAGGTTTTTCCCTGCCATATGAGTTCTGTTATACTCACAGACATCATTCAAACAGTTTTAGAAACTTCTGAATGTTTCTATCCAAATCTACTAATAATATGCATATATTAGCAACTGGGCCTGAGTAGCAGACAGTTTACTCTGGACACCTTATTCATCCAAGCTACTCAATACTGCTCCCAGCCATAACAAGTTAAACTTTGGACCAGTAGTGTATATATTTGGCCAGCTATGTAAACTTAAACATTGATTTATCCTGCAATAGAAGTCCTTAAATGTATAGTATACATTTTTGTCTTCTTGTAATGCCTCTTAAGAGCAAAGTAATCTAAAAGTAACGGAATGTAATCAGATAACGTTACCGAGTTTGTGTAATCCAAAGGTTTCGTTACTGACTACAATTTTGGACAGGTAACTACTGTAGTAACTGTAATGGATTACATTTGGAAAGTAAACTACCCAACCCAGAGTGTTAGTTAATGTACAACATGGTATAATTACAGTACATCTCTACGCTTTTTAGGATAGTAAAACAACTCGGACATTAATTGTTTCCTTTTCAGGTGTTAATTGCCACACAGAATGTGCTCTAATGAACAACAAGCAAAAACAGTTCAGGATCGTCACTTATTATCCATTATCCATTACAGATATTTAGTCCAGTAGAAACATGCAGCCTACTAAACCACATGGGTATTTTACAATTCAGAATCATATTTATTGTATACCACAGTATCATTTTCTTGTATATTCTTAGAAGCTAATTATGTAAGAACTACTGCATGCACTGCATATATTGATACATACTGTAGATACAGTTTCTACTGTAGATAGGTACTGTAAATACTTACACTATAGATCGTGTAAATAAATACTGTTGATATTTGTATTATTTATTAACCTTTATTTTACCAGGTAAGTTGACTGAGAGCACATTCTCATTTACAGCAATGACCTGGGGAATAGTTACAGAGGAGAGGAGGATGAATGAACCAATTGGAAGCTGGGTTAGGTGGTCATGATGGTATGAGGGCCAGATTGGGAATTTAGCCAGGACACCAGGGTTAACACCCCTACTCTTACGAAAGTGCCATGGGATATTTACTGACCAAAGAGTCAGGACACCAGTTTAACGTCCCAGCACCCTACACAGGGCAATGTTCCCAATAACTTCCCTGGGACACTTTTTTTAGACCAGAGGAAAGAGTGCCTCCTACTGTTCCTCCAACACGACTTTGAAGAGCATCTGGTCTCCCATCGAGGGACCGATGAAGACCAACCCTGCTTAGTTATAGAGGAAAACCAGCAGTGGGAAGCAGGGTGGTATGCTGCTGGCAAGTGGTGTTGGATACTGTAGAAACATACTGTATATATTAGGGCTGACCCCATTTAGTTGACTGGTCGATTGTTTGGTTGATAGGCTGTCAGTAGATAGAGATTTCTTTAGTTGAGCAGTCACAATTATTATTATTATTTCATGGTGCACAAGACTTCTGTCTGATTCGCTCCTGTCCCAGTGGACGAATCCATTGGGGAGGCCGCGGGGATGGCACAGTCCATCACTAAGGCATGTGAAACTGAAATCATATACAATTATATTGTGTAAAAATAATGGTGCAACACTAATAAATCTAAGATTATTTTATAACAAATTCGCTTTCTCCCATGTTGGATACAGTCTCTTTCCGCAGTTCTAAAACAATCTTCAGTTCATCGTAGAATTGGTGGCTTTCTCTATGTTGCTATGTGCATAATAGCAACGTTAACCAGCATATTGGGATTGAGAGCAATGCAGAGGCAGCAGCAGCAGAGATGAGGAAACAGCCTGTAACGGCCGGTGGAAGAAGGTGAGGACCAAGGTGCAGCGTGGTACGTGTTCATCTTTTTATTTGGAACTGAACACTGAATACAAAAAACAACAAAGAGAACGACCGAAACAGTTCTGTCTGGTGCAGACACAAAAACAGAAAGCAACTACCCACAAACACAGGTGGGAACAGGCTACCTACGTATGGTTCTCAATCAGAGACAACAATTGACAGCTGCCTCTGATTGGGAACCATACCAGGCCAAACACAGAAATACAACACACAGAACTAAACATAGAATGAAAAACATAGAATGCCCACCCCAACGCACGCCCTGACCAAACCAAAATAGAGACATAAAAAAGGAACTAAGGTCAGAACGAGATAGAGCCCTTGCCTTAGCTTAGTTGTCTAAGACAATTGAGGAAAGAGGAAACCCCAACTTAATTAGGTCTATAATCAACAGCCTAACTGTTAAATGTGCCTTGATTTATAAGTCATCCATATATATCAACCAAAAAATTACAGATCTTCCTTCTGTTGCCTGTTTGAGTGTTTGTTTAATAGCCTACTGATTCCGTGAGCACCAAGCCTCATGCAACGGAAACATGTCTGATAAAGCAATTTCACAGATTCGGCTGTTTTTAATCTTTGCTATGCTGTAATAAAGGCGTTACATTTGTTTGCAATTCACGAATGAGTGCAACTGTTTTTAGTCTGCTGTAATAAAGGCTTTGTGTTTTTTTTTTCTTTTCGTTAGAACAGACTCTCTGGTACACTTATTTATTCAGTAATTACACTGTTCCAATGGTCAGAAAAAAATAATAATATTGTAATCTAAGAGCATCTGATTGGCACACACAATACTCACACAGCGCTTGCTCCTATACCCTCCTTTTTCTGGATCTCCATTAGTTTCCACAACTAAATCAAATGTCTTCCACACATCTGACTTCCCCTTTCCCTCCTGAGCAACCAGTAAACATTTGCCATTTTCAAGTTTATTTTTCACATCCTCTGCTTTCTAGGGAGTTTTTCCTAGTCACCGTGCTTCTACACCTGCATCGCTTGCTGTTTGGGGTTTTAGGCTGGGTTTCTGTACAGCACTTTGTGACATCAGCTGATGTAAGAAGGGCTTTATAAATACATTTGATTGATTGATACTGCAGATACACACTGTAAATACTGTAGATAGATACTGTAGCTATATACTGTAAGTATATACTGTAGATATATACTGTAGATATATACTGTAAATACTGTAGATAGATAATGTAGCTATATACTGTAAGTATATACTGTATATACTGTAGATAGATACTGTAGATATATACTGTAGATATATACTGTAAGTATATACTGTAGATATATACTGTAGATATATACTGTATATACTGTAGATAGATACTGTAGATATATACTGTAAGTATATACTGTAGATATATAATGTAAGTATATACTGTAGATATATACTGTAAGTATATACTGTAGATATATACTGTCGATATATACTGTCGATATATACTGTAGGTATATACTGTAGATATATACTGTATATACTGTAGATAAAATCAAATCAAATCACATTTATTTATATAGCCCTTCGTACATCAGCTGATATCTCAAAGTGCTGTACAGAAACCCAGCCTAAAACCCCAAACAGCAAGCAATGCAGGTGTAGAAGCACGGATAGATACTGAGATAGATACTGTAGATATATACTGTAGATAGATACTGTAGATATATACTGTAGATAGATACTGTGGATATTTACTGTATATACTGTAGATATATACTGTAGATATATACTGTAAGTATATACTGTAGATATATACTGTATATACTGTAGATAGATACTGATATAGATACTGTAGATAGATACTGTAGATAGATACTGTAGATAGATACTGTAGATATATACTGTAGATATATACTGTAAGTATATACTGTAGATATATACTGTATATAGTGTAGATAGAAACTGAGATAGATACTGTAGATATATACTGTAGATAGATACTGTGGATATTTACTGTATATACTGTAGATATATACTGTAGATATATACTGTAGATATATACAGTAGATATATACTGTAGATAGATACTGTGGATATTTACTGTAAATACTGTAGATATATACTGTATATATTGTAGATACTCTAGATACATACTTTTTAAAATTATGTTTTATTTTACCATTATTTTACCAGGTAAGCTGACTCAGAACACATTCTCATTTACAGCAACGACCTGGGGAATAGTTACAGGGGAGAGGAGGGGGATCAATGAGCCAATTGTAAGCTACTGTAGATACATTGTGTAGATAGATACTGCGGATATATACTGTAGATACATACTGTATATACTGTATATATTGTAGATAGAAACTGTAGATATATACTGTAGATACATACTGTATATACTGTAGATATATACTGTATATACTGTAGATACATACTGTAGATATGTACTGTATATACTGTAGATAAATACTGTAGATACGAACTGTATATACTGTAGATACTGTTTATTCTCTATCTAAGTTCAAATTCAGCTCGTCTGATTTCCAGTCTGACGATGGGTTTGGTTGAAACTGAATTGCGACCAGGCTGGAAGACAGCAAAAGCATAGAAGGTAGAGAGATGTTGAGTGAATCCTTTGTTCCCTGTTGCAGCATTATGGCTACACAGATGCTAACCTACAGCAGAGTTGTCAGTGGTCAGTGGTCGGAAAATCCCATGAATTTAAATACAGACTTATAAAGACTGATTCAAAAGATCTAGTAAACCAAGTCTACTCATCTCATAGACCCAAACGCACCAAAAACCCACAGGTAAGAAACACGCACACACACACTCACACACACCGTTCATGTACATGCTTTTAAAACAGAGAGAACAGCTATGCAATGAATGATAAAAACATTGACTTTC
Organism: Oncorhynchus mykiss; assembly: GCF_013265735.2. Classification (NCBI taxonomy): domain Eukaryota; kingdom Metazoa; phylum Chordata; class Actinopteri; order Salmoniformes; family Salmonidae; genus Oncorhynchus; species Oncorhynchus mykiss. The sequence goes on along the minus strand of NC_048567.1, from coordinate 74,957,436 downwards.
ATAAAGTTTGTAGGTTACAGGTTACAGATCCAGAGCGATCTAAAGGGGTTGCAAAGGTTAAATTCTGAGATTCTGGAGATGAACCTAAAAACATGGGAACCCAGCCTTAGGCTTTTACAGCTTTCACTGCCCTCAGATCCTCCGCTGTTGCCTGGAAACCAAGCATCATTTATTTTCTTACGTTCTGTCTTCCTATCCGACCATATTATGTGTGGCATTAAACATGATCAGGTGAATGGCTTGGTTAAGAGGAAGTCATAGGAAATCATACAATCACAGAACCAAGTTCTAGGAAGACACACAGTGAGAAAGGTATAGCGGCATGCACCGAGAAAGAGAGAGAAGGTTTTATTGAAACACACACTGCTCTCCTAGCTCCAGACTTTTCTACATTCTCTGTAATAGTCCTACTTCTCTCCTCTGAACTCAACTCTTCAATATCAGAATCTCATCTTTAAAGCAGGCAGGGTTTTCATCCTTGTGATATGCATAAACCCTAATGCCTTAAATTGTCAGGGAGGTTGGATATCAGTTTTAGAAAACATGTCTGCTCACTGTAAGCTGCTCCCACAAGTGCTCTTTAATGAGGATCTAATGCATAGTGCTGAAAGCTTCTGTTAAAGAAAGAAGTGAAAGAGGAGAAGTGGGAGGAAGAGAAGGTGTAGAGAGAAGGGGAAAGAAAGGAGAAGGGGAGAAGGTGAGGTAGAATAAATTGGTGTGAAAGTGTGCTCATAGAGTTGAAGGGCAGTTTTTGAAAGACAACTTCACATTTTCTATTGACCTTTACCACCACACCCACCAGCTCCTCCTCCTCTTCCTCCTCCTCCTCCATCATACATCTCATCCGTTCCATAGCACCAGTCCAGGCTATTCTCACAATACACTCTAGGAGTGTATGTAAACTTTCTATTTCACCAGTAAGGAACATATGAGAACACAATGTGCACTCAGTCTACCCTCCACATTTCTCAGCTCAGTCACTGTGGTGCTCAGTCTACCCTCCACATTTCTCAGCTCAGTCACTGTGGTGCTCAGTCTACCCTCCACGTTTCTCAGCTCAGTCACTGTGGTGCTCAGTCTACCCTCCACGTTTCTCAGCTCAGTCACTGTGGTGCTCAGTCTACCCTCCACGTTTCTCAGCTCAGTCACTGTGGTGCTCAGTCTACCCTCCAACTTTCTCAGCTCAGTCTCTGTGGTGCTCAGTCTACCCTCCACGTTTTTCAGCTCAGTCAATGTGGTGCTCAGCTGGGATCTTTGAACTGGAGAGATAGGAACAGCAAGATTTTAAATCTTTAGTGTCAGAACAAATGCAAACCACATTCTTTGTGGGACAGATATACTGTAAGTCGGGTTGCAAAATCCTGGTAACTTTCCCAAATTCACAGGTTTTCCAGAAATCTTGGTTGGAGGATTCCAGAATGTCCTGCTTATCTTCCAACCAGGATTTCCTAAAAAACTAGGAATTTTGTGACCGTCAGCAGAATTTTTCAACACTAATTGTAAGTCTTCCAATTTCACATTACCTTCTTTCTCTGTCTGTAGGTTAGCCACTGTAGACTTTATAGCTCCAATCTCCATCAGCAAGGAACACATGTCAGGCTGGCAGCTTCTCCCTAAGTCTCCTAGGTCCTCACTCTTAACCCTCTGTACCTCAACATGTTGTATCTCTGAACTGATCTCATTCTCTGTGACTACGTTCTGTGTCTCTGAACTGATCTCATTCTCTGTGACTGTGTTCTGTGTCTCTGAACTGATCTTATGCTCTGTGACTACGTTCTATGTCTCTGAACTGATCTCTTTCTCTGTGACTGTGTTCTGTGTCTCTGAACTGATCTCATTCTCTGTGACTGTGTTCTGTGTCTCTGAACTGATCTTATTCTCTGTGACTGTGTTCTGTGTCTCTGAACTGATCTTATTCTCTGTGACTGTGTTCTGTGTCTCTGAACTGATCTCATTCTCTGTGACTACGTTCTGTGTCTCTGAACTGATCTCATTCTCTGTGACCATGTTCTGTATCTCTGCCCCAATCAGACCCAAGCACAGCAACACCAGCAGAGCTACAATATCCCTCATTCTTTACCTGTCCTGGACTAGATCTGTGTGAAATAGCTCTGTTGTGTTTCTCTATGATGTGTCTGTTGTGTCTCTATGGAAATGGGCACCTGTTCAAAGGCACTTATGTACCTAGCAGGAAGTATAACTTGATCATATTTTTAGTAAAATATTCCCTAGTGAACTGATTTTATCTACATGTTTACTGAAAGTCATTACCATGTTATCTTATCTTATCTATGGATTTTGATATAATTTGTTTCCTGGAACAATGTTCACATACCCACAAACAGAGAAACATTTATTCTATAGTTCAAAATGAAACCATAGCTGAATATATATATATTTAAAATAAAATAGGGATTGATACAATTAAATAATTGAAATAGTGAACTTTCAACAGTCGTATGCATTGCATCATTACACCTTATAGCTTACGCTAATTGAAAGTGCTTGTCCCTTGTCCAGGTCCCTTTGTCAAATGTCAGTATATCTGGTTTAGGGACAAGGAGGCACCCTAGCTGTTGGAATTGGGGATGCTGAGGGTGCTGCAGCACCACCCTGTAAAATCAGAATTTTAAAATATAATTAACAAAACATGATTACAAGAAATAATTATAATTATTATTCTTCACAAAAGTAGTGCACTGGGCCTTTACGAGTTCTTTATTAGTAGACCTATATAGCTATCTTTAATATGATCGGATTTGTCTTTCGCTTCTCTACAGAAAATGGGAGCTGTTCAAGGACACTTACAGTACCTTCAGAAAGTATTCACACCCCTTGACTTCTCCCACATTTTGTTGTGTTACAACCTGAATTTAAAATGAATACAATTTAGCTTTTTTTGTCACTGGCCTACACACAATACCCCATAATGTCAAAGTGGAATTATGTTTTTAGAAATGTTTACTAATTAATAAAAAATGAAAAGCTGAAATGTTTTGACCAATAAGTATTCTACCCCTTTGTTTTGGCAAGCCTATATACGTTTAGGAGTAAAAATGTGTTTAACAAGTCACAAAATTGGTTTAACTTCTTGAAGCTAGGGGGCACTATTTTTATGTTTGGAAAATAACGTTCCCAAAGTAAACGGCCTATTTCTCAGGACCAGATGCTAGAATATGCATATAATTGACGGATTAGGATAGAAAACACTCTAAAGTTTCCAAAACTGTCAAAATATTGTCTGTGAGTATAACAGAACTGATATTGCAGGCAAAACCCTGAGGAAAATCACACCAGGAAGTGGCTTCTATTTTGAAAACTCCATGTTCCATAGTCTGCCTTTGCTCCATTTAAAGGGATATCAACCAGATTCCTTTTCCTATCGCTTCCTCAAGGTGTCAACAGTCTTTAGACATAGTTTCAGGCTTTTATTTGAGCGAGAAAGATAACATTGCGTCATTGTATGGCCGGGTTCCAGCAGCGTTTTGCTTGGCGCAACAGAGTTTGGGCAGCCATTGCCTTTCCCTCTCCTACTAAAAAAGACAGTTGCGGTTGATATATTATCGATTATAAATTTTAAAAACAACCTGAGGATTGATTATAAAAAACGTTTGACATGTTTCTGTGGATATTACGGATACTATTTGGAATTTGTCTGCGTTGTCGTGACTGCTCTTTTCTTTGGATTTCTGAACATAACGCGCCAAACAGAGGTATTTTGGATATAAAAATAATCTTTATGGAACAAAAGGAACATTTATTGTGTAACTGGGAGTCTCGTGAGTGAAAACATCCGAAGATCATCAAAGGTAAACGATTCATTTGATTGCTTTTCTGATTTTCGTGACCAAGTTACCTGATGCTAGGTGTTCATAATGTTTTGTCGAGCAATCGATAAACGTACGCAAACGCTTGGATTGCTTTCGATGTAAAGCATATTTTCAAAATCTGACAAGTGGATTAACAAAAGGCTAAACTGTGTTTTGCTATTTTGCACTTGTGATTTAATGAATATAAATATTTTTAGTAATATTATTTGAATGTGGCGCTATGCAATTCAACGGTTGTTGATGACAATTATCCCGCTAAAGGGATGGGTAGCATCAAGAAGTTAATGGACTCTGTGTGCAATAATAGTGTTTAAAATTATTTTTGAATGACTACCTCATCTTTGTACACCACAGATATAGGCCGTGTCTAGACTTGACAGTTCATGCAGCTTTAGTAATATGATCATAGAGTTCTGATCAGTGAATTATGAAAGCGCCATGTACACCTACATGTGTGTATCTACACCTACATGTAAATGTGTCTACTGTGTCCACAGTGTGTCTGAATTCCCTTTTCCCGCTCTATATTCAAATGACTGTATGCATTCTACAGACGGTGGAATAGGCAAAATATGATAATAGCACAACAACAACTGATGGCAGCAGCTAACTATTGTAACTCACTAGCCAGCTAACCTCTGTAGCTAGTTAGCATACAACGCCAAAGGGATTGCAAAGGGTTAGCTTAACTCTAGCCATATAAAATGTGTTTTTTTCTTCTAAATATTACCTAGATGGCTAGCATTTGAGGCCAGCAAAAACGTTGCTCACATGCTAGGCATGTATTTTCTCCAAAGTTATTATGAAAAGGTGCCTTTTGATCCCAAAAACATAAGTTTTCTGGAGACTTGTGGGAGGGGTGCTGATGACATCGCCCACTGTATTTCAGTAGCCTGATTACTTCCAGACTGAGGAGAAATCCACACACAATGCATCCCTGACCACCTCCTGAACTGGTCTGACAGATGAACACAATCAGACCACAATGAGACTTTTGTGAGTCTAGAACCGTCTTCTCAATGCAGTCTTTGTATTCTGATAGCAGAAGTCACATGTAACTGTCAAATGTTGACACGACCAGATTATCTGTAAGGTCCCTCAGTCGAGCAGTGATTTTCAAACACAGATTCAACCACAAAGACCATTCAGGACTTCCAATATCTCACAAAGAAGGGCACCTATTGGTAGATGGGTAAAATAAAAAAGCAGACATTGAATATCCCTTTGAGCATGGTGAAGTTATTAATTACACTTTGGATGGTGTAATAATACACCCAGTCACTACAACGATAAAGGCGTCCTTCCTAATTCAGTTGCCGGAGAGGAAGAAAACCGCTCAGGGATTTACCATGAGGCCAATGGTGTCTTGAAAACAATTACAGAGTTGTTGGCTGCCATTGGAGAAAACTGAGGATGGATCAACAACATTGTAGTTACTCCACAACACTAACCTAATTGACAGAGTGAAAATAAGGAAGCCTGTACAGAATAAAAATATTCCAAAACAATCAATCTGTTCGCAACAAGGCACTAAAGTAATAGTGGAAAAAATGTGGCACAGCAATTTACTTTTTGTCCTGAATACAAAGTGTTATGTTTAGGGCAAACCAAATACATTAGATTTCTGAGAGCCACTCTCCATATTTTCAAGTATAGTGGTGGCTGCATCATGTTATGGGTATGCTTGTAATCATTAAGGACTGGGGAGTTTTTAAGCACAGGTAAAATGCTAGAGGAAGACCTGGTTCAGTCTTCTTTCCACCAGGCACTGGGAGATGAATTCACCTTTCAGCAGGACAATAACCTAAAACACAAGGCCAAATCCACACTGGAGTTGTTTACCAAGAAGTCTGTCAATGTTGCTGAGTGCCCGAGTTACATTGTTGACTTAAATCTGCTTGAAAATCTATGGCAAGACCAGAAAATGGTTGTCTAGCAATGATCAACAACCAATTTGACAGAGCTTGAAGAATGTTGAGAGGAATAATAGGCAGATATTGTACAATCCAGGTGTGGAAAACTCTTAGGGACTTTCTCAGAAACACTCACCGCTGTAATCGCTGCCAAAGGTGACTCTAACAGGTGCAGTATAGTGAAAACGTATGTAAATTAGATATTTCTGTATTTCATGTTCAATAAATATGTGTAACAACAAAATCTGGAATAAGTCAATGGGTATGAATACTTTCTGATGGCACTTATATGCACGGAGTATTATTTGATTAGATTATTTAGTAAAATATTCACCAATGAACTGATTTTATCTACAGTGTTTACGGACGTCATCGCCATATCATCTTATCTATGGGTTTTGATATCATTTGTTTCCTGGAACCATGTTCACAGCCACACAAACAAACAAAAATGTATTAAATAGTTTCAAATGAACCCATAGCTAAATCTTTATTTTATTTAATGTCTTTTAAATTGTTTTTTACTTAGGGGTACATACAATTAAAACATTGAAATGTTGAACGGCCAACAGTCATATTTTATTTTTCTAGTATAGGGACAGGCAGGAACAAATCCTATTGATTTTGATAAACTATAACACCCTAATGTCAGTATATCTAGTTTACAGTGGCGAAAGCATTCACACCCTTTGGCATTTCTCATATTTTGTTGCCTTACAACCTGAAATTAAAATATATTTTGGGGGGGGGTTTGTATCCTTTGATTTACACAACATGCCTACCAATTTGGAGATGCAAAATATTTTTTATTGTAAAACAAACAAGAAATAAGACAACAAAAACTGAAAACCTGAGCGTGCATAACTATTCACCCCCCCAGTCAATACTGCCACCTTTTGCAGCAATTACAGCTGTAAGCCTAAGCTTGGAACATCTAGCCACTGGGATTTTTGCCCCTTCTTCAAGGCAAACTGCTCCAGCTCCTTCAAGTTGGATGGGTAACGCTAGGGTACTGCAATTGTTAAGACATACCACAGATTCTCAATTGGATTGAGGTCTGGGCTTTGACTAGGCCATTCCAAGACATTTAAATGTTTCCCCTATAAACCACTTGAGTGTTGCTTTAGCAGTATGCTTAGGGTCATTGTCCTGCTGGAAGGTGAACCTCTGTCCCAGTTTCAAATCTCTGGAAGACTGAAATAGTTTCCCTCAAGAATTTCCTTGTATTTAGCGCCATCCATCATTCCTTCAATTCTGACCAGTTTCCCAGTCCTGCCGATGAAAAACATCCCCACAGCATGATGTTGCCACCACCATGCTTCGCTGTGAGGATGGTGTTCTTGGGGTGATGGAATGTGTTGGGTTTGCGCCAGACCTAGCGTTTTCCTTAAAGGCCAAAAAGCTCAATTATAGTCTCATCTGACCAGAGTATCTTCTTTCATATATTTGGAGAGTCTCCCACATGCCTTTTGGTGAACACCAAACATGTTTGCTTATTTTTTTCTGGCTACTCTTCTGTAAAGCCCAGCTCTGTGGAGTGTACGACTTAAAAAGTGGTCCTATAGACAGATACTCCAATCTCCGCTGTGGAGCTTTGCAGCTCCTTCAGGGTTATCTTAAGTCTCTTTGTTGCTTCTCTGATTAATACCCCCTTTGCCTGGTCGGTGAGTTTGGTGGGCGGCCCACTCTTGGCAGGTTTGTTGTGGTGCCATATTCTTTCCATTTTTTAATAATGGATTTAATGGTGCTCTGTGGGATGTCCAAAGTTTCTGATATTTTTTGATAACCCAACCCTGATCTGTACTTCTTCAGAACTGTGTCCCTGATATGTTTGGAGACCTCCTTGGTCTTCATAGTGCTGCGTGTTTGGTGGTGCCCCTTGCTTAGTGGTGTTGCAGACTCAGAACAGGTGTATATATACTGAGATCATGTCACAGATCATGTGACACTTAGATTGCACACAGGTGGACTTATTTTACTAATTATGTGACTAATTGGTTGCACCAGATCTTATTTAGGGGCTTCAACTTACAATATGTAATGCAGCAAAATAGGAAAAATGCCAATGGGGTGAATATTTTGCAAGGCACTATAGTTGACTTGCATCTGCACCGTTAGAATAAATCATACAGTATGCAGTGTATATATAGAATAACATTATGTACAATTAGTCCACTAATGACAGCACTTTAATAACCCTCCTTATGTTCTCTTGCCCTACCTTATTGAGTGAATAGCAGAATGCCATCGAAGTGGCAGAAATTGCTGAAATTGTCATAGAGCCATGATCCCGCCCACATATGGACATAGACCTCATCTCCTCTCTCCAACTGCCCTGTGATGCCATTAGATCCATTAGCTGACCAGCATCAAAACCACCAGCAATAGTTACTAGTGTTTGCTCATTCTTAAACAGAGATGCATGAATTTAATAGTGATGATAGTAAGTAAAGGGGTCCACTCCATGCACTGGTGCTGTAAAAATACCTGCAGAAGATGAAGAACAGTGAGAGATGAGTACAGAGTTACAGACATACGAGTACAGAGTTACAGACATACGAGTACCGAGTTACAGACATACGAGTACAGAGTTACAGACACGAGTACAGAGTTACAGACATACGAGACACGGAGTTACAAACCTACGAGCACAGAGTTACAGACATACGAGTACAGAGTTACAAACCTACGAGTACAGAGTTACAAACCTACGAGTACAGAGTTACAGACATACGAGTACCCAATGTGCAATAATAGATGATATGAGCACACAGAGGCTGGGTTTGCACAGGCAGCCAAACTGATCGTTTCCAATTTTAGGAATTCCAGGATTGTGTGTCACCATGTTGGAAATCATTTTTCTGAAACTGATGAAAATTCCTTTGGAACGTCAACATGCATGACGTCAGATGTAATCAAGGTCAAACTTGAAAGAGCTCTAACTAGTTTGTTCTTTCAATTACACTCAATCTGATTGATCTACAATAATTAATTACAGAAAGTGAGTAAATGTTACGTTTAGTAAACTTTGAGTAAGTTGTACTCAATTAGTTTAGAAGATATACCGAGTACGGGTTCTGTAGTTGCTATGCAAGCATTAGAATTTCAGCAAGCTTTTTGTATCGACAACAGAGGTCAGAATTCATGGGGGGTTTTCTGTCTCTTAATGAACCTTAATATAAAGAGACTACAGTGAGAGCACTCCATCTCCTCAGACACACTCAATCCACTTCGTATTCCTCTATTGCCTCAAAATGACAGACATTCCTGTTGACTCCTTTCCAGTGTTTGCCCCAAAATGGCGGTGCAGCACTTCAACCAGTTGCGTCGCAACCCCATCTGTTTAGAGGACACTCCATCGCACTGCGTGGGTTTAAGCTCAAGTCGACCTTATTTGTCACCATTTCGAGATTAGTGAGTCACATAATTGGGTTGATCTTAGCCAACAGCTCTAGGGATTTGAAACTCCTTGAATTGAAAAGTTTTGACTGTGTTTCTTACTACTAACGGTGATAAGTTCTCTCATCTGTTTACCTGTATTTTACCTTAGAAAAGTTGGTTAGGTATTAATACAACAAACGGCCATTACCAACACAAATACTATACACAGTTTGAAGATCGAGTTCTAAGTTCTATTATTATGGTATGGAAGCATCAAATGTATTAAGTGGGACAGGGTAGTTGATTATTTAAAATGAAAAACAAAGTATTATATGAAACAGTAGCTGTAATGAAGTCAGAGTAAAGAGCTGAAGATATGAGGGAGCCGTTGATTTGAATAGTTTCCAGGGTGGTGACTAAGAGATGGTTTTCATTAGTTAAAATGAGATCTGAAAGCTAAGGGGAATTCCCTCTATGGGAAGGGGAAATCTCACACGCACACACACACACACACACACACACGCACACACACACGCACACACACACACACACACACACACACACACACACACACACACACACACAGTCATGCACACACACACACACACACACACACACACACACACACACACACACACACACACACACACACACACACACACAGTCATGCACACACACACACACACACACACACACACACACACACACACACACACACACACACAGTCATGCACACACACACACACACACACACACACACACACACACACACAGTCATGCACACACACACACACACACACACACACACACACACACACACAGTCATGCACACACGCACACACACACGCACACGCACACACACACACACATTTTTACTTTCATGTCAATGTAATGTATATCAGTGCATTAATTGCATTGCGTTCATTTGAAAGTCTCACTTTCAGTCGTCGTCTTTCGAAGGGACCCTTGAATATTACACATTTTGGTAAACCATATAAGGAAGGCTAGGAGAGGGGTGTTTGTGGTGGAGGGGTAATGGCAGTTTGTGGCACTGTTTCCTCTAAATCAGACCACCACTCTCTGTTTCTCACCATGGAAAAGCCCCCTGAACCACCCAGCCATTCCTTTTCTATTGAACATAACACTCCTAACACCAAACAGTTGCCTTACTGACTTTTGTCTCATTTGTTTTGTATAAAAATCACAAATGGGACCATCCCTTCCTTTGTTTGGGGAAAGGCACTAATGAAATGATCAGCTCATTGTCGCATATCAATACGATTTACTATCTGTCATACGTTCCACTTTGTGTGCGATAAATATTAGATTATCATTGATTACATTGAATTTATTCAGTTATTGTCTCTCTTTTAACTACAAATGGTTAAAAGAGAGTAAAAATGTTCCCTGACAGAAAGCAAGTAATACATCTTTGACTGTTTTTTTTGGGGGGGGGGTTGCTTCTTTACTGGGCAACAATGACAAAGACATTTGTAAATGTAGCCATTTGCACAACAGAAAAATACCAAAATCCACCAAGACATGTTTAGTTTGTGTGGTAAAGTGTAGACGTCCGTATGCATCACCCTGCGTCTGGATGCCTTCCTAATCACCACGGTATGTTTTCATTGTAAACACACCCCTAAACAAAGCAGGTGTAGCGAATTTCAACTAGCTAGTCTGAGCTAGCTTAGCATCGCACGGTGATGGCATCTTCCCTAAAAAAAATGTAATACTGTTGCCTTGGATTTCATAGGTCAATATTGGTGCTTCATTAAGGATTACTGTATATGCTGTTGTGAGTAGGGTGTCAAATCCCAAAGCAGAATGGTGTACGTTGCACATGGAAGCAGTTATAGTAAAATAACAGTCACCAATGCAGGGAAAGTCTTGCTGCAGTTTGTCCACTCTCATCTCCACCATGGGGCGTGAGGGTATAACACTGTTCTGTTCATAAGGTGGCCTACAGCGAAAACATGGCCAATGGGTGAGCAAGACTCGTCACCATTTACCGGTAAGAGTGCAGGACGGAAGAAGGGATGGGTTCGGGGGAAATTATGGTTTGCATAGTTATGGGGGGGGGGGGGGGGGTGGTTTACCATGTGGAAGGAGGGGCGTTGTTAACGTTCATGGTTAGTCTTTGAGAAAATCCATCAGACCACTGTCTATGCAAGAAAGTCCCATAAAGTAATGTTCACTGACTGTTTTGCTACCAGTGGTACTATCTGTAAAAGCATCAGAAGTCCTTTTAAAATACATGTATATTCTAACCTGTAGAATACATACACACATGCACACACACATCACAATGAAACTATTGTTTTTATTCTTGGGGAGTAGTCATACATGCCTATCTAGTCACGCATTATCCGTTTAGTTTGCTGTCAGGAGTAACATTATCCGTTTAGTTTGCTGTCAGAAGTAACATTATCCGTTTAGTTTGCTGTCAGAAGTAACATTATCCGTTTAGTTTGCTGTCAGGAGTAACATTATCCGTTTAGTTTGCTGTCAGAAGTAACATTATCCGTTTAGTTTGCTGTCAGAAGTAACATTATCCGTTTAGTTTGCTGTCAGAAGTAACATTATCTGTTCAGTTTGCTGTCAGAAGTAACATTATCCGTTCAGTTTGCTGTCAGAAGTAACATTATCCTTTTAGTTTGCTGTCAGAAGTAACATTATCCTTTCAGTTTGCTGTCAGAAGTAACATTATTTCGTTTGAGGGATACACAATGTAAGGTAAAGAGTGGGGGAGGAGAGAGAGAGCAGAGCGAGAGAAAATAAGAGGCAGAATGCCAGAGAGAGAGAGGCTTCCATCATTTACAACCCACACATATTCTATCCTCTTCTGAATCCATTACCTCCATGTAAATGACAGCTCTCTGTGTCTCGCAGCACAGAGAGAAATGCACTGTTACCAGCACAATATAGCGGAGGCCAAAGCCTTATCACCCACACAATAAGTCCTCTATACCACCCTCCCACACAGACACTACACTCACAGCTGGGTGGGGGAGGCAGGGGGAGACAAGGAAGGCAGAGAGGAGAGTAAACCCATTTAGCAACACTGTCAAACCCACATAAATGTCCTCCCTGGTCCCGTACTCCAGACACTGAATAGGTAAGAGAAGGGGGAGAGTAGAGGAGGCAAAGCTCAGTCATCCACAGCGCTGTCTGACACAATTGTGGAAATGATATCAGATCAATCAATCAGTGAAAAGGTGCTTTGATTCCCATCTTGTAATCTTCTTTTCCCCTCTTATATCGACTAAAAGTACATTTCACAGTACAGCACCTTTCCACATTCCAAGGACATACAGTGAGAGAAAAATCTTGGCGACTCTGACCTGCTGAAAACGGAATGATCCCAATATCTGTCCACACAGTTTCCACACAGTTTCTTTTGTCTGTTTGTTTAACCTGCAATACTTTGTGTCAGAGACGTAACCTACAGAAAATAAAGAGAAAGAGAAGGCCAGGAGGATTGTTTCTCTCTGTTCCCTGGTGCAGGGAGGAATGTTTATCTCTGTTCCCTGATGCAGGGAGGAATGTTTCTCTGTTCCCTGGTGCAGGGAGGAATGTTTATCTCTGTTCCCTGATGCAGGGAGGAATGTTTCTCTGTTCCCTGATGCAGGGAGGAATGTTTATCTGTTCCCTGGTGCAGGGAGGAATGTTTCTCTCTGTTCCCTGATGCAGGGAGGAATGTTTCTCTGTTCCCTGGTGCAGGGAGGAATGTTTATCTCTGTTCCCTGGTGCAGGGAGGAATGTTTCTCTGTTCCCTGGTGCAGGGAGGAATGTTTATCTCTGTTCCCTGGTGCAGGGAGGAATGTTTCTCTCTGTTCCCTAGTGCAGGGAGGAATGTTTCTCTGTTCCCTGGTGCAGGGAGGAATGTTTCTCTGTTCCCTGGTGCAGGGAGGAATGTTTCTCTGTTCCCTGGTGCAGGGAGGAATGTTTCTCTGTTCCCTGGTGCAGGGAGGAATGTTTCTCTGTTCCCTGGTGCAGGGAGGAATGTTTATCTCTGTTCCCTGGTGCAGGGAGGAATGTCTCTCTGTTCCCTGGTGCAGGGAGGAATGTTTCTCTGTTCCCTGGTGCAGGGAGGAATGTTTCTCTCTGTTCCCTGGTGCAGGGAGGAATGTCTCTCTGTTCCCTGGTGCAGGGAGGAATGTTTCTCTCTGTTCCCTGGTGCAGGGAGGAATGTTTCTCTCTGTTCCCTGGTGCAGGGAGGAATGTCTCTCTGTTCCCTGGTGCAGGGAGGAATGTTTCTCTCTGTTCCCTGGTGCAGGGAGGAATGTTTATCTCTGTTCCCTGGTGCAGGGAGGAATGTTTATCTCTGTTCCCTGGTGCAGGGAGGAATGTCTCTCTGTTCCCTGGTGCAGGGAGGAATGTTTCTCTGTTCCCTGGTGCAGGGAGGAATGTTTCTCTCTGTTCCCTGATGCAGGGAGGAATGTCTCTCTGTTCCCTAGTGCAGGGAGGAATGTTTATCTCTGTTCCCTGGTGCAGGGAGGAATGTTTCTCTCTGTTCCCTGATGCAGGGAGGAATGTTTATCTCTGTTCCCTGGTGCAGGGAGGAATGTTTCTCTCTGTTCCCTGGTGCAGGGAGGAATGTTTCTCTGTTCCCTGGTGCAGGGAGGAATGTTTCTCTCTGTTCCCTGATGCAGGGAGGAATGTCTCTCTGTTCCCTAGTGCAGGGAGGAATGTTTCTCTCTGTTCCCTGGTGCAGGGAGGAATGTTTCTCTGTTCCCTGGTGCAGGGAGGAATGTTTCTCTCTGTTCCCTGATGCAGGGAGGAATGTCTCTCTGTTCCCTGGTGCAGGGAGGAATGTTTATCTCTGTTCCCTGGTGCAGGGAGGAATGTTTCTCTCTGTTCCCTGGTGCAGGGAGGAATGTTTCTCTGTTCCCTGATGCAGGGAGGAATGTTTCTCTGTTCCCTAGTGCAGGGAGGAATGTTTATCTGTTCCCTAGTGCAGGGAGGAATGTTTATCTCTGTTCCCTGGTGCAGGGAGGAATGTTTCTCTGTTCCCTAGTGCAGGGAGGAATGTTTATCTCTGTTCCCTGGTGCAGGGAGGAATGTTTTTCTGTTCCCTGGTGCAGGGAGGAATGTTTCTCTGTTCCCTGATGCAGGGAGGAATGTTTATCTGTTCCCTGATGCAGGGAGGAATGTTTCTCTCTGTTCCCTGGTGCAGGGAGGAATGTTTCTCTGTTCCCTGGTGCAGGGAGGAATGTTTCTCTCTGTTCCCTGGTGCAGGGAGGAATGTTTCTCTGTTCCCTAGTGCAGGGAGGAATGTTTATCTCTGTTCCCTGGTGCAGGGAGGAATGTTTCTCTCTGTTCCCTGGTGCAGGGAGGAATGTTTCTCTCTGTTCCCTGGTGCAGGGAGGAATGTTTCTCTCTGTTCCCTGGTGCAGGGAGGAATGTTTCTCTGTTCCCTGGTGCAGGGAGGAATGTTTCTCTGTTCCCTGGTGCAGGGAGGAATGTTTCTCTGTTCCCTGGTGCAGGGAGGAATGTTTCTCTCTGTTCCCTGGTGCAGGGAGGAATGTTTCTCTCTGTTCCCTGGTGCAGGGAGGAATGTTTCTCTCTGTTCCCTGGTGCAGGGAGGAATGTTTCTCTGTTCCCTGATGCAGGGAGGAATGTTTCTCTGTTCCCTAGTGCAGGGAGGAATGTTTATCTGTTCCCTAGTGCAGGGAGGAATGTTTATCTCTGTTCCCTGGTGCAGGGAGGAATGTTTCTCTGTTCCCTAGTGCAGGGAGGAATGTTTATCTCTGTTCCCTGGTGCAGGGAGGAATGTTTTTCTGTTCCCTGGTGCAGGGAGGAATGTTTCTCTGTTCCCTGATGCAGGGAGGAATGTTTATCTGTTCCCTGATGCAGGGAGGAATGTTTCTCTCTGTTCCCTGGTGCAGGGAGGAATGTTTCTCTGTTCCCTGGTGCAGGGAGGAATGTTTCTCTCTGTTCCCTGGTGCAGGGAGGAATGTTTCTCTGTTCCCTAGTGCAGGGAGGAATGTTTATCTCTGTTCCCTGGTGCAGGGAGGAATGTTTCTCTCTGTTCCCTGGTGCAGGGAGGAATGTTTCTCTCTGTTCCCTGGTGCAGGGAGGAATGTTTCTCTCTGTTCCCTGGTGCAGGGAGGAATGTTTCTCTGTTCCCTGGTGCAGGGAGGAATGTTTCTCTGTTCCCTGGTGCAGGGAGGAATGTTTCTCTGTTCCCTGGTGCAGGGAGGAATGTTTCTCTCTGTTCCCTGGTGCAGGGAGGAATGTTTCTCTGTTCCCTGGTGCAGGGAGGAATGTTTCTCTGTTCCCTGGTGCAGGGAGGAATGTTTCTCTGTTCCCTGGTGCAGGGAGGAATGTTTCTCTCTGTTCCCTGGTGCAGGGAGGAATGTTTCTCTGTTCCCTGGTGCAGGGAGGAATGTTTCTCTGTTCCCTGATGCAGGGAGGAATGTTTATCTCTGTTCCCTGGTGCAGGGAGGAATGTTTCTCTCTGTTCACTAGTGCAGGGAGGAATGTTTATCTGTTCCCTGGTGCAGGGAGGAATGTTTATCTCTGTTCCCTGGTGCAGGGAGGAATGTTTCTCTCTGTTCCCTGGTGCAGGGAGGAATGTTTCTCTCTGTTCCCTGGTTCAGGGAGGAATGTTTATCTCTGTTCCCTGGTGCAGGGAGGAATGTTTCTCTGTTCCCTGGTGCAGGGAGGAATGTTTCTCTGTTCCCTGGTGCAGGGAGGAATGTTTCTCTGTTCCCTGGTGCAGGGAGGAATGTTTCTCTGTTCCCTGATGCAGGGAGGAATGTTTCTCTCTGTTCCCTGGTGCAGGGAGGAATGTTTATCTGTTCCCTTGTGCAGGGAGGAATGTTTCTCTGTTCCCTGATGCAGGGAGGAATGTTTCTCTCTGTTCCCTGGTGCAGGGAGGAATGTTTATCTGTTCCCTGGTGCAGGGAGGAATGTTTCTCTTTTCCCTGGTGCAGGGAGGAATGTTTCTCTGTTCCCTGATGCAGGGAGGAATGTTTCTCTCTGTTCCCTGGTGCAGGGAGGAATGTTTCTCTGTTCCCTGGTGCAGGGAGGAATGTTTCTCTGTTCCCTGATGCAGGGAGGAATGTTTCTCTCTGTTCCCTGGTGCAGGGAGGAATGTTTCTCTGTTCCCTGGTGCAGGGAGGAATGTTTCTCTGTTCCCTAGTGCAGGGAGGAATGTTTCTCTCTGTTCCCTGGTGCAGGGAGGAATGTTTATCTCTGTTCCCTGATGCAGGGAGGAATGTTTCTCTGTTCCCTAGTGCAGGGAGGAATGTTTCTCTGTTCCCTAGTGCAGGGAGGAATGTTTCTCTGTTCCCTAGTGCAGGGAGGAATGTTTCTCTCTGTTCCCTGGTGCAGGGAGGAATGTTTCTCTGTTCCCTAGTGCAGGGAGGAATGTTTCTCTCTGTTCCCTGGTGCAGGGAGGAATGTTTCTCTGTTCCCTAGTGCAGGGAGGAATGTTTCTCTGTTCCCTGGTGCAGGGAGGAATGTTTCTCTGTTCCCTGATGCAGGGAGGAATGTTTCTCTGTTCCCTGGTGCAGGGAGGAATGTTTATCTGTTCCCTAGTGCAGGGAGGAATGTTTCTCTCTGTTCCCTGGTGCAGGGAGGAATGTTTCTCTGTTCCCTGGTGCAGGGAGGAATGTTTCTCTGTTCCCTGGTGCAGGGAGGAATGTTTCTCTCTGTTCCCTGGTGCAGGGAGGAATGTTTCTCTGTTCCCTGGTGCAGGGAGGAATGTTTCTCTGTTCCCTGATGCAGGGAAGAATGTTTCTCTGTTCCCTAGTGCAGGGAGGAATGTTTCTCTCTGTTCCCTGGTGCAGGGAGGAATGTTTCTCTGTTCCCTGATGCAGGGAGGAATGTTTCTCTCTGTTCCCTGGTGCAGGGAGGAATGTTTCTCTCTGTTCCCTAGTGCAGGGAGGAATTATTTCTCTGTTCCCTGGTGCAGGGAGGAATGTTTCTCTGTTCCCTGGTGCAGGGAGGAATGTTTCTCTGTTCCCTGGTGCAGGGAGGAATGTTTCTCTCTGTTCCCTGGTGCAGGGAGGAATGTTTCTCTCTGTTCCCTGGTGCAGGGAGGAATGTTTCTCTGTTCCCTGATGCAGGGAGGAATGTTTCTCTGTTCCCTGGTGCAGGGAGGAATGTTTCTCTCTGTTCCCTGGTGCAGGGAGGAATGTTTCTCTGTTCCCTAGTGCAGGGAGGAATGTTTCTCTGTTCCCTGGTGCAGGGAGGAATGTTTCTCTGTTCCCTAGTGCAGGGAGGAATGTTTCTCTGTTCCCTGGTGCAGGGAGGAATGTTTCTCTCTGTTCCCTGGTGCAGGGAGGAATGTTTCTCTCTGTTCCCTGGTTCAGGGAGGAATGTTTCTCTCTGTTCCCTGGTGCAGGGAGGAATGTTTCTCTCTGTTCCCTGGTGCAGGGAGGAATGTTTCTCTCTGTTCCCTGGTGCAGGGAGGAATGTTTCTCTGTTCCCTAGTGCAGGGAGGAATGTTTCTCTGTTCCCTAGTGCAGGGAGGAATGTTTCTCTCTGTTCCCTGGTGCAGGGAGGAATGTTTCTCTCTGTTCCCTGGTGCAGGGAGGAATGTTTCTCTCTGTTCCCTGGTGCAGGGAGGAATGTTTCTCTCTGTTCCCTAGTGCAGGGAGGAATGTTTCTCTGTTCCCTAGTGCAGGGAGGAATGTTTATCTCTGTTCCCTAGTGCAGGGAGGAATGTTTCTCTGTTCCCTAGTGCAGGGAGGAATGTTTCTCTGTTCCCTAGTGCAGGGAGGAATGTTTCTCTGTTCCCTAGTGCAGGGAGGAATGTTTCTCTGTTCCCTAGTGCAGGAAGGAATGTTTCTCTGTTCCCTAGTGCAGGGAGGAATGTTTCTCTGTTCCCTAGTGCAGGGAGGAATGTTTCTCTGTTCCCTGGTGCAGGGAGGAATGTTTCTCTGTTCCCTGGTGCAGGGTGGAATGTTTCTCTGTTCCCTGATGCAGGGAGGAATGTTTATCTCTGTTCCCTGGTGCAGGGAGGAATGTTTCTCTGTTCCCTAGTGCAGGGAGGAATGTTTCTCTGTTCCCTAGTGCAGGGAGGAATGTTTCTCTGTTCCCTAGTGCAGGGAGGAATGTTTCTCTGTTCCCTAGTGCAGGGAGGAATGTTTCTCTGTTCCCTAGTGCAGGGAGGAATGTTTCTCTGTTCCCTGGTGCAGGGAGGAATGTTTCTCTCTGTTCCCTGATGCAGGGAGGAATGTTTCTCTGTTCCCTAGTGCAGGGAGGAATGTTTCTCTCTGTTCCCTGATGCAGGGAGGAATGTTTCTCTGTTCCCTAGTGCAGGGAGGAATGTTTCTCTCTGTTCCCTGGTGCAGGGAGGAATGTTTCTCTGTTCCCTGGTGCAGGGAGGAATGTTTCTCTGTTCCCTAGTGCAGGGAGGAATGTTTCTCTGTTCCCTGGTGCAGGGAGGAATGTTTCTCTGTTCCCTGGTGCAGGGAGGAATGTTTCTCTGTTCCCTGGTGCAGGGAGGAATGTTTCTCTGTTCCCTGGTGCAGGGAGGAATGTTTCTCTGTTCCCTGGTGCAGGGAGGAATGTTTCTCTGTTCCCTGGTGCAGGGAGGAATGTTTCTCTGTTCCCTAGTGCAGGGAGGAATGTTTCTCTGTTCCCTGGTGCAGGGAGGAATGTTTCTCTCTGTTCCCTGATGCAGGGAGGAATGTTTCTCTCTGTTCCCTGATGCAGGGAGGAATGTTTCTCTCTGTTCCCTAGTGCAGGGAGGAATGTTTCTCTCTGTTCCCTGATGCAGGGAGGAATGTTTCTCTGTTCCCTGATGCAGGGAGGAATGTCTCTCTGTTCCCTGATGCAGGGAGGAATGTTTCTCTCTGTTCCCTGGTGCAGGGAGGAATGTTTCTCTGTTCCCTGATGCAGGGAGGAATGTTTCTCTCTGTTCCCTGGTGCAGGGAGGAATGTTTCTCTGTTCCCTTATGCAGGGAGGAATGTTTATCTCTGTTCCCTGGTGCAGGGAGGAATGTTTCTCTCTGTTCCCTGGTGCAGGGAGGAATGTTTCTCTGTTCCCTGGTGCAGGGAGGAATGTTTCTCTCTGTTCCCTGGTGCAGGGAGGAATGTTTCTCTGTTCCCTGATGCAGGGAGGAATGTTTATCTCTGTTCCCTGGTGCAGGGAGGAATGTTTCTCTCTGTTCCCTGGTGCAGGGAGGAATGTTTCTCTGTTCCCTGATGCAGGGAGGAATGTTTATCTCTGTTCCCTGGTGCAGGGAGGAATGTTTCTCTGTTCCCTGGTGCAGGGAGGAATGTTTCTCTGTTCCCTAGTGCAGGGAGGAATGTTTCTCTCCGTTACCTGGTGCAGGGAGGAATGTTTCTCTGTTCCCTGGTGCAGGGAGGAATGTCTCTCTGTTCCCTGATGCAGGGAGGAATGTTTCTCTCTGTTCCCTGGTGCAGGGAGGAATGTTTCTCTCTGTTCCCTGGTGCAGGGAGGAATGTTTCTCTGTTCCCTGGTGCAGGGAGGAATGTTTCTCTGTTCCCTGGTGCAGGGAGGAATGTTTCTCTGTTCCCTGGTGCAGGGAGGAATGTTTCTCTCTGTTCCCTGGTGCAGGGAGGAATGTTTCTCTCTGTTCCCTGGTGCAGGGAGGAATGTTTCTCTCTGTTCCCTAGTGCAGGGAGGAATGTTTCTCTCTGTTCCCTAGTGCAGGGAGGAATGTTTCTCTCTGTTCCCTGGTGCAGGGAGGAATGTTTCTCTCTGTTCCCTGGTGCAGGGAGGAATGTTTCTCTCTGTTCCCTAGTGCAGGGAGGAATGTTTCTCTCTGTTCCCTAGTGCAGGGAGGAATGTTTCTCTCTGTTCCCTGGTGCAGGGAGGAATGTTTCTCTCTGTTCCCTGGTGCAGGGAGGAATGTTTCTCTCTGTTCCCTGGTGCAGGGAGGAATGTTTCTCTCTGTTCCCTAGTGCAGGGAGGAATGTTTCTCTCTGTTCCCTAGTGCAGGGAGGAATGTTTCTCTCTGTTCCCTAGTGCAGGGAGGAATGTTTCTCTCTGTTCCCTAGTGCAGGGAGGAATGTTTCTCTGTTCCCTGGTGCAGGG